>NW_006288434.1:4175859-4231581 GCF_000327345.1 Myotis davidii
TTCCTGCTTTCCCTTTCGCCTCCCTGCATTGTGCCTACATATGCAAATTAACCGCCATCTTGTTGGCAGTTAACTGCCAATCTTAGTTGGCAGTTAACTGCCAATCTTAGTTGGCGGTTAATTTGCATATAGCCCTGATTAGCCAATGAAAAGGGTATCGTCGTACGCCAATTACCATTTTTCTCTTTTATTAGTGTAGATTATACTTGGCATTATAAGAGCACTCCCCTTCCAACACACACTTTATTTTTCTTCAAGATTGTGTAAGTTGTACTCAGTCCTTGTATGTACATGTGCATTTTATTGTCCATTTTTTAAAAAAATTCCTAAATCAGTGGGGAATCATTGAGGTCTGATAGTTAATGATAAAAAATTTAATAAGTTCAGTTCAAATCTAGAGCCTTCTAAGATTAGAGAATGTCCTTGTTATTTTAACATTGCTTTTATATTCTCTTGTAGACTACTCAGTAAATTAGCCTTACTTAAAAAACAAAACAAAACTAATGGTTAAGAACATACTTGTTTGAAATTTTGTAGTGAATTCTTAAGCTTATTTTAAAAACCTGTAGACTAAGAATATACAATTAAATGATCTTGGTGTTTTGTTTTCTTTTCCAGAACATCTATGACAACAGTCTTCTGTAAATCGAACTCTTTCAAGAATTCTCAGAAGGAACCAAGTAGGATTTTCGTACATCATGACTTAATCTGAATGCAAGAACAAGAAATAAGTTTTATCTCTAAATATAATGAAGGGCTGTGTGTAAACACAGACCCTGACTCACTTCTAATGAGCATTTTAGACATGAGCTTACATCGGCAAATGGGTTCAGATCGAGATCTTCAGTCTTCTGCTTCATCCGTGAGCTTGCCTTCAGTCAAAAAGGCACCCAAGAAAAGAAGAATTTCAATAGGCTCTTTGTTTCGAAGGAAAAAGGATAGCAAACGTAAATCAAGGGAGCTAAATGGCGGGGTGGATGGAATTGCAAGTATTGAAAGTATACATTCTGAAATGTGTACTGATAAGAACTCCATTTTCTCTACAAATACCTCCTCTGACAATGGATTGACCTCCATCAACAAACAAATTGGAGACTTTATAGAGTGTCCTTTGTGCCTTTTGCGGCATTCTAAAGACAGATTTCCTGAGATAATGACTTGTCATCATAGATCTTGTGTGGATTGCTTACGACAATATCTAAGGATAGAAATTTCTGAAAGTAGAGTTAATATCAGTTGCCCAGAATGTACTGAACGGTTTAATCCCCATGATATTCGCTTGATATTAAGTGATGATGTGTTGATGGAAAAATATGAAGAATTTATGCTTAGACGGTGGCTCGTTGGAGATCCTGATTGTAGGTGGTGTCCAGCTCCAGACTGTGGGTAAGAAGATTTTGTTAGATTTTTCTTGAATTAATATTTTTCTTTGTGGATAAAATAAGAATTATGCTGACTTTTATTCGAAAGAAAAATCTTAACATGTTAGGTAATTCATTCAATAGACAAATATATGTTAAGTGCATACCATGTGTCAAGCAATGTTCACTGTTAAAGCAAGACACCTATCTTACTCATTTTGATATTGTCTCTGCATGACATATTCACTTAACACATTTTTTCAGAAGAAAAGGTTAAGGTGGTAGAATGCAAGATCTAGTGGGTAAAATTGATTTTCCCCATCCATTTGAAGAACTTTTATTTTGAAGTAATAGGTGAAATGATCAGGGGTTTTGTTTGTTTTTGGTGGGGGAGGTCATTTATATAAATTGAAATAACCCTTTTCAAAGGTACTTTAATATGTGTCACAGTGTGATGTGTTCATATTGGTGTGCATAAGTATTTGCTAGTCTCAAGACCAAGAGGTTATATATATTTCATTTCCCTCAAGTTTTTAAATTACAAATATCATTTTACCAACATTTAAAATAAGATAATTTTGCTTATATATTTTATGTTAATAGAAGCTTCTATTTATAGAGCATTTACTATGTATAGTTGTCAGAATTGGAAGAAATAGTCATATGCTCCTCAAGAATAATAAAAGCCGTAAACACTGGTTATGGTTTAGCATACCATTAGCAAACCAGAGATTATCTATAAGTAAGAATTTGGGAAAACGAGAATTTCCAAGATTATCTGTGTATAATCTCAGAGACAAGGCTGAATTTGAATTTATCAAATGATAATTTCAGGACTCATTTTCTGAATCATATCCTTTATTAAAAGCTTATTGAGTAGCAAATTTTCAGATTGCATCTAGCCTATATTTTATAATTATATATGAGAAAAGTAATATGTTTTCAGCCTATGCAAATCCCAACTAATTTTCCGTGGTATCACTAGCACTTAACTATCCACAAGGGATTTCTGTGTAATATAAAGCATTAGAAATATTATCTAATTATTTAACATTTTATGAATTTATTAATTGTGTGTGAAGAACTCAGAGACTACTCAGTATCAGTATTGAATTATGCTCTCCCTGTAACTGCAGGGAGCTTGTACTATAACATAAATAACAAAATAATATGTTAATGATACTGTCTAAACTGAGCCAACGTTGGCTGGGCTTTCAGGGTTGGCAGAAGCAAACTGTGGGACCCATGAAGTAGAAAACTCTAAAGAAAAAAATGGGAAGAAAATAGGGATGGATAATGAGCAATACTTTTAAATAACTTGAGCAGGAGACAGAGGAATAGATTACATATGAGTGTATCACTCTTGATCCCATGGAACTCTGCACCATATTTTCACATTCATTAGAGTAGATTTCAACTTGCATAGCAAATTTTAGATTAAAAAAAAAAACAACTACTTGCAAATCACTGTACTAAATACTCCTATAGTGAGAATTCAAATAGTGAGGAACATGTCTATATATTGTTTTTGACCTGACTTTCTAACGATCTTTTATGGGACCCCAGGATAAGAAGTACTTAATAGGTTCCTTTAGTGTTTAATATCTTTAAAAGAAAAAGTCTGAACATGATGGAACAAATGAAAAGGAGACTTAAACATCAGTACCTGTGTCTAGAAGAGGTTAAGACAATAAATCTAAGGGTACAAGCTCTCTGGTCACTGAAAAGGTGTATTCTTTTGTGCAGGGTTGATTGAGTATGTCATAATAGATAATATCAATACTATCAACCTAATAGAACACAGTAGATAGGGCTGACACAGATTCTAGTTTATCCAAGGACTTTACTTTAGAGCAATGGTCGGCAAACTGCGGCTCGGGCCCTGGTGTGTGGGGGTGGGGGGGCTTGCCGGAGGCAATAATCGATGTATTTCTCTCACATCGATATTTCTCTCTCTGTCTCTTTCTCTTCCACTCTTCCTAAAAATCAATGGAAAAATATCTTCGGGAGGATTAACAAAATTAATTAATTAATTAAAAGATACTTGTTAGTTCATGTGTAGTTGTAAGAAATATTACCAAGAAATCCTGTTTATCCTTTACACAGTTTGCCCCAATGGCACCATTTTGCGAAGCTGTAAAACAGTATTACCACCAGGATACTGGCATTGATAGAACTGCCAAATTTCCCATTTTATTTGTACTTACTTGTTTGTGTGTATGTGTGTGTGTAGTTATATACCATTTTACCACCTGTAGGTTTATGTATTCACCACCATAGTCAAGGTACTGAGCAGTTCCATGACAACAAAGATCCTTCATGTTGCTCTTTTATAAATGTATCTACTTTCCCTTCCCCACTGCATCGCTGGCAACCACTCATCAGTTTTCCATTTCTAAAATTTCATCACTTCAAAATGTTATATAAATAGAATTACACAGTATGTCACTTTTTCAGATTTATTTTTTTCACCAGCATAATTCTCCAGAGGTACATGTGGGGTGTTAAATGGACAGTAGTTAGTTTCTTTCTGTTATTGATAGTATTCCATGGTATATATGCACTATAATTTGTTTAACCATATACTTGTTGAATAAGGATATCTGGGCTGTTTTCCATTTGAAGCTATTACAAATAAAGCTGCTGTAAATATTTGTGTACAGGTTTTTGTGTGAATGTAAATTTTCATTTCTCTGGGAGAAATTCCCAGTAGTGCCCAGAACTTATTTTAAAGTGCCAAAAATATTAACTCAGATAATAGGTATTAGGGCTAGTCACAAATCTACTGTTCTCAGTCTTTTATCTGAAGCAGAAAACCCACCAAACTTTGTATGAGTAATTCAAGGGTGTATACTTTTGGTACAAAAGACCACTTTTACCATGCATCTTAGAAGCACAATATGAGAATTGATGTATAAATACAAAATAATCATCAAATGTATGAATTGGCACAGTTTGTCATTAACTGACGGGTGTTGCTAGTCCATAGTTATGTTTTTAAATAGCTAGAGCTAGTTTTTTTTATCATTTTGATTTGAAAAGTAGCAAGTAATTGTAAATATCAGAAATGAAGAAAATTAAAACCCTAATATTAGGAAAAATGCTTTAAGATTTTTGGTGTATTTCCTTGTGGTATTTTCTCTGTGCACACAATAGAATTTAATAGAATTTTTATAAAATTTGTACTGTATATGCAGTTTAGATTATATATACAATTTGGCATCTAGTTAAAATTGCAAGTTAGAAGTTAAAATTGAACTTTAAAATGCTTTTTAGCCCTTTAAATGCCATTTGTGAACTATTTTTTCCCCTCTTTTTATATTGATGAGATAATGTTAGGACTTATAACTATTTGCTCATGCATAAATAGAAAGCTTCTTCAGGAATAGCATTTAAGTTGGATAATATTTTTACTTAATGAATATCTCTTATATTCATTATATGTCACGTTTTAAACTGTTTTTCTTGTTTCTTTCAAGATATGCGGTGATAGCATTTGGATGTGCTAGCTGTCCAAAATTAACTTGTGGGCGAGAAGGCTGTGGAACAGAGTTTTGCTACCACTGTAAACAGATTTGGCACCCAAATCAGACCTGTGATGCTGCTCGGCAAGAGAGAGCCCAGAGTTTACGCCTGAGAACCATACGTTCTTCATCCATCAGTTACAGTCAGGAGTCCGGAGCAGCAGGTACTTATGTCTAACTTTTTTAATAAAATATTTGACATATATAGAGCACTAGTTATTTTATGTAAAAAATACAATATTAAGTTCCTGTTCTCACCTGTTCTTTGATTTTTCAAAAGTGTCTTCATGTGTTAACAGTTTTGTTCCAGAAGCACTCATTCTTTCCTATGGAAGATAGTGGTACTGATATTGGAAAGATTTTATTAACAAAACACACACACAAAAAAGAAGGTGTCATGATGATTTATAGTAACTGATAGCAAAACATGGTCCAAAACTGTTGTTTATAAAGGTGTTTTATGCAAAGCTTAGCAAGTATTTTTAATAAAATATTAATTTTGAATATGTTACCTTTAGATTGCTTCTAATTATGTAAATATCACAACAGTATCATATTTTGTGAAATACATTTTTGTTTTTTGTGAAATACATTTTTTATTTAAAGATGTCTCATTCAATTTCAGGACCAAGGATTCAAAGTCATACTTTAAGTGGGGAGGACATTAGGAACTTTGGGCCTTTGGCTAGCAGTTTAGAAATTACCCGAGGATCAATCTATGTATGAGCAATGTATGCATCTCATAAATCTCAAAATTTATAAGCAATTTTCTGAACATCTTAATGTTTTTTGAATAAAATTTCAAAAATATTTTACATATATAGAATTTTCATTGTTTATTGGAATTTCAATCATTTATAGAAAAAGTCTCATTTTTTCCTACTTAGGTAATAGGAAAAAACTTGGAAAATATAGAAATTTGTCAAGAAAATAATTTATATTCCTACTAGCAGTGTATTGAGATAGTTATGTACTTTATGCTACAAAAAAGTCTTTTTCAACATTTAAAGTTGAATTTTAAAATTAAACATTTAAAATTAAATAAACTTTAAATTCAACATGTAATACTTTATATAATGTACATGGATTTTCATGCTTGTTTGCTGATTGACTTGTTTGTATTTCCTTTCCTCAAGATTTGGGGTAGAACTCAAACATTAGTAATAATTTGTAGTTAAGGGTCCAGAAATAATTCAGAGAGGACCTGAATATACCTAAACTGTCCTCTGGAGGATCAGCTGTAGCCATTGAGTGGTCCACTTGGAAATGCTATCCCTCATCTCTAAGTGCGGATGAGTATTTATTGGTTAAAGGACACACAGTTGCAGAGCATGAGAATAGACTTTAGAATCAGACTGTCTGGATTCAAATCCCAGCTTCTCCACTTAGTCTCTGTGTAGCCCTGAACAAGTTACTTATCTCGTCTGCAAAATGAAGATACTAATAATACTTATATCTGTAAGTTTGAAACATGTCCTGGCTTATAATAAACTAGAGGCCTGGTGCACAAAAATTTGTGCACCGTGGGGAAGGGGAGGGTTGGAAGGTCCCTCAGCCCGGCCTATGCCCTCTTTCAGTCTGGGACCCCTCGGAGGATGTCCACCTGCTGGTTTAGGCCTGCTCCCTGGGGGACTGGGCCCAGGCTGGCAGTCAGACATCCCTCTGGCAGCCCTGCAGCCCTCGGGGGATGTCCATGGGAGATGACGTAAGCTTCAGTCAGACATCCTTAGTGCTGCTGAGGAGGCAAGAGAGGCTCCCACCACCACCGCTGTGCTGGCAGCCATCAGCCTGGCTTGTGGCTGAGCAGAGCTCCCCCTGTGGGAGTGCACTGACCACCAGGGGACAGCTCCTGCATTGAGCATCTCCCCACTTGTGGTCAGTGTGTGTCATAGTGACCAGTCATTCCCAGTCAGTCTGCTGTTAGGGTCAATTTGCATATTACCCTTTTATTAAATGGGATGCTCTGGCTATATGAGGTAGGGAAACTTAGATAAACCACAGTCTCCTGCTAGAGATTTGCATATGTGTAGACCATCATTAAGAAAAGAAAAATAAAAGACTAAGATGACTTTTGTTATTAATTTTAAAATCAACTTTGTCATTCAGTCATCCGGATGAATGTTGGTCTTTCTCACAGTAGTCACCATGGGAGATTTTATGTTCATTTCAGCAGTGTTTCCTTGGAATGCCGTATTGATCATAACCTTTGATCCTGATACATTCACTAAATTATCCCCTTATTGTCAGTGAGTTTTTTGTGTATGACCAGAAATTCCTTTGGAACTAAGACTAACAACTAGAATATCATATCAAGTTGAATCACTGGTTTGGAATGGATTCAAAGTAAGATGTAACCATATGATCATGAGCGTGATTTTTTAAATATACGTAAAGTAACTTTGAAAGTAATTATGAAAGAAAAACTTCCAAATGACTTGAACCAAATAGTAGCATTGTTGGAATAAATATAGTCTCTCAAAGTGATCATTAAAAAAAAATAACCTTCTGACCTGGCTGTTGTTGCCAAGTGGTTAAAGCGCAGAAAATATCGTATAGCTTAATGCTTACATCTTAAGAAGTTGGAACCATATACTTGAATTCAGTGCCTAGCACTATACAAATATAGCTGGCTACTAGTAACAGTAGAATAAGTACTGGTTGCTATTTAAATAGATGCTAAAGTTTAAAATAGTTGTATAATTTGAGATAACTCTTACTCTGTGTCAGTGATCCCTAAAGTTATGGACCCACTTGATTTTAACTTGGCACCTTTGTGCAGCATAACCATATTACTATACATGAAGCATACAACAATAGCATTTAAATAAATGAATAAAAAGACAAAGATGACAAATGAAAAACAGTCATGAGCATAACCAACAAATGGTTGCTATAATTCTGAAACCATTTCCATTGTTTAAATGTTCATAAGTATGTAACTCTTCCTTAACCTCTTACCTCCTTCCTTTTATTCTGAGTACTGATTCTTTGGAAAGCCTGTCTCTGTGAACTAAAATACAAGAAAAAGGCTTGCTTTTCTGAAGATGTTTCTATTATTTGTACAGTACTTATAGTTGATGTTACTTAGAAAAGAGAAGTAAACTCAAAGTACTTTATTATATATATATATTACTACTTCAGATTAAATATCAAATTGTCATTTTCCATTAATATTCACTCACTAATAGGAATAGTATTAAGTGGAGATGGTTAGAGAAGTTGTAGATATGAAGTGTCACTCAGAGAAGACTACACTTTGGGGTAGGGAGAAAGATAAACTTTATGGCCGGGGGAATTTCAAGGGGTGCGGGGGGAGAAAAAAAAAAGGATAAACTTTATGTAGTTCACAGTTTATTTGGGGCTGTCCTTGGTTTTCCTCTTTTATCATTTTGTTATTCTTTGTTCTTATTATACTGCTGCTGTGTTTGAAAACGTTTACAATTTGAAAATTTAATGTAAAATATGCTCCTTTTCTCAGAATGGAAGAAAAAATGCTTTATATACTAAAAATAGTGGGCTGAAGCTATAGCTAACAAACTGTACATGATAAGATTTTTTTGGGCAGTGCTACAATTGATTATTCAATAGAAATTGTTATTTTTAGACCAATTTTACATATTAAGCATGTCTATTTATTTTCCCAATAGCTGATGATATAAAGCCATGTCCACGATGTGCTGCTTATATAATAAAGATGAATGATGGGAGCTGTAATCACATGACATGTGCTGTCTGTGGCTGTGAGTTTTGTTGGTTGTGTATGAAAGAAATCTCAGATTTACATTATCTAAGGTAAGTGTATTGAAGGAGCTATTTCCATCTGAATATCATTTTACATTATAAGACAAAAGGACTTTTTAAAGTGTTATTCTAAGCATTTTTAAACGGGATTATAGGGTCTTTTTTATTCTAGTTACATAAATTTAAAAGAAACCATATTATTGTATTAGTCATTTGGGATTAATAACTAGTCAAAAATAGAAAACATTCCCCCCCCCCTTTTTTTAACTGGAAAACTAGTATTTAATACCCCATGTAATTATGCTAGGTCATAAATCTTTCCATTTAATTTTCTCATGTATAAATTTTCTCATTTAGGCTGCAGTGTGAGTTTATGGTATAATCAGATAACTATCTAAAATGGATAAAATAAGCATTTTTTAAATATTAATATACTCTTCAAAAACTAACCTCAGGTTTTGAGGCTAATGGAAGTCTAGAGATAGATATTTAAACTAAATCCCACTTATCAATATTTTTTAAATAAAATTTATGGTGGTACTTAGAATTTTTTGGCTTTTAATGAACTCATTTTAAAGAAAGGGAAAATCTTATTTCTAAGTATGAGAAAGTCTTTTATAGTGATTATGTTACTGTATTATAGTAATTTGTTGTGATATTTTGCAGCTTAGAACATTATAATTTTTTCCATTAGTCCATCAGGATGTACTTTTTGGGGGAAGAAACCCTGGAGCCGAAAGAAGAAAATTCTGTGGCAGCTAGGAACACTCGTTGGTGCTCCTGTAGGAATTGCTTTAATAGCTGGCATTGCTATCCCTGCAATGATTATTGGTATTCCTGTGTACGTGGGCCGCAAGGTAAAATGCATAATTCCTTGTTAATTCATTATCTATTCTAAATCTTTAGGTTTAGGGTTGGTGACTTTTGCTTTGTTTTTGTTTTGTTTTGTTTATTTTGTTAATCCTGAGAATATTTTTTCCATTGATTTTTAGAAAGAGTGGAAGGGAGGTGCTGAAACAGAGAGAGAGAAACGTGACCTGAGAGAGAGACATTAATTGGTTGCCTTCCACACATGCCCAAACCAGGCCTGGGGTCAAGCCTGCAACCGAGGTACAAGCCCTTGACTGGATGAACCCAGGACCCTTCAGTCCATGGGCTAATGTTCTATCCACTGAGCTGAACTGATGAGGACTGTTTTTGTTTTATTTTGTTTTGAAAGACTAAGTCATTTTCAGTATCTTCACTATAAAACAATTACTATTTTTTCATAAGGCAATAAATTTTTAGTGTTTGGCAAGCTCATATGGATGTTTAAAAGTAGGATTGTTTTAATATTATCTGAATCAGAAAACTTTAGTACATTTTCATTGTAAATGAACTTTAAGTATAAAGTACTAACGAATACACACCTATCCGTTTTTCTCATGGGTATATCCTTGTATAGTCAAGTCTATAAAAAGTTAATGGCTATATAATACATGTCCTCAGGCAAAGAATAACTAGCAGTTTTTAAATTATTTTCAACTTCAGTTCAAAGTTTTTTCTCCCCCTTAGTTTGTTGTTATTAATACTCTTGTTGCAGATTGTTAACAATTTTGTGAAAGTCCAAGCACCAGTACTTACCACTTGCCTATGAGTGGTAAGCAAATAATTCTTTTTTGAAAGGTTAAAGGGATAATTTATGAAGTGACAAAGAAGTTTGCTGCTATCTAAATTAATAGAATCTCAAAATTGAGAAGTAACTTTAGAAATTATCTAACGCTAAGCAGAACGAAGTATAGGATTTTTTAAAAGGAGGGTGGGAGTCCTTACTGTGTGGTAGGTGTTTTATGTACTTCAACTCATTTTAACCTCACAGCAGTTTATGTGTTAGAATATTGAGGTTTATGTAATTTATCTTAATTATACAGAAAGAAGCAGAGCTGGGATTTAAACCCAGATGCACAAATTCTGTAGGTAAGATCCCTGATAAATTTCAGTCTAGCCATTTGGGTATTTCATTGATGGGAAACCACCAGCTCCTGAGACTGCCCATTCTGTTGCCAGGTAGCTGTAATTGTTAGGAAATTCTTAGGTTGAGTCTGGATCTGTTTCTCTTTAAATTATTTTGTTTAATTATAGTTCTGACTTTTAGGACCAAACTCAAGGCAGGGCTGAGCCTCTTCCATATAATAGCCAAATTTTTTATATTCAACATATATTATTGTAATAACCAGAAAAATAACAAAACATACTGTTTTTAAATTAGCTTTGGTTCAGAAGAGAAACATATTTATGAGCCAAATGTCTATTTTAGAAGATTGATAGTAACTAAACTTAAATTGTCCCAAACATAATAGCTGATTGTAATAACTTTTTATGTATTATCCAAACCATGGTTTTGCTGAGAACAAAACTGTTTATTTGATACTTTGAAGCAGAAGGAAAAGAGAGACTCTTACACTGCACACATCTACAAATAATTTATAGAGGAGAGATTATTTACCTCATTGTGCAAGTGTGAGGTGCAGTCAAGGTCTTCTTTTTTCAAACATGTACTCAGAGGGTTGCAAGGTGATGGATTAGTTTTCCACTGAAATAATGTTCTGTGGGGTTCAGGGACACACACCAGCCCAGAAAAACCTATTAAGTTGATAAAGTACCTAAAAGTTGAGCCTTTATTTGTAATAACAAATAGAAAATGTGGGACAAAATAGTAAAAAAATAAAGTTGAACCAGAACTGACGGGATGTTATGATCACTGTAATTGAACATTGGTGCTTGAGGATGCAGACTTTTCTGGAAGACTCCTTGCCCCTGGCAGCCTGCCTTTCCAAGTCTGCTCCATCAGTTTTTAGCTTTGGCTTTCCCTGCTTCAATGCTAAGTGTTTCAGGAGTAGGAGTGAGGAGCAGTAGGAATTGGTTGCAGAATTGAAGAATAATGAAAGGTACTTTGGAAAGGTCTGCAATCTCTGTCTACATGGATCGTTTAGAAAAATGTAGAGGCCCATTCCCTGGGCACATACAGTCACTGCTGGGAAACAGGATTTGATGGGGAAATAGAAATATTCTTTGTAAATGTATGCTTTGCCCACTTCCCCACCCCAGCTTTATCACTGTTTAATACATGCTATGATACTCCTTGTACTTTCAGAGCCTCCCAAATAACCACATAATAAGAATAGATTTCTTAAAGCTTCACATTGTTTATAAGTCAGATACTTTATTTGAGAGACTACCAGTACACTTTTGAGGCCGTTTGAATCTGTCTTGAAAGAAGGGATAATTTACTTACTAGCTTTAGCCTTTGCAAACATGAGAATAAAGATACTGAGCTATTTCCCGAAGTACATATATCTCACAAGCCACTTTCATAGTGATACTAAATTTTGTCTGGTAACACCTCTACAGTACAAAGAAGCTAAGTAGATCCAACACCTGTCTTCTGACAGTATAGTTTATTCTCTCTTTTTTTCTCTCTACCCCTTACTCTGAGCTATAAATGAAAACCCAGGATCCTGAGTCTTTGGTAATATTTTTCTTCATAAAAAGGGATCTGAGGAAAAATTGATTCTATTTAGTGTTGTTTGCTTATTAGTACTGCTTTTGAAGGTCAGTTTTAAAAAGGTTGTGGAAACCACCCTTATGAGCTAATTATTATTATTTAGGGATGCTTATTTGGAAGGAAACCTGTGGAATGCTAAATTTCATAAAGTAATCCTGTTATTCAAACATCCAACTCATAGCTATGTTAGAAATACTTTTAATGCCTTTTTTGCTACAAACATGATTATACTGTTTTTTCAGAAAAATTACAACTACTTGTAAACACAAAGTATAAAATCTATTAACTCTATTATGTAAGCAAATTATGTAAGAATATGGTCTAAAAACAATAATATGTTGACCTTGAATCAAAACACTTAACTATGAAGTTACAAGAGATAATCTTATGCCTTAAACTTCTAGCAAATGTGGGTCTGTTTCATTTACATAAGTATGTAATATATTTTCTCTTTAATTTTTCACCACTGTGTTTATTTTTAATTCAAGATTCATAATCGATATGAAGGCAAGGACATTTCCAAGCACAAACGGAATTTGGCCATAGCAGGTGGTGTAACATTGTCTGTAATCGTATCTCCAGTTGTAGCTGCAGTAACAGTAGGTAAGAAAATGCTTAAAAATACTAATGACCTCAGAATTTATAAAATTTAAGTTTTGTGGAGGATGTTAAAATAAAACATATTGTTGAATGTAAAAGAAGTTACCTATTTTAAGATCATTTAAGCTGAACCTACTGAAAGCCTCTTATTTAGTAATTATTTGGTTAAGGTGTTATAGACTCAGAGCCCAGCCCTGGGGTAGTTGGTAATTACTAGTGGCAGACACCCTTTCCTCCCTCCCCCAAGTACAGTTTAGAACCCTGGCACTGGAAAAGGTTTACATCTTTTTCCTCCTCATGTATGCCACCTGAAAGGCTAGAACCTCTGAATTTGCTTGTGTCCCTAACAGCTAGGTAGATCCACTTTTGGACTTACCTCCTATACACCGTCTCTCAAAAAGACTTGCTGTAACTCATGTTTCTGTGATTTAGTTTTTGGTTTATAATAACTAATATAATTTCTCTTTAGGTATTGGTGTTCCTATTATGTTAGCTTATGTCTATGGTGTTGTTCCAATTTCTCTCTGTCGAAGTGGAGGTTGTGGAGTCTCAGCAGGCAATGGAAAAGGAGTCAGGATTGAATTTGATGATGAAAATGATATCAATGTTGGTGGAAATAACACAGCTGTAGGTAAGTCCTTTAAGGAAAGGAAGGGAAATTAATGTACTTACTAATAGTTTGAGTAGGAGGAGGCTGTAGACAACATGCAAGTCAGAATTTCCATTACCCTCCTTTCACTGGGCCCAGTAGTATTCATCTAGAAGTACATCAGGAAATAAACGGCCAAGGAGAGGTGAACGGATGAAAGAAGGTGGAATAGTTTCTAGTGGAAACATAATGTCATAGAAATTCTAGAATTTTAATCTTAAATTTGCCTGAAACATTGCAAATCAGTAAGAAAAGGATATGAAGAGTAATACAGTTCATAAAAGAAGAAATACAGATGGCAAATAAGTATCAACCCAGTGTTATTCAAAGAAAAATGAATTAGAACAAGAACTGGAGAATGAAAAGGCCCTCATGTGCTGCCAGTAGAAGTGTAAGTTAATAAGCCTTAAAACATGCACATGTTTTATAGTCCAGCAGATGTTATAGAAATTTGTCAGGCAAATATACAAAGATAACGTCCACTTTCTTACCTCCCATTCCCTCTTGAACTACTCACTCCAATCAGATTTTAGTCCCTACCACTCCAGAATTTGATTTCTACACTCTCACGAAGCAGACCTCTCTGTTACCAAGTATAGTGGTCAGTTCTTGGTTTTCATCTTAATATAAGAGTACACCTGACATGGTAGACTGTTCCCTCATTTCTAAAACATTTTCTCTACTTGTCTTCTGGAAAAGTATTTATCTCATCATATCTCCTGGCCACATCTTCCCAGTCTTCTTTGCTGGTTCAGTTTTCTCTCCCAACCTCTAAATTTTGGAGTTTCTCAGTTCTCAGACTTCTCTTCTTTATCTACACTCACTCCCTAGGTATTCTCATCTATTAAATAATTTATAGAACGACTGCTCTTAAATTTGTATCTAGGCTAGAATTCTCCTCTGAACTCCACACTTGTACATCTCTTTTCTTTAATCTACACTTGAATGTCTGATGAGAATTTTAAGCTTAAATTGTCTGTAACCAAACTCTTCACTCTAAAATCTGTTCTTTCCGCCGAAACCGGTTTGGCTCTGTGGATAGAGCGTCAGCCTGCGGACTGAAGGGTCCCGGGTTCGATTCCGGTGAAGGGCATGTACCTGGGTTGCGGGCACATTCCCGTGGGGGATGTGCAGAAGGCAGCTGATCGATGTCTCTCTCTCATCGATATTTCTAACTCTCTATCTCTCTCCCTTCCTCTCTGTAAAAAAATCAATAAAATATATTTTAAAAATAAAATAAAATAAAATCTGTTCTTTCCATCATCCTCCCCTTATTAAGTAGCTTCTCCATTCTTGCTGTTGCTTGGGCTAAAAGCCTTCACTTACGATAACTACTCCTCTTCCCTTCTTACACTGCATCTGATCCATCAGCAAATCCTGCTATTTTCTTCAGTATTTAGTCATAATCTAACCATTCTTACCCTCCCCACTGCTATTCTGTTAATCTAAGCTACTACTATCCTATTTCCTGGACTATCGTAATAGTCTCTTAACTGATCCAGCAGCTTCTCAGTTTCCACTCACTATTCCACTATGCAGCCATAGTGATACTTCTAAAACATAGCTCAGCCCTGGTTGGTTTGGCTCAGTGGATAGAGCGTTGGCCTGCGGACTGAAGGGTCCCAGGTTGGGTTCCAGTCAAGGGCACATGCCCGGGTTGCAGGCTTGATTCCCAGTAGGGGGCGTGCAGGAGGCAGCCTATCAGTGATTCTCTCTCATCATTGATGTTTCTATCTCTCCCTCTCCCTTCCTCTCTGAAATAAATAAAAACATAAATAAATAGAACTTAGATCATGTCTTTCTTATCCTCAATACAGTAATAGTAACTATACTGGGAGGGAAAAATCCGAAGTCCTTATAACCCCACGTGATCTGTCCCGGGCTGTATCTCTCAACTCATTTCTTGTCATTCTCCTGTTTTATACCACCGCCCCTGATGTTTTCGAGGGTGCCCAGTACACTTCCACTTCTAGGCTTTTAAACATGAAGTTCCTATTGCCTGCTTTACTCTTCCCAAAGGTAATTTTGTGGCTCACTCCTTCAATTTTTTTGAGTCTCTACAAGTGTTACCTTATCAGAGAGGCCTTCTAAAACATAACACTATGATCACACTATCTGAAGTAGCCCACAGGTATGCACACACACTTCTTATCACTCTCGCTGCCTTTTTCTCCCTTTTACTCTGCTTTATTTTTTCTCATAGCATTTATTATTATATAATTTTATTTATTGCTTTCCCCAACTAGAATATAAGATTCTTGAGGGCAGAGTGTTTGTCTCTTTGATCCACTGTGTCCCCAGTGCTTAGAACAGTGTTGGGTAAGTGTAATCGGAACCCAGTTTGGAGCAAATAAACGAATCTGTCAATACAAAGCATGTGAAAAGTACTGTAAGATTGAAATATAGTGGTATCAGATTTTGTAGTACTTTGTAGACAATTGGAACCATGGAATATATCTAGGTATCAACTTTGGCTCATTCTTATTGACCTAGCGAATAATAAACTCATTATATGACACCCTTATTAAAAACTGTCACGTAATTTTCCTCCAACGTTAGCTTAAGTTTTCAACACCCAGGTTTTTTTATAGAATTCCTAAATCTTCTGGATTAAAAAAGTCCTGGCCAGTCTGGCTCAGCAGTTGGAGCATCAGCCCACAAACCAAAGAGTCTTGGGTTTGATTCCTGGTCAAGGGCACCCATACCTGGGATGCAAGTCTGAACCCCAGCCCAGGGCAGGGCTGGAGGCAACCAACTGAAGTGTCTCTGACTTCAATGCTTCTCTTCCTCTCTTTCACTTTCTCTCTCGCCTCTCCTTTCCCTCCCTCCCTTCCACTCTCTCTAAAAGACAATGGAAAAATATCCTTGATTGAGAATAAAAAAAAAAAGTGACTATCTAAAACTGAGGGCCAGTTGTTAATCCAGCTTTATTCTCTCAGATATTTCCCTTTACTCTTACCCCATACTTATGTGTCCCTACCTCAGACATTTTTTTCTATTCTTGTGTATATTTTATAATTTATATGATAAAATGCCCTATCTGAAATCATGGAGGAATTTAAGAGGGACGTTATTTATTATATTTATTTAATTTATTTGAAATATTTGCATTTAGACACAACTTCAGTAGCAGAAGCAAGACACAACCCGAGTATAGGGGAGGGAAGTGTTGGTGGTCTGACTGGCAGCTTGAGTGCAAGTGGAAGCCACATGGATCGGATAGGAGCCATTCGGGACAACCTGAGTGAAACGGCCAGCACCATGGCACTGGCTGGAGCCAGCATAACGGGGAGTCTGTCAGGAAGTGCCATGGTCAACTGTTACAACAGGTAAGAAAATGTGCTTTGTTTTGTTGTGTGTTTGCCTTCTGTTAACTACAGATTATTAACTTGATGAGGAGAATTTTGAACATGATTACATATTTCCCTATGGTGTCAGGGTTGAAAAAAGTAATGAAATTATTGGTAAACAGTGAGTAAGGAGATTTTTACTTGTTTAGATTTTCTGTAAGAATATACCTATGATGAGGTAGAATTAAGTCTAAGACGTAATTTTGCCATGTTTTTTGCTGCCTTTGTCAGGTGTTACGTTTGAATGGTGGGGCTGCTTCAATGGGCACAATAAGGGCAGTGCATCGCGTGGTCCTGGTCTCTGGAGGGGGCAGCAGCTGGAGCTTAGGAAATGAGACCTTGGCTAAGAGCCGAGGGAATGGGGAGTCAGGATACCCGGGAATGCTTGACTGAGGCTGGGAGCATCCGCTTTTAGTTAATGCTTATTTCATTCTCACCAAGTCTTTTACCAAGTCTCTCCTATTTATCTCTAAATAGGAGAAATTAAAGCATTTTTATCTTCCCTTGTTTCCTCTACTCGCTACTCTTTACCTATGTTTATTAGCTTCTTTTAAAATGTAGACAGTACATGAATTAAAAGATAAATTGGTCATACTTATTTTTAGGTAGTTTGCTTTTAAGCATAAACTCTTAAGTTATAGTGATCTATATTATGTCTTTTTAAAAGACTCAGATGTTAAATTTATAGAATCATTTTTAACATATAGATGCCCAGGATTTTTTGATTCACTGATCTTTCATGAAGAATGGTTTTTTGATTTTTGTGTGTTTTTTTAAAAAATATATATTTATTTCAGAGAAGAAGAGAAAGGAAGAGAGATAGAAACATCAATGATGAGAATCATTGTTTGGCTGCCTCCTGCACGCCCCCTACTGGGGAGGGAGTCTGAAACCTGGGCATGTGCCCTTGACCGGAATCGAACCCAGACCCTTGAGTCCGCAGGCCAACACTCTTATCTACTGAACAAAACCAGCCAGGGCATGAAGAATGGTTTTTAATGTATTTGTGTTTTGCACTGAACATGCCAAGCAAAGTGCCACCTCCTGAGTGAAAATAATATAGCATATTTAACTTGAACCCTTTTATGTCTTTGTGCTATTCTGTTGCTACCTTACTTGGCAGACAGCTAATTTTTCTCATTTCATTTGGACCACTGGCACTATTCAGTGCACTGCAGCAGAATTTGAATAATCAAATAAAAAGAAACTTTAAAAATAATGTGTATAGTAGTTTCTAAAATAACTTATTGTTACTAGGGCTTTTAACTGAATTACTTAAAGATACATGTTATGCCCTAACTGGTTTGTCTCAGTGGATAAAGTGTCAGCCCATAGACTAAAGGATCCCAGGTTCGATTCAGGTCAAGGGCATGTACCTCGGTTGCAGGCTTAATCCCCAGTGCGGTCAGGCCCATGCGGGAGGCAACCAATGGATGTCTCTCTCACATCGATGTTTATCTCTCTGTCTCTCCCCTTCCCTTCCACTCTCTCTAAAAATCAACAAAAAAATATCCTCAGGTGAGGAGATTGACAAACAAAAGAAAGAAACATATTATAGCCCCACTGGAGTGGCTCAGTGATTGAGCATCGACCCATGAACCAAGAGGTCACTGGTTTGATTCCTGGTCAGGGCACATGCCTGGGTTGCAGGCTTGATCCCCAATAGGGGGCATGCAGGAGACAGCCAATTGTTGATGTTTCTCATCGAATTTTTTATCTATCCTTCTCCCTTCTTCTCTCTCTAAAAAAAAAAAAATCAATAAAACCATATTTTTAAAAAGATACATGTTATAATAGTGCTGATGTCATATGTATTTTCTGTTTTTATCTGGTATTTCTCTCTTAAGGTTGGAAGTACAAGCAGATGTACAGAAAGAACGGTGCAGTCTAAGTGGAGAATCTGGCACGGTCAGCTTGGGAACAGTTAGTGATAATGCCAGCACCAAAGCAATGGCGGGATCCATTCTGAATTCCTACATCCCATTGGACAAGTAAGGAAAGAATTGTTATAAAGTCAGAAGTATTTTAAAAATTAATTTTAAAAGAATTATCCCTATCATTAGGCAAAATTATCATGAATAATGGTTATCAACTATTAGGTTCTCTGGTAACAGAGAATAGTGAGATGTCCAGAATAGGCCAATCTGTAGAGACAGAAAGTAGATTAGTGGTTGCCAGTGTTGGGAGAGGGAAGTATGGGTACAAACTGCTTAATGGATGTAGGGTTTTGGGGGGGAAGATGAAAATGTTCTGAAGTTAGGGCAGCAGTCATTGATGACAACTCTGAATATACTAAAAAGCACTGAATTGTACACTTTAAACAGGTTCGTTTATGTAGCTGCTTCTATTTTGTTTTTCTTTCAATTGAAACAGTATTATAGTCCTTTAATTTCACACAGGGCTTTTTTTTTTTTAGTAGAATGTATCTTGCATTAATTTATTCTGGCAGCTTTTATATAGCCTTTGAATTTTTCACATAGACACCCATTCCCCTTTGATGTCATCTGAATAAAAATTAAAAGGAAGTTAAAAATATATATTGGTTACTCTCATTTTTCAGAGAAGGTAACAGTATGGAGGTGCAAGTAGATATTGAATCAAAGCCATCCAAATTCAGGCACAACAGTGGAAGCAGCAGTGTGGAGGATGGCAGCGCCACCCGAAGTCATCCTAGTGGTTCATCCAATGGCTTGCCTGAAGGTAAATCCGGTGCCACCAAGTGGTCCAAAGAAGCAACAACAGGAAAGAAATCAAAAAGCGGTAAATTGAGGAAAAAGAGTAACATGAAGATAAATGAGACCAGAGAAGACATGGATGCACAGTTGTTGGAACAACAAAGCACGAACTCAAGTGAGTTTGAGGCTCCATCCCTCAGTGACAGTATGCCATCTGTAGCAGACTCCCACTCTAGTCACTTTTCTGAATTTAGTTGTTCTGACCTAGAAAGCATGAAAACGTCTTGTAGCCATGGTTCCAATGACCATCATGCCCGTTTTGCTACTGTTAGCATTCTTCCTGAGGTAGAAAATGACCGCCTGGAAAATTCCCCACATCAGTGCAGCATTTCTGTGCTTTCCCAAACTGCTTCGTGTTCAGAAGTGCCGCAGTTGAACCCCATTGCTGGAGAACACGGTAACAATGGAATAAAACCCAATGTTGATTTATATTTTGATGATGCACTAAAAGAAACAAATAACAACCACTCACATCAGACATTGGAATTAAAAGTTGCGATTCAGACTGAAATTTAGGCCTACAAATGCTGCAGGATAATTACCACTGAGCAACCTTGTTTGGAGCTTGTTGAACTACACGTGACTACTTTAAGTTTCAAGTTACCAGCAAAGGCCAGGTTACATAGTCATAATGCAGGTACATTTTCTGTATTCAGCAAGGCATTGTGTTTCATGTGGATCTTAATTACCAAACTATGAAATGAAGGCTTTAATAGTGCATTATTGTAAGGACAATGATCCTTTCAGAGAAGTATGTTTTGTGCATTTGCCACAAAATACTGCTTGAAGCACATACTTGTGTACTTACAAATTTGGCTTAATTTATAATCAATATAAAATACTAATGCAGTTCTATAGCATTCTTGTGAAGAAAACTTGAGACTTAGGGTTAAGTGGTTAATGACATTTTATTGAAACCACTAAGGGATACTGTTTTAAGAACCTTGCAGGTTACTCTCAGTATATGATACTCTTTGTAACATTTCTATTCATAACTGGGCATAAATTTTTTTTCATATGCAATGTGAATATGTAAAGCTTAATGCAGCCCATTTGCTACCATTTGGATACTTAGACACTTTGACCAAGATTGTGGCAATTTTTTGCACAACTTTGAAATAGAAATACCTGGTATTCTATATATCTTGTATATTGTTGATGCCATCATAGAAATATAAAGGTAGGTAATTAAGTATACTGACAGCACCAAATAAGATATATAAAACTGTAAAACAAAACTCCATTAGTTTGTAAGTATTACAAATAAGTCACCTTTCACTAAGTGGAAGTTTGCACCCCATTGAGTCTTGGTGCCTTTGGTATAGACTAGATTTTAAGAGTCTAGTTATTTGAGGATTTTTTCTGTATTACTTTCCATAATGTCCTCTCTAGCCGCCTTGGATTGTGTAGGAGAATACAGGCTAGATAATATTATGATGATTAATAACAATGCTGAAAAAGTATTAGCCTACCAAAGACACACTCAGGCTTTAGTGAGTAACTCGCCTAACCTCAGTTTTTAACTCATGCGAATCTTCTCCATTCATAAGGTCAAAGTACGGTACAGCTTGTACCAAGTACCAAGGAGGGGTCCACGTACGGCTGGCTTTATTTTCTTTTGCTTTTGTTTATGGAAGATGTTCAGCTGATATAAACAGAAGTTGGCCAAAATACTGCCTGTACTGTTAAATTTCTGTATAATTCACTTAAATAAAACAGGTTAACCTCACTGATAGCAGTTAAAATGTTCCATCTTACATGTTTCTTTTAAGTATTACCATTATGGTGCTACTGAGCATTTTCTTTTGATAAAAAGAAAAATGCCATGGGCTGCAGTCTTCTGACATCACTTTTTCTCACAGGTCCATTCATTACTATGCTTATAACACTAGTGCCAGTTATTTTATTTGATAATGCTTATGGTATTTGTATATTTGTTTGCATTCCAATTTTGTTCAATAGTGAGTGTGTATACTGCATACATAAAATAAATGTAAATACTAATGTATTGCTGCCTACGGTTTCTGCATAAGTGTTTTTATAAGAACAGGAATATTCATTTGCCATGTGATCATTATTCATAAATATTGAAAGCCATTGATATAATTCTGCATTCTGGTCTCAGCCCAAAGAGAAGTATTTACTGAACTTATCAGCAAACAGTTGTTAGAAACCTTTCTTCATGTTTAATACCCGCCTGTCCTTCAGAAAGGAGTTGCTTAATTCATCAAAATAATTTCATTTTTAAAAGGAAATTGGCCGTAACCGGTTTGGCTCAGTGGATAGAGCGTCGGCCTGCGGACTCAAGGGTCCCAGGCTTGATTCCAGTCAAGGGCATGTACCTTGGTTGCGGGCACATCCCCAGTAGGGGGTGTGCAGGAGGAAGCTGATCCATGTTTCTCTCTCATTGATATTTCTAACTCTCTCTCCCTCTTCCTTCCTCTCTGTAAAAAAATCAATAAAATATATATTTTTTAAAGGAAATTGGTTGGAAAGCAAATAGATTTGATCTATTATTAAGTTGTGAAGAGATAAGTACTATAATCCTTATCTTAACAGAAAAGTAAAAAGACCTTATAAGTCTATTTTAAGAGATTCTACTCTAGCACATCCCCAGTGACCCCCCTCCACCACCCCCTGCCCCCAGGCCTGCACTGCACTATGGTTTGGGTCCCTGGGTTATGCATATATGCATGTTAGTTTTTTGGTTTTATATGGTTCCTTTTAATGGACCTGTTGTTTCATTAATTTTCATTATTAAAGTATGAAATATCATTGTTAAAAAACCAGTATTTACATACTGGTTGGTTTTGAGTGTCTAAAATAGTTTTCTATCGGGGAGAGTTAGAGTGGGGAATAAAATGACT
The DNA here is from genome assembly GCF_000327345.1 of Myotis davidii. Lineage (NCBI taxonomy): Eukaryota > Metazoa > Chordata > Mammalia > Chiroptera > Vespertilionidae > Myotis > Myotis davidii. The sequence continues at coordinate 4,198,231 of NW_006288434.1, forward strand.
AGAGGTATTGGGTTTTATACAGAGAAACCAGAAAGATTTCTTAGATGATATTTATGCAAAGATCTTAAGGAAGTGAGGGAAGAACTATGGAGACATACCTACTGGATGAATATTCCAAAAAGATATCTTCTTCCAGGTGAGTTAATGGACAATTTAGACATCAATCTTGGAATTTGTTGCCTCGTTAGTAAGGTAAGTCTGCCACCTTGTTTTCCTAGGAGAGTGTCTTGATTGTTCTTGGTACATTACATTTCTATACACATTTTAGAATAAACTTGTTGAGTTCTACCAGTTGTGATTGGGATTGCATTGAATCTATACTTATCCCTTTAGAGGTCTTTCATATCTTTTGTTAAATTTTATTCCCAGGTATTTGATATTTTTTAGGGGTCATTTTATGATTGTTGCTAATAGTATATAGAAATACTGATTTTACTTATTTTTTTTAGAATATGTTTATTAAAGCTGGGGACAGTGAAACGAAGGTTTGAGGACAGGAGAGAGCCTAGGCAGGGCTGCTTTGGTTCCCTAGCAATGACAAAGGAAGGTGAGCCATGTGGGGCTGTGTGGACTCACTGAGAAGTAAAAGTCACAGTGACAGAAGTGAGCCTACAAGAGCTGTTTAGCTCCACCTGAAAGTCAGAGAAAAGGGGCCTTGGGGGCAGGTTCAGGGGGTAAGCCTGGGAGAGCTGTAGCTGCCCGTTGCTCCCCTCAGTGCAAGTCTCATGGGGACCCTTCGATTTAGAAGATGCATGCCCGGGAGGGAAGAAAGGCCTGGGCATGCTGGGGTGGAGGTGGAGGGAACTCTTAGTCCTAATGGTTTTCTCTGGGTTCTTTGAGATTTCCCGTACACCAAAAGGTGGTGGGTTTGATTCCTGGACAGGGCACATACCCAGGTTGCGGTTTGGATCCCCCGTCGGGGCATGTGTGGGAGGCAACCATTTGATGTTTCTCACATGGATGTTTCTCTCTCTTCTTGTCTCTAAAAATGAATAAAATGAACCCTGTACCCATTAGCACTCAGTTCTCATTCCCCTGTTCTTCAGCCCATGGCAGCCACTAATCTACTTAGTCTGCATAGATTTTTCTATTCTGGACAATTCATATAAATGGAATCATATAATATGTGGCCTTTGTGTCTGGCTTTTTTTCACTTAACAATGATTTCAAGGTTCCTCTATGGCAGTGATGGCGAACCTTTTGAGCTCAGCGTGTCAGAATTTTGAAAAACCCTAACTTAACTCTGGTGTCGTGTAACACATAGAAATTTTTTGATATTTGCAACCATAGTAAAACAAAGAATATTTTTGATATTTATTTTATATATTTAAATGCCATTTAACAAAAATCAACCAAAAAAATGAGTTCGTGTGTCACCTCTGACGCGTGCCATAGGTTCGCCATCACTGCTCTGTGGAGTAGCATAAATCAATACTTCGTTCCTTTTTATGGCTGGTTAATATTCTGTTACATGGAGATACTACATTTTGTTCATTCATTAGTTGGACACCAGTTGCTTCTACAGTTTTTGGCTATTATAAATGATGCTTCTGTGAACATTTATGCGTAAGTTTTGTGTACATGTGTGCATGTTTTCAGTTTTCTTGTGTCTAATACTAGGAGCAGAATTGTTGGGTCACACAGTAACACTGACTTTTAGAAGAACTGCCAAACTGTTTTCCAAAGCAGCGGCACCGTTTTACATTCCTATCAGTAATATATGTGGCTCGTAATTTCTCTACCTCCTTGCCAATGTTTGTTGTTATATCTATACTAGTGAAATATTTTCCCTTGTTTTAACACAAATATGAATTAGAATTTAAAATTGTGTTTGTTAAAATAGTCCTCCCAACCACTCCTTAATTACAGCAAATGTTTGGCAAAATTTTACAGTTGGGAAATGGGCATAAAAAAAAGGTCGGGGGTAGTTAGATGAAATTTTCAGCTATTTTTGGATTTGACTTAGGTCACTATTAAAACCCTAAGGAAAAGTAGAAACCCCAGTCTATTTGGTTTGCAAATGTCTTGTCTGGTCTCCGCCTGCTCCCCAGCAAAGCATCTGCAGTGGCTGAATTGGAGGCGAAGTGTCCAGTGCAGGGTGATACTGAATTCTGCAGAATAGTTCAGTCCTACTGAGCTCTGGCTTCTCAAACGCCCATCTGTTTAAAAACCTGGCTTAGAGTTTACCTCTTCCTGAAACTGTTCTTGATTAACTCTTGGACCTTTTACTAACTTTGACGCTTGAACAGTTCATTGATACTTTTTTCTACTAGAGCAGTGGTTCTCAACCTTCTGGCCCTTTAAATACAGTTCCTCATGTTGTGACCCAACCACAAAATTATTTTTGTTGCTACTTCATAACTGTAATGTTGCTACTGTTATGAATCGTCATGTAAATATCTGATATGCAGGATGGTCTTAGGCGACCCCTGTGAAAGGATTGTTCGACCGCCAAAGGGGTCGCGACCCACAGGTTGAGAACCATTATAACTAGAGTATCTTGAACTTGGATTTATTTTGTTTTGTTTTCTCAAATTAATCATATAAACTCAATAAAAGGAGGAGCTATCCTTTTTATTTATGCCCCATAATACTTTATTCTCGGGGCCATAAATAGTTTTGTTCATTTACGACGCTTATGGAAGTCAGATATTATTGCCCACTCCTCAGCTTCTAGGACAGTGGGTTGCATATTCCAAGTTGCCTAAGAATCACAATAGATGCTTTAAAAGTTAGATTCCCTACCCCTTAGGCTCTATAAGACTTCCAAGTGATCCTGATGCAAATATCCCAAGAACTTCTCGAGAAATATTTACAATGTCTTTGTAAACTTATCAGTCGTAGGAACTTCTCTAATCTGAATTTTGGATACCGGAGCACATTTTAGGGCAGTGGTCCTCTAGACTCATTCATTCAACACTTCCTAAGCACCCACCAGCCTATGCCAGACTCTGAATGTACCACTCTTTGTGTTGGCTCACCCCAAAACGATGACAGGTTGGAAAAGAAAGACACGTGCTATTACAGAGAGATTCTCAGTGCAGCTCAACTTGTGGGGAAAACTCTCAGGTGTACGTTTTAACGTGACTAATGTCCAAGAGATGGCACCAGTCTTGCAAGGCCAGCCACTTCCCTGGCTGTACTACTACTATTGGAGGGGTCTTCATGTGTGTTTCTTATCCAGTAAGTAAACATGAAAGTGCACATAGTATTTCCAAAGAGCTTTTTAATCTTTTCTCTAACAACATAGATGAGATCATTAGACTTACGGGAAGAAAGCAATTATACACATGAAAGATGCTTATTAAGCACCACTGGCATTTTACACGAACTACGTAGCATTACAGCCCTGAATTGGTATATACCGCCTCATTTTTCGGATGAGGAACCTAGTCTTTGAGGTTAAACGGATTTGAGGTTTAATTCCAGGTTTTTCTGATGCCATAGTCTGTGCTCGAAAGCAGTTTGCTAGAGAAGAAAAGAGAAGGTAGTTGTGGGAATCTCTTCTATTCTATCTTCTGCTTGTTTGTCATCGATTTTTCTACCATCTCCTTTAATTTTTGGCTAACGACATCAAAACCTTCAAATTTGACCAAAAGCATTGTACTCCATAGGCAGAGAGTTCTGCTAACAGACATCCCTTGTCAGGGGTGGGGAACGTCCAGAGGGCCCTATAAGGCCTGTGAAATCATTTGGTCTGGCCCTGCCAGGGCATTAGGGGGGAGTTAAATGTTTGACCAAACATAGCAGGTTCATTTTTAAGTTGGTAATTTTGTATGACACAAGAATTTTGTTATAAATATCCAAATGGCTTTTGGCAGAAAAAAGGTTCCCCACCCCTGCCTTATGTAGAAAATTGAGACAGGATTATATGACCTCCACGTCAGTCTTTAGGGTGGTCCTTTTGGCCTGAGTGGTGCCAACTGGCTAATAAAGAATTGGTGATAAGTCAAAGGAAGGGAAACTGATCGGAGAGGTTCCTTCTGTTAAGGTCAGGCAGCTGAGGATGACCAGGGTAGTGGATCATGTGGTAACAACTGCAGAGCCTGGACACGAATTGATGGTATGTAGTTAGATGTGGAGCCCTAGATTCAGGTTCTGTTGTTGTTGTTTTTAATATATTTTTATTGATTTCAGAGAGAAAGGAAGAGAGAGAGATACAGGAACATCAATAAGAATCATTGACGGGCTGCCTCCTGCATACCCCCTCCTGGGGATCGAGTCTGAAACCTGGGCATGTGCCCTGACTGGGAATTGAACCGTGACCTCCTGGTTCATAGGTCAACACTCAACCACTGAGCAACCCTGGCCGGGGATAGATTCAGGTTGTATTCACAAGGGGTGTTCATATGGTCCATGAACCAGAAATGACAGTCTCTTATATTATATACAGTTGAGAAGTAATTTCATGTGTTATTTGAAGCAACCATCATGTCAGCCCAGATACTTCTTAATCATTTAAAAATATGTAAACTTCCCCTGGCCAGTGTTGTTCAGTGGTTTGAGCACCAGCCCATGCACCAAAGGGTTATGGGTTCAATTCCCCATCAAGGGCATGTACCTGGGTTGCAGGTTCAATCCCTGTCCCAGTTGGGGTGCGTGCAGGAGGCAACCAATCCATGTGTCTCTATCATATTGATGTTCCTGTCTCTCTTTACTCCTCCCTTCCCTCCCTCCCTTCCACTCTAAAAATCAATGGAAAAAATGTCCTCAGGATTAACAGAAAAGTAATGTGTAAACTTAAGCGCAGTGATTGTGATCTGCTTGGGTGTCATATACCTCTGTGTACTGTCCCTTAGTTAAGGACCTTTGGGTTTTCCCCCCTTTTCTGTTGTAGTATTATGTCTTTCACTCTTAGGTCTAGAAACTTTGCTTACAAGGTACTGAAGAACTTGCTGGGAAATCACCCGCACTCGGTATAGAGTTACTTTCTTTTGAGACTTCTTTTACAGCAACCCATCACATCCAAGTGCTAACATTCTACTGAAATAAAAGTGATTAGCTTCTCACTCATCAAAGATGATTTATTGACTCTCTACTATGCCAGGCATGTTGCTGAACAATATGGAGGACAGAACTAAGCCAGACAGTCTCTGTCACGGATAAGTCAACCCAAACCACCAAAACAATGGTGAGAGCTGACAGAGCCACGCACGTGGCACTGAGAAAGCTCACGGGTCACTTCACAGCCAGGGCACGTGAGGAGAAGCTGGGAGTGACACTGCACTGGGTTTTAAAGGAGGGCCAAGGATGGAGTTAGCCTGTGGTTTGGGAGAGGGAGGAGGGAGGAGAGAACATTTGGAGCAGGGAAAAGTCTGTGAGAAGCACAGTTGCATATAAAGTGGTAGAAATATCAGAGATTTACTTGTACAAGTAGTTCCTTTGGGAGGCATTATCTGTCTGAACCAATACCTGGTGTTCTTTCCCTCCTGGCAAAGGCAAGACTACTGTTCAGCCTCTTTGTGATGGGTCAGCGCCCTGTGACAGAAGAGGCAGAAGTGCTGTGACTTTTGGGGGTGACATTTTCTTGATCTGTCATGTTCCTTGTAGTTTTGTGTTGCTGTTACCACAGTTGAGGTGGCAGTGACTGTTGGGATTCCCACCTGAAGGTTTCCTCAGTTTTTTAATGGGAAGACTTGTTCCACTCTTATCGCTCCCTCTTGTGGCAGAATCCTTAATCTCTTCATCTTTTCTTATAACTCACCATGCTGACTGCTGGAAACTTCCTTTGTTTTCCAGAAAGTGGTGCTATAGCTCGTTTGCAGTTTCTTCCTGGCCTGCACACCCTGGTCCATTTTTCTGAGAGCACTGATGAGTGGATCTGCTTTTGCTACTGCACACAGGGGCATGTACTAGTACAAGGCTCCGGCCACGGAGTGGGAGCGGGTGCGGGTTAGCACTTGGGGCGCTGGGGGTGCCCATGCACCTGGTGGGGAGATCGAGTGGGATATTCCAGGGGCTTGCGGACGGACTTCCTGATGAAGTCCTGAGAGGTCAGCAGGACCCGTGCTCCTTTAATGCGCTTTGACATTCTTACCTGCTTCCTTTCCTTTCCTTTTCCTCCCCTCAGTAACGGAAGTGCAGCCCCAGTGCTCTGGGTGCTGCTGGAGAGAAGTGGATTTCTCTAGTTGTGACCCACACACTGGGACAGACAGGCATCCACTCACTGCTCTCCACCTCCTCGCGGGACAGGTTGCCACCAGCAGGCAGGCAGCTCAGTCCCATGCAGCTAGGTAATGGGTATGTGACTGTCAACAAGAGGCGGTGTTTCCTTGTTATGTCCCTGTTCTAAAGTAACTAACACACTCCATCACTTACTTTTACACAAATTTAATAGTATTACAAAGGAGAAAACTGGTTTGTTTGTTGGCTTGAAGACTAGAACTAAATACTATTACAGATTTTCATTTATGAACAAAAAAGTTTAAAAGAAAAATGGCACGTTTTGAAAGACACCATTTACCCACAATGATATTTAAAATATTCTGTAATTAGCCCGGCTGGCATGGCTCAGTGGTGAACACAGGCCTATGAACCAGGAGGTCACAGTTCGATTCCTGGTCAGGCCACATGTTGGGTTGTGGGCTGGATCTGCATTGGGGGGTGTGCAGGAGGCAGACGATCAATGATTCTCTCTCATTGTTGATGTTTCTATCGCTCCCTCTCCCTTCCTCTCTGAAATCAATAAAACAAATTAAAAATATTCTATAATTATAAAAAAATTAGATAAAACAATTAGTGATATTCTTCTTTTATCTTCACTTCTAAAGAAAAAAATGCTCCATAAAAAGAGAACTGACTGCAGACTACAGGAATATTTTTGATGGTATACTGATAGAAACCGAATGTTTTATTTTAAATACCTTTACCCTCAGTTAACAAAAGAGCTTCAAGAGTTCTTCACTTTTCCTTTGACATTAAGGGAATAAACATGGTCCTGCTTAAAAGAGGGATGAAAGAGGGCAAGAAGACATTTAAATATTTGGGGAAATAGGGGTTGACAATGCAAACAGAAATGAAGGCTTAGTTTGCTCTCATGTATTTGTTGTTTTGTTACTGCTTATACAAGCAATTTATAAGGGAAAGGAGCTTTTTAAAGTCTAGTAAAAAGTGGTAGAAATTTTTGGCAATTTTTGTTCTTAATTATTAGGCAATGCTTCCATATAAGAAAAAATAAGTTCCTCTTATAGCTTTAAATTGGTAATCACAATTTATTTAATAATCATTTCATATTATGGATTTAAGTATTGCATTTTATCTTAGCAGACTGTAATATACAAGTTTTATAAAATGGGACTTATATGTATGTGTTAGCAGGAAATAAAGGTGACATAATCACTGTTAATGATTTTCACTTTTAAAAATGCATTTTAAAGAAATATATTTCTGTCAAACCTAAGTGGATGCCTTCAAGGCCCAAAGAAATGCAATTTAACTCAAATTTTTAACAAGTTATTAAAGGAAATGTATGATATAAATTAAAATGCATCTGAATAAGTTCCAAATATACTTATTATTAAATATAAAGATGTTAGCTCTGGTACATAAGAAAATATTTACAACTGATAAAAAGCAGATTGTAGAATATACATGTTCTATGTATAAAAATAAGTAAAATATTTTATAGTCCAGACCCAGGGATCTTTTCTAAGCAAGGTTTTATCCATGCAACTGTATGACAATACTGTCTCACTAGTGTTACTGGAGCACATGCATGCATGGAAGAGATCTAACAATAACCTGATTTAAAGCTCATACTGCCTTTTTAGGGCCTGTACATCTTCTAAAGTAAAATGTTTGTTTGGTGTGTCAGAGAGGTCATCAAAAAGCTGTTCAATTTGCTCCTTTTGGCCCTTGCTAATTAGGGTCAACATCATCTGAAAGAAGGAGAAAAATTACATTAGCATAAAACATTAACATGTCAAAGGTGTAGAAAGCCTGTAAAAATCAGTCTCTTTCAATGAGATACTCTGCCACTTACCTTAAACCTTTCTGCTTTACTCAGATATAGAAGATGCTGATATACCAATGAGGGATCTTTACCAATAAGTTCACTTTTCAGAGACTGAATGAGGAGGAGGAATAGATCCCCTTCGAGTTTGTTACTCAGCAACGCTGGCAGGTCCTTCGGCTCAGTGATGGCTAACAGATGTGCACAGGCTGCTTTGTCTTTTCTAGCACTGACAGCGTTCATCACCTGCCCGAACTCATAGGCGTTGTTGGGCTTGGTGATGGGCAGTTTCTCATAGTTTTCCGGTGGCCCACAGCCCGTGCAGACCTCCTCCGGGGTCCTTCCAAGCTCTTCGTGGCCTTCATTCACCTTCACAAGGTAAAAAAATTACACCCTGACACAAACAGCCACTGCACACATCCCACGTTACATTTATTACAATGGGAAGGAACTGAAAAGCACAAGAACACTGTATTTAGTCAAGTTCGTAAGTGAAAATGTGCAGTCTGTAATCGTAAAATCTACTTTTTGAGGAAGAGAAGTTTTAAGGTATTCGTATTCATTCATAAAAGCATTTTTTGAATTTAAAATATTTTTAATGTTGAAAAAACATTTTTAAGAATAGTTTGTTGATTTCTAATAGAAAGAAAGGGAGAAGGAGAGAGAGAGAGAAACATCAATGTGAGAGAGCGTAAAACATCAATCGGTTGCCTCTTGTACACCCCCTACTGGGGATCGAGCCTGCAACCCAGGCATGTGCTGGAATCAAACCAGTAACCTTCTGGTGCGTGGGATGACGCCCAACCAACTGAGCCACACCAGCCAGGGCTCTTTTTATAATTTTCCATGAATAAAGCTGCTATATAAAAGAAGACCTATAACAACTTTATCTCTTTCATAACTTTTAGTTCTTTCTTTACATTTAATAGAGAAGTAAACTTATTTTTCAATTCTCTTAAAAGAGTTTTCTTCCATCCTTAAAGGAAAAACACTTCCTGGCCTCTTAAATTTTAGGTCCTCTTAGTGGAAATGTAATATATATTAGTATTCATGAATACACAGGAATTCATGATTGATATTCTTCACTGAAGGCAAAGCAGAAAGCTATATCGCACAAGACACCAATTTTATCTGAAATCAAAGGCAGTCCAAAAATCTCTGAGGAGACCAGTCTTAGAGTGCTGAAAGGTCTGAATCAAACTGGAAAATCTCTATGGCATGTGGCTTGCCAGGACCATTGAAACAAAATCAGTCCTGTCAGCATTTTCTGGGTCTACCCTGAAGCAGAGCTCAGTGGCCATAGGCTCCCAGCACAGTCTGGCGTGGAAGCAATACAAAACACAGGCCAGATAGGGAGGGAGTGCGGGACAGGGGCAAAGAACAGAAGAACCTAATGTGGACTCCCAGTACCATCCATGACCAAACCAGGAAAAGACAGGCTAAACCACGGCACAGGAAAAGTCTGTCTTTACCATCGGTTTAACTTTCTTCATTGGGCATCAGAATAAAAAAACACAAAATTTAAAAGAAATTGGTAGAACTTATAGGAACATGACCTTGGAATCCAATATAACATCCCCCAAAAAGTACTTTCAAAAATAATCAAACACAAATACCTCTTGAATCTCAATTTTCCTTCTCTCCTTTTCTTTGTTGAGTGATGCTGCCTGATCCTTCACATTAAGGAATCTGGTCACCTCTTCCAGTTCCATCTTGGCCTCCACAATACTTGAGTCCAGCCGGAGAACTGTATTGAGATCATTTAAACTATTCTGATAATCCTGCAAGGAGAAGGGCGGAGGCAGTCATTTTCACAGGTAACAGGAGAAGGGCACAGATCCGTCCGGGGCAGGGAGAAGGACGCTCGGGAGTGCACAGTGGCACAGTGGGCTCCTGTCAGCACCACGGTTAGACAGATGGGTCTTCAGGGTAACACTTAGGCTAAATTATTATAACCCATAACACAGAGAGCATCTACAATAATAAAAGCATAATATGCTAATTAGACTGGCCAGCCAAACAACCTTCCGGACATCCTTCTGGACGAAGCCGCTGCTGCGAGGGCCAAGCCCCTTGGCTGCCAGAGGGATGTCTGACTGCCAGGCTTAGGCCCATTCCCTGGGGAGCGGGCCTAATCCAGCAGGTGGTCATCCCCGGATGGATCCCAGACTGCGAGAGGGCACAGGCCGGGCTGAGGGACCCTCCTGAGTGCACAAATTTTTGTGGGTGGCCAACCTCCTGCGGCCCCTCTCTCCAGCTGGCCCAGCCCCAATTGGTCCAGGCTGGCTGGACCCCACCCGTGTACGAATTCATGCACTGGGCCTCTAGTCCTCCATAAGAGACAGCACACAGAATCCGGAGTTAGAAGACTCAGGTTAAACTCTCTGTCACCATGACCTTCACAGTCCCTAACACACGGTGGGCACATGTTGTCGGCTAAATAAGTGAAATAATGAACATCCTCATATTAGCACCTACCGGCAGTGAAACCTGAACAAGATCCTACTTAACCTTCCCGAGCTTCAGTTTTTCTTACCGTTAAAGTGTGAATAACAGGGGCTTTTCTATTCTAGTTTCCACAAGGCTCTACCACGTAATAAATGAGTTAAAATAATATATGAGTGGTTTAAAACTATAAAGGGCTAAACAAACGTTAGCTGCTACCAGATTATCTATTCCATAAAACCCATCAAAGTTTTATACTGTTCATATAGGCTAGAGTTGACATTTATTCTCCCATAAAGAGTCAGACAATACATTGGAGAGGTTAAGGGGAAAGAAAAGAAATCTAAGCTTACCAAACACAGCATGGAATCCGGTAGTAGAGACATATACCACAAAATCAGCCACTGTGACAGGCCACATTCCAGAACTACAGACTAGGCCAGCCGTGGGCAAACTATGGCCCACGGGCTGGATCCGGCCCGTTTGAAATGAATAAAACTATTGAAAAAAAAGACTGTACCCTTTTATGTAATGGTGTTTACTTTGAATTTATATTAGTTCACACAAACACTCCATCCATGCTTTTGTTCCGGCCCTCCGGTCCAGTTTAAGAACCCACTGTGGCCCTCGAGTCAAAAAGTTTGCCCACCCCTGGACTAGACCCATAGTTTTTTATTGGTTGATGCTTTTTAAATTTTTTCAATATATTTTTATTGATTTCAGAGAGGAAGGGAGAGGGAGAGAGAAACATCAATCACGACAGAATCACTGACTGGCTGCCTCCTGCATTTAAATTTGTGTGTGTGTTTTTTAATCCTCAGCTGAGATAAGTGTATTGATTTTAGGAAGAGAGGAATGGAGAGAGGGAGAGAGAGAAGCATCACTATGAGAGAGAAACATTGACTGGTTGCACCACATATGCTCCCTGACTGCACGCTGACCGGGGATCCAATTCACAACCTGGGTATGTGCCCTAACCAGGAATCAAACCTGCGACCTTTCGGTGTACAGAACGAAGCTCCAACCAACTGAGCCACGCTGGCCAGGGAAACCCATGTTTTGATTAAACCAAAATTAATTCTGGGAGGAGGTGAAGAATCCCAGTGATGTGCAACCTGAGTATTTATGACATATCCATCACAGCACACACCCCAGGCTCAGGCCCAGGACAGATAAGCAGTGTCGTGTGACCATCCTGAGAGACTAGCAGTAATGCCACATCCCCTCCCCACTAGCCCGGCAACACACGAGAGCAAGAGCAATGGAGGGATGAGTTCAAAGGCATAACCTTAAATCTCTAATTTATCAAAAAGATAAAGTAGATTATTTACAAACTGTAGCACATCATGTACTATTAGTAACAAATCTAGGCACCACTGTGTCACAACAACACAGCTGGAACATGCTACCAAAACACCCAATACCACTGTGTTCCATCCTAAGTGTCCAGTCAGGGGCCATCCTGGAAGGCAGGGAATTGGGGCAGCTGGACAAGCCGAGGAAGTAATAGAGCCAACTCTGACCATTCTCAGCTTTTTGCAAGTATCATTACTCTCACAATAGCCCTATGAGTACTACCTTTTATTGTCCCCATTTTACAGATAAGGAAACTGAGGCACAGTAAGATCATCTTGGGATGATCAAGGCAAGGGCCCGAGGTGAATGGTAATACAGCTGTGGGGCTCAAGGAAGAGAGGCCTGAAAACAGAGATTTGTGAGCTACAAAATGAAAGTCCGCCGCCACAAGCGTCAATACGAGTTTTCCCATCTATTCCAGAAAAGTCGCTGCCTAAAGAGCAACCTGTCTGGTTGGAGGGGACCTAAGAAGACGGTAAATACGCCTGATAATGCCACAACAGAGGCAGGCAAGTGTGGCAAAAGGGCAGGACAGCAGGGCAGCAGCATCAAGCAGGGAGGCGGTGGAAGACGAGGGGGCCAGTCTGCCAGCTCCACTGAGTGGTCAGGCAAGGTTTATTCATCTGAGAGATGGCCATGGCCACATCCGTGTGCCAGGAACTGGGAACAAGAGCAGCTGTGGTCTGGCCCTTGTGGAAACGTACATCTTAAGAAGGGAAACAAAAAACAAACAAGTAAGCCCAGCCCATGTGGCTCAGTGGTTGAGCGTCAACCTATGAACCAGGAGGTCACAGTGTGATTCCCGGGCGGGGCACATGCCCAGGTTGTGGACTCAATCCCCAGTAGGGGGCGTGCAGGAGGCAGCCAATCGATGATTCTCTCATCATTGACATTTCTCTCTCTCCCTCTCCCTTCCTCTCTCTGAAATCAATTAAAATATATATATATTGAAAAAACAAGTAAAAAATTAAAATGTCATTAATGCAATTAAGAACACCAAAGGTTGAGATGGATACTAAGGAGGGGGAGGGATCTGCAGGGAAAGCAGCCTGCAGGGTGGAGGGAAGGAGAAGGTTATACAAACAGGGGAGTGTGGCCCTGGCAGGAAGAGGGCAGTAAAAGCTGCTGCTGATCTCACTGGGCCTTAAAAAAATGAAGTACCATCACATGGGTTTATGATGACATTTACTATTAATAGATGTGCTTCAACTAATATCAATAAAAATTGGCTACTCCAGAAATTGCATTATGATGTAGGCAGATTATCCCAACAATAGAAATTTGTTGATGTCTTGGTACCGTAGCCTCGCCAACTGGCTGTACATTCCACTAGGCAGGACCAGGTCTCACTCACCTCGACGGTCCCCAAGCCTAGCACAGAAACGGCGCTCCATCAGAGAAACAAAGTCAACAGCAAAACGTTCGGTTACCTTTTCTTGTGAAGAACAACTGTACATTAAGGAAAGCTCTGTTTCTCAAACTGGCCCACAGAGAAATGGAAGCCAGCGAGGAGAGAGACAGGGGATCCAAGCAGCAGGGTTCCCCCGAGAGCTGGGGCACCTGTCACGGTGGGCCCTGGTGCCACTTCCTCACCCCGGCCCCGGAGGAAGCGGGCCCAGGGGTGAGCGACACATTAAAAAACTGCCGCAGCCCGTGCAGATCCTGGAACAATTAATTCCCTTGGCACAGAGCTCTAGTGACGGGGCAGACAAATCAAGCCCTAAGAAGTCAAACCAGAAAAACAGGCTGCCGGGCTCCTCATTTAGTGGAACAGGATTCCTCAGACCTGGGACTGTCTTTCTACATCCACAATACAATTTCTGGAATTTGCTCCAGGAAGTATGAAATTCTGGTCTTTCGTTCGGTACATCTTCTGACTTCCAGTCGGGTAAACAAGTTCCGAGTCAGGCAGCCAGAACGAGGTCAAGCTGCTGAAGTGTTTGGACATATGGAAACTTGTGCGTCACGTGGATCTACCCTCATGCACCCAAAGCCACTGAGCTCAGTAAAAGTTAACTTTGAAGAGGCCGCTTTAATTTATGGTGCCACACACCGCTTAGGAAATCTTTGGTGAGGTTTACAAATGAGTGCTACTAACAAAATAAAAGGGAGTAGGGTGTCTGGGTCATGCAGGCAAGTGTGGGCTCCGGGCTGGTGACTGCAACACGTGCTGGGAGGGTGGCACATCCAGTTCCATTCAGACAGAGGCCCCTGCGCTCAGGACCCTCCTAGATACCACCCTCTGCACCACCTCTTTATGTGGCTACAACTGTATTCTTTAAAACATATATACATACTGAGTGATTGATTTCAGAGAGGAAGGGAGAGGAGAGAGAGAAAGAAAAATATCAATGATGAGAGAGAATCATTGATCGGCTGCCTCCTGCACACACCCCACTGGGGATCGAGCTCACAACCTGGGCCTGGGCCCAACTAATCTATAGCGGCAGCAATTAGATAAATGGGGTGGGATGAGAGGGGGTAGATTAAAGACAATGGGCAAAAGGAACTTTCTGGAGAGATGAAAATGTTCTCTACCTTAACTGAGGCCGTGGCTATATGGGAACATGTATTATTCAGGTCAATAGCCAAATTAAGAAAACAGTCCCATTTACAATTGCATTAAAAAGAATAAAATACCTAGGAATGAATTGAATGAAGGAGATGAAAGCCCTGTATTCCGAAAACTCTAAGATACTGATAGAAAGATATTCTAAAATTTGTATGGACCCACAGAACATCTCAAATAGCCAAAGCAATCTTGAAAAAGCAGAACAAAGCTGGAGGCATCACACTTCCTGATTTCACACTATATTACAGAGCTACAGCAATCAAGCCAGTACAGTACTAGCATAAATACACAGATATAGATTAATGAAAAAGAACAGAGCCTAGAAATAGAAATAAACCTATTACATTTATGGCCAATTAACTTATAACAAAGAAGCCAAGCATTATCTCTGGTGAAAGGAAAGTCTCTTCAATAAATGGTGCTGGGAAAGCTAGACACCACATACAAAAAAATGAAACGGGACCACTTTCTTACACCATACCTGAAAGTCAATTCAAAATGGATTAAAGACTTGGATGTAAGACTTGGGACCATAGCACCAGAATAAAACATAGGCAGTAAACTTCTTGACTTTGGTCCTGGTGATGATTTTTTGGATCTGACACTAGAACCAAAGGCAAGAAAAGCAAAAATAAACAAGTGGAACCACATTAAACTCAAAAGCTTCTGCACAGCAAAGAAAACCATTAATAAAAAAGACAACCTACTGAGTGGGAGAAAATATTTGCAAAACATCTATCTGATAAGGGATTAATATCCAAAATGTACTAGTATAAAAAACTCACACAACTCAATAGCAAAATAACAAACAATCCGATTAAAAAAATGGGCAGAGGAACTTGCATAGACAACTCTCCCAAAGACATACAGATGGTCAAGAGGCACATGAAAAGATGCTCACTCCAGCCCTTTGGGCTCAGTGGGTAGAGCATCAACCCTCAGAATGAAGGGTCCTGGGTTCAATTCTGGTCAAGGGCATGGACCTCGATCCCCAGTCCCGGTCGGGGGCATTTGCTGGTGGCAAGCAATCAATGTCTCTCTCTCTCTCTCTCTCTCTCACATCAATGTTTCTCTCTCTGTCTCTCCCCTTCCTTTCCACTTTCTCTAAAAATCAATGGAAAAATATCAAGTGAGGATTAACAAAAAAAAAAAAAAGAAAAGAAAAAAGATGCTCAATCACTAATCATCAGGGAAATGCAAACCAAAACCACAACGATACCATCTCATGCGTGTTAGAATGGCCATTATAAAAAAGACAAAAATAACAAGTGTTGACAAGGATGTGGAGAAAACGGAGCCCTTGGGCACTGTTGATGGAAAGTGAACTGGTGCAGTACGAAGTTTCCTTGAAAATTAAAAATATTACTTGTGGGTATATATCCAAAGGAAACAAAATCACTAATTCAAAAAGATATCCCACCGCCAAGTTCACGGCAGCGTTATTTACAATAGCCAACAACTGGAAACAACCTAAGTGCCCATCGATGGAAGAATGGATGAAGAAAATGTGGTGTATATATGCACACTGGAATATTATTCAGCCATAAAAAAAGAAGGCAATCCTGACACTTGCAACAACATGGACCTTGAGGGCATTACGCCAAGTGAAATAAGTCATACAGAGAAAGACAATTAACATATGACCTCACTACTATGTGGAATCTAAATAAACAAACAAACCAAAAAAAAAACCCGAACTCATACACAGAGCAGATCAGTGGCTGCCAGAGGTGAGGTGAGGGGTGGAGCATAAGCACAATGGGTGAAGGTGGTCAAAAGGTACAAACTTCGAATTATAAATAAATAATTCATGAGGGTGTAATGGACAGTATGGTGACTGTAGTTAATAACACTGTCGTATACATCTGACAGTGCTAAGAGAATAGATCTTAAAAGTTCTTATCACAAGAAAAAAATTTATAACTGTGTGGTGATGGACAGTATGGTGATCATTTTGCTATATATACATACCATTATGTTGTGCACATGAAACTATGTCAATTTAAAAAAAAAATGCTGAGAAAGAAATCCAAGATCTGCACATTTACAATGTGTGAATTTCACTGGATTAGACCTTAATCAAAATGGCTATTAAAAATGCCATTTCGGCCCTAGCTGGTTTAGCCCAGTGGATATAGAGTGTCAGCCTGCAGAATGAAAGGTCCTGGGTTCAATTCGGTCAGGGGCACATATCTCAGTTGCAGGCTCCTCTCCAGCTCGGGCCCTGGTCAAGGCTTGTGCAGGAGGTAACTAATCGATGTGTTTCTCTCACATCGATATTTCTCTCCGTCTTTCCCTCTCTCTTCCACTCTCTCTAAAAATCAATGGAAAAATAACCTCAGGTGAGGATTAAAAATAATAATAATAATAAATAAAATAAATAAAAAGATGACCAGCAGAAAGCATAATAGGTCAGGGTTAGTATTAAAAAAAAAAATGCCATTTCAGAAAATGTCATTTTGTTCTGTATGGCCTGATTTTCCCTTGTGATGCATGAACATTCATTCACGTTTTCCATGCAGAAGAACCAGCTTATAAACAAAAGCAGCCCTGGCCGGTAACTCAGCTGGTTAGAGCATCATCCCAGTACACCAAGGTTGCAGGTTCAATCCCGCACTGGGACACATGCAGGAAGCAACCCATGAAAGCATAAATGAGTGGAAAAGCACAGTCAGTGTTTCTCTCTCTTTCTCAAATCAACAACAACAAAAATATTTAAAGACCGAAACAAAAATAAACCCAAAGCATAATTATACAATACTTTTTCTTAAAGTGTGATTCTCTTAAAGAATGCCACTCGATAGTCCCATACTGATCACCAGTCAGTTAAGACCCAAATCAACATGAGCTTCCCGATTTCTGATATATCTCTGCCATCTTCCCTTCTGACGCCTTCCTCCCGCCCCAGACAGCCCCAGTCCTTCGCTGGAGAAACCCAATGGCATTGCTGGTGGCCTGGAGTCAGTCAGTAAAAAAAAAAAAATTCCTGTCCTTTAAGTAGACTTTTCATAACTAACAACACTCCTTAGAAAATCAGGAAATAAATCATTTTTGAGCTGGAAGGAGCCTTAGGAATTATCTAGCTCCACATTATAATCAGGAGAAAGCTGAGGCCTAGTCCAAGGTTTCAGGCTGGTTGGTACAGAACTAGGATTAAATCCCAGGATAATCTCACTCCCGTTCCCAGGTCCCGAGACTGACGTTCATGAAAACCACCTGATTTGTGCAGAGCTGAACGGTATTGTATGTGTTGAAATGAAGAGGTCCTCACCTTGAGTCCTTTATGGGCAAGAGCTCGCCTGTAGCACGCTTTCACGTTCCCGTCGTCTATCCGAAGCGCCTGATCACAGTCCTGCTTCGCCTCTTCAAACTGGCACAGCTTCAAGTAACAGAGAGCTCTGGTGTAACAAGGGAACTCGGTATGATGAAAGGGAAAGACACTATACCTATAAATGTGACTGCTAAGGAAAATCAGAAAATAGCTCATGAAGTGTGTATCTACAGACCACAGCTGTTTCTCAATTCACACCTAACACTGAAGTACAATCATGGCATTTTCTCGCAACACATGTTAATTATGACACTGTGAATATAACTGCAAACAAAATACAGCCCCGGCCCTCAAGGAAGAGACAACTGAAACAAGCAAACAGCCCTAACTGGTTTAGCTGAGTGGATAGAGCGTCAGCCTGCAGACTGAAGGGTCCCAGGTTCAATTCTGGTCAAGGGCATGTACTGTGATTGCGGGCACATCCCTAGTAGGGAGTGTGCAGGAGGCAGGTGATCGATGTTTCTCTCTCATCGATGTTTCTAACTCTCTATCTCTCTCTCCCTTCCTCTCTGTAAAAAATCAATAAAATATATTTTTAAATAAATAAATAAATAAAACAAGCAAACATGCCCGGCCGGTGTGGCTCCATTGGTTGAGCATCCCATGCACTAGGAGGCTGCCGGTTTGATTCCTGGCCAGGGCACATGCTTTGGTTGCAGGCTCCAACCCTGGTAGGGGGTGTGCAGGAGGCAGCCCATCAATGATTCTCTATCATCATTGATGTTTCTATCTCTCTCTTTTCCCTTTCCTCTCTGAAATATATACTGAACTTTTAAGGGGGACAAGAGAGGGCAAGAGCAGCCAGAAAAGACTTCCCAGGAGAAGAGACATTTAAACTGAAGCCCGGAGTCTGAAGTGACAATTATCAAAGCAAAGGCACTGGAGTGAGAGTTAAGATGTAGGGAGAGGAGAGTGGAGGTCAAGGGCTAGCATGGGCATTTTTATTTATTTTTTGTGTTTTTTTAGAGAGTAGAGGGAGAGGGAGAGAGAGAAACATTGAGGTGAAAGAGAAACATCGATTGATTGCCTCCCATATGCAACAGACCAGGGATCAAACCCGACATCTGGATATGTGCCCTGACCAGGATTTGAACCGGTGGCCCTTTGGTGCATGAGATGATACTCAACTAACTGAGCCACTCCGCACAGGGCAGTATCTGGATCATATCCCATGTTCCTAACGGGGTAAGAAAAGTGCCCGATGGCCGTAGCGTAGGGATGAGGCTGGGAGGGCGGGCAGGCCAGATCACAAGGGGCCAGGGAAGCTGTAAATTGTGCCAGGGAAGCAGAGCTTTATCCAGAACTTAATGTGTTTTTAAATAGGGGCTGACGTGTTTGCCATGTTTAGAAAGATCCCTCTGGCTGCCACTTGGAGGACGAGAAAGGAGGGAACAAGACTGCAGGCACACGTGAAGGGTGTTGCAGACAAAAGGCAGAAATGGTGGGTCAAAAAGGGAGGCATTAGTCAGGGGGGATAACCCATCAGGAGCGCAGAAGGGGAGGGAGTGCAGAGGGGAGGGAGAGCTCAGGTCCGAAGCTCAGGGACAGAGTTAGAGGCCATAACTGGAAGGTGGTTAAATGGACTGCAGAGAAAATGAAATGGCCAGAGAGCACAGAGGATGAAAAAGGGGTCTACGCCTTTAGAACCCCAAGAATGCCCGAGGGAGAAGAGGAGAGGCAGGCAATTGAGCCGTCGGTCGTGGGCACTGCCGCCAAAGGGAGAGAGGGCTGTCCCGGGACACTGAGCAGCCCTAACACTGAGGCTGAGCAGAGGGTAGAAAAACACCTGGTGCAGTCAGTGACAAATTTTTGGCAAAAAGGTTACCAATAGAGGAAAAGATAGAAAAACAAAGCAGTGAGAAGTTCAGTTAAAAGAATTAATCTGAAATAGCTAGAAAGCTCATGCTAAGAGTCCCCGTTCTTTAGGAACTATACCTTATTTTTCCTTGTCACCCCAGAGTCCACCTACTCTCTAACATTCCCCAGATCACCATAGTCTAGGACTAGGTAACTATCTTATACCACAATGTGGTGAAGATGGCACCTGAGCAGCATTCTAGAACAATCTGCCCATTCCTATCGCACACTAAAGAGGCTGACCCCTTCCCTTAGCACTTCAAGAGAAGAAGGGACTTAAGACACTAATTCTCGTGTTGTCCTACTCCCACCAAGGAGGACAACACTCAGGCCTGTAGCTGCAGCAAGACCACCTCCAGGAAGGGTCAGAGCACCCATCCAGGCCGGCACACCAGCCTGTGCGTAACACAGGCCACACCCGACCTCCCAGCCCACCACACCGCATGTCTGCAATCTCTCCAGAACTCCTATGCCCCCCGCTCCCCTACCCACACCTCTTAGACAATTTGCTACATAAATTATCAGAACCATGGGAAAAACTTTCACAATGAAAATATTAACATAAGAAATATATAAAGTTACAAAGAACTTGCCTGTTTGTATAAATGGCACATTCCTTATTGTTAATCTGTAAGCATTCACTGTATTTACTAAGTGCGTCTTTATAGTTTCTGTCCTTTACGTATTGGTTTCCTTCTTCTTTAAGGGTTTTAAACGTTTTTTCATCTATGGAACCCAAAAGATAAAAACGGAGGAAATGTTTATAGAAAGCACCTCTACAAAATAGCAAGTGCTGCTGTAAGGAAATCTATTGCAAATCAACTTGCCCCATACCGTGCGGAGCTAGAGTCTAAATGGAACAAAACTGTATACAAATTAGAAAGATAAATTGGCTATAAGTGGAGGTGATTATACAATTATGACACTTTCTTCAAATTAGAAAACATACAAGTAAAATTCAAGGACTTCAATCATCTTCATCCACACTGGCACCCCTTTCCCTGCGAGAGGCAGGAATACCTAGTCTTGCCCATTTCTCTGACTTCCCTGTGAGCTAAGGCAGCCCCGCCTAGGCTCTCCTGTGGCTTCCACTATCCTCAGCCCTTTCTTCTTTCACTGAGCCCAGCTTTAACCAATGTGCTTTCCAAAATAAAAATAAAAATCTAGTGTTCCATTAAATCACTATTTCGTGAAAAATGGACAAACCAACCAACCCACGGAAGCATGAAGCAGACATCTGTCCAGTACCCTAACGTTCTTGGGAAAGTCACACCTCCTCCAGTCTTCACCCTGTGGCTTAAAGCAACCCCTACCCTAGCCCTACCTTTTGGGGTAAACTTTGGGGTTTTTTTGATCAACACATTATATTCCCTTGGCCAAAACAATCTAACTGGTCAGGGCTGGGCCTATTGAGAGCCAACGAGCTGCACTATGAATTTTGTGGCAGCATCTGATAAGGTAATTCTTGCTCTTTCCCGGGGAATGAGGGTGAAAGGAGGAGCGATGTTGCCATCCCATGAGACAAAGGAAGAGTCTATCTGAGAATGGGGCCAACAGAGCAAGAGAAAGGCCAAGCCAGAGAGCTGAAGGAGAATGAGGCCTAAATCCAGCCTTCCCGCAGCTACCCACCTGTGGACTTCTCCACTGTAAGAGCCCAAAACAACCTGTTTTGTGGGGTTTGTCTTTTTTTGCTTCATGCTATTAAGAGTTGGGTTTTGTTATCTGCGATCAGTGTCCCAACTATTATCATTAGCTACTGTCTCGTAGTGATCACGGTGGACTGCCTGCGCAGGGTCCATTCCCCCCTCTCCCCCCCGCCCCACTCCCGTCCTCCTGAGGGTCCCTCGCAGCTGCCACCTTCTGTTCAGCCCATGTGTTCAGGAGAAGCTGACCCTAGTGATCAGGAATTTAGGCCTAAGCCAACCAGCGCATAGCATTTCTTCATCATAGAGACCAGCTCGGGAACGAGCACATGACCCATTAGAATAAGTAGCAACAGTGCCTGGCTGGTGTGGCTCAGTGGTTGAACCAAGAGGTTGCTGGTTCAATTCCTGGTCAGGGTACATGCCCAGGTTGTGGGGTCTATCCCCAGTAGGGGGCGCGCAGGAGGCAGCCTATTGATGATGTTTCTATCCCATAGCTGTTTCTATCTCTCTATGCCTCTCACTTCCCCTCTCTCTAAAGATCAATAAAAACATTAAAAAAAAAAAGTAACAACAAAATTCGAGCCAACAGAACAACAGGATAAAAAAGCTATGACTTTGGGGCAACATATCTCCTCATTCTTAAATTAATGCCACCAAAAGCAATGGTGTTTCTCTCCCTTTGGACATTGATATGTACAGACATGAAGCTTAAAGCTTCTGCAGTTCCATTGTTTCCGGCCAGAGCCTGAACCCTGATGAACTGTGCATGATTTCAGAGCCTATCTGGGCCCTTGTAGTTACTTGAGCCAAAACCATTCCTTATGATTTTCTGTTACTTACACCCAAAGTTTTCTAACACACATAAACTGTTAAAATTTTAAGTTTTAAATCTATGTAGTAACTTTACCCTATGAATAACTTCATATAAATAAAAAATCCTTCACCTAAAATCTAAAATATACCTTTAAATTCTGTGATCTAAAAATCTAGATAGATGTATTGAATTTACAGCATTAACTTGAATGTAAATGACAATCTTATTTGTCCCTCTGTACAAATGGCATAAAATCTTAATTTTTCATTTTCTTATTTCAAATAACAGAATATTTCTAATGTTTCAAGTTTCAAAGGGGTCAAATGACACTCCCCATGAATGCTGGTATCTATAAGCTGTCAAACAAAATAACGCAGTATTTCCGCCCCTCAATTTGCTAAAAATTAAAAACCTTTCCTTCAGCTTTTCTTCCAACAAGGTTTGAAGCCCCTGGTATCCGTTCTCACTAGCAATCAGTACACCAGGGACAAAAAGAGCTGACGGTGTCCTTATGATTTGCTATGACATATCTACAGTATGGTTAGCATATGTACTTTGTAAATTATAGCCACCCTTCATTGAGCAAATGCTTTGAGCCAGGTCCCATGAATAACGGACTCTAGAAACGCAGAGATCGCTGTGATTTCCCGGGG
Source organism: Myotis davidii (assembly GCF_000327345.1). Classification (NCBI taxonomy): domain Eukaryota; kingdom Metazoa; phylum Chordata; class Mammalia; order Chiroptera; family Vespertilionidae; genus Myotis; species Myotis davidii. The sequence continues at coordinate 4,220,856 of NW_006288434.1, forward strand.
ACTGCTAAGTCATCTAAAATCCTTGGCAGACGGTCCCTGCATCTTCTTTCAAGGCAATGAGAGATGACGGTCTAACACGAGCCCCTGGGACACCACGGCTCTGGCGCTTCGGGGTTTCTGCGAGATGAAGCTCATCCAGGGAACACACAGGAGCTCTCAGCAGGCAGGAGAAATGAGGCCTCAACTAGCTTTAATGCAGAAAGCAAGAGGGCAGTCCCATTTATTAACCACGGCACAAAGCAATGAGGTAGGTCCTACGGCAAAGCAGCCACGTTCACAACTATGACACAAGGCAGAAGTATCTGCTGCTACTTACGTAGTAAGGTGCTTTTTCTTTCAAACGCATCAGTCTTAACGGTGTCACAGAGAACTACATGCTACTTAACTCTCTTCCTTCTTACTGTTAATACAATGCTATCTTTATTGGGGCTACTGTAATCGTACAGTCTGCAGGTGCTAAGTATTTTACATGCATCTCTCCGTTTATTCCTAGGAGCAACTCCATGAGGTAGTTGCTCATGTTAATCCCTATCCACATACATTAGGACACTGGAGGTGTGAAGCAAGTTCTTAAGACTCTGTAGTTAGAGGGTAAACAGGGCCTTAATCCCAGGTCTGACGCCTACATTTATGCTCTTATTCTACTGCTCTACTATGAAATGTACAAGGCTCAACCCTTGAAAGAAATGAGTACAGACTTCCCCTACCTGTGCTGCCCGGTTGGTGATGGCTGCAGGAATCTCCCACTTGGTCTGGGGGCGTCTCTGCTGTAGGCTGCCACACTCGCAACTGCGCAGAAGTGGGCACAGAAGGTATGGGTGACAGCTTCTCCCGCCAGCGTGGTCCATCCAGATCCATTAAAATTCTCGTTATTCTAAAAAGAACATGAGTTTTCGCTATTGATCATGCAATTTGCTTTTTTATATTACCAAAGGTCTTATCAAGAGTTAAGATTTACACCCTGGCCAGTGTTGCTCAATGGTTGGAGGATCGGCCCATGCACCAAAGAGTCATGGGTTCGATTCCCGGTCAAGAGCACATACCTCTGCTGTGGGTTCACTCCCCGCCCCAGGTTAAAACAGAATTGTGTCTTTGGAATGAATCTGGTTTTAAAAGGGTGCTCCTCAAGACTGAAGGTTGGCTGGTAATTAGTAGAATGCATTCAAGTTAGTTAACTCGGTAGTACTTTTTGTGTGAAAAATTTTTATATTTATAGAGACAAATAGCATACACATAATTTCCCAGTTTTTTTAAACTGAAACTTCAATATTTGCTCTTTGGTTATGATAACCAAATATCATATATTTTGGTGTAAAAAACAAATTTGAAAAATAACGTATAACGGTAACCACCCACAATGGCAAAAGAAAAAGAAGCTTTAGAAAATAAGAATTTTCAAGCAAAACTTGTATTACCCGCAGGGAGGAAGGAAGAAGCAGCGGAAAAGAGATGATGTGTTGCCAGTGAGTAAATAAGTATATGCAGGGAATTTTACATATAAGATTCCTGGAGAGGAAGAGAGGAGTGTGATTAATGGGAAACAGAAACAAAACACGCATAAATGTTTCAGTAAATAAAAAACTGCTGTTGCTTAGATGGAAACGCAAGCTTCAATATGAGGTTCATGAAAAAGAATAGTGAAAATTTTAAACTGGCTATTCTACAGAAAAGCATATATGGCAATACCAGACAAAGCCTCCTCATTTTATATATAAATATACCAGCAAGAACCACTCAATTAAAAAAAAATGAGTCTTAAAAGTTAGTTTGTATAAAAGAACCTTTTTGCACACATATAAAAAGTGTAATGCAATCCTCAAAAAATTCAACAGAATTACCACATCACCCAGCAATTTGACTCTTAGGAATACAACAAAAGGAACTAAAAACAGGTATGCAAACAGAAACTTGTACTTCAATGTTCATAGCAGCACTTTTCACAATAGCGAAAGGTGGCAACAACCCAAATGTCCATTGACGGATGAATGGATAGACAAATGTAATACATCTATGCAATGGAATAGTATTCAGCCATAAAAAGGAAGCACGGATATATGCTACACCATGGATGAACCTTAAAAACATTCCCTAATGTTTGAAAGAAGCCAAACACGAAGGGTTCATATCCTACGATTCCATTTACATGAATTATCCACGGAGGCAGGAAGGAAATCAGTGTTTGTCAGGGTATGTGAGGAGGGACAATGAGGAATGAGAATAGAATGAGGAGTTTCCTTTTGGAGTGATGAAATGCTTTAAACTAGATAGAGATAGCACAACACTGTGAATATACTAGAAAAGTCACTAAATTACATACTTTAAAATAGTTACTTTTATGTTATGTGACTTACACTTCAACTGTTTTAGAAAACATCGTGCGGAAGGCTCAGAAACGTGAGTACTCGGTCTCTCAGACATCTCTCTCCCTTCAGAGCGTTCAGCCTATCACCATGAAGTGCGACTCCTGAAACAGCTCTTCGGCAGGCCCCTCCTCTCTGTCAGATGTGCCAGGTGTCTTCCTGCTTTGTTCCACAGGAACCGCTGACTCTGGGAGAAGTTCCTACTTCCCCCTGACGATTTTGGAGACTCCCAGGGAGAGCCCCACCCAGCACCAGAGTGAGCTATGCCCTCTCTGCTGGAGAACCATTCACTCAACACCTTTTCCCTGAGCTTATCTGCTGTGCAAGTTCCCAAAACTACAAAGATGGATAAAACACAAGTCCTGACCTCAAGGAACTCCTAGAAGGATGAGAGAAAGCATATTTTACAAGAAGAGAGGGACAGAGCATTTGCACACAATATGGCAGCTGGGTGATAAGAGGCACTGTGTTCTGGGGGCACTGAGGCAGGAAGCCTGAAGTGCATATATGGTGTGGGGGGAGAGATGAGCAGATCAGGGAAAGCCATTTCCTCCAGGAAGCAATCGCTCCTAAAGGATGAGATGGAGTTAACCAGGAAAAAAAAGAAAAAGAAAAAAGAAAAAGGGTGTCAGGAACGTGGGAGGAGGCAGCAGCTGAGATGCAGTGAGGTGGCTCTGCAGCAGGGCAAACGGCTTGGAGAGCTTCCAGGGGACACTCCTGATGGTACAAGCTCGAGAGGAAGGAGGAGGCTGTGAATGCCCAAGGTCAGATCTAAGTCCAGTCTAGATCCAGTAACCAATATCCATCCCTTCCTCTAATCAGACAGGAAGCTGTCAGGGTCCATGTGACCAGAGTGCAAGCTCCAGGAATACAGATCTTTCCAACAGTTTCCTCCAAAGTCCAGTGGGACCATGTGGGGAGGTAAGGCATGATTTAAAACATGAATTAATCCAACGTGCCATTCTCATTTTCTACAATGTTGCTCAAGGCCTCCTCATACATCAGTGTGAGAGAGACACATCGACTGCTGCCTCCCACACGCACCCTGACTAGGGCCAGGGATCCAGCCTGCAAGTACATGCCCTTGACCGGAATTGACCTACGGACCCTTCAGTCCGTAGGCAAACGCCCTATCCACTGAGTCCAACCGGCTAGCGCTTGGTGGCATTTTTATGCACCAATAATGAACCCTCAGAAAGAGACACTAAAAAAAATCCCATTTACCATTGCAACAAAAAAAAGTAAGATGTCTAGGAATAAACCTCACCAAGGAGGTAAAAGACCTGTATTCAGAAAAATATAGGACACTGAACAAAGAACTAAAGAAAGATACAAACAAGTGGAAGCATATACTGAGTTCACGTATTAGACATAATTCCACACTACCCAAAGCAATCTATAGATTCAACACAATCCCTATTGTAATCGAAACAGTCTGGCAAGAATAGATCCATGGAACAGAACAAAGAGCACAGAAATCAACCAGAGCCATTACGGTCAACTAATATTTGACAATGGAGGCAAGAGCATACAATGGAGTACAGACAGTCTCTTCAATAAGTGGTGTTGGGAAAACTGGACAAGCACAGGCTAAAAGAAAGAAACTAGACCACCGAGTTACGCATACACAAGAATAAACTCAAAATGGATAAGAGACTTAAATGTAAGTCACGAAGTCGGAAGAATCCTAGAAGAAAACACAGGCAGTAAAATCTGACATCTCACGTAGCAGAATTTTCACCCGTCTCCTAGGGCAGGAGAAAGAAAGAAAAAAATAAACAAATGGGACTACATCAAACTAAAAAGCTTTTGCACAGCAAAAGAAACCATCATCAAAATGAAAAGGGAGCCCACTGTATGGGAGAACGTATTTGCCAATGATACATCTAATAAAGGTTTAATTTCCAAAATATATAGAGAACTCAACAAAAGGGAGATAAACAATCCAATAAAAAAAAAACTTGGCAAAGGACCTGAGTAGACACTGCTCCAAAGAGGACATTCAGATGGCCAAGAGAGATATATGGAAAAATGCTCAGTCATCAGAAAAAATGCAAATTAATATCACCTCACACCTGCCAGAATGGTTACCATTAAGAAATCAACAAACAAGTGCTGGAGAGGATGTGGAGAAAAGGGAACTCTGTGCACTGCTGGTGGGAATGCAGACTGGTACAGCCACTATGGAAAACAGGATGGAGTTCCCTCAAAAAATTAAAAATAGATCTGCCTTTTGATCTAGCAATTCCACTTATAGGAATATACCCCAAGAAATCAGAAACACCCATCAGAAAGAATATATGCACTCCTATGTTCATAGAGGCGTTACTTACAACAGCTAAGATTTAGAAAAAGCCCAAGTGCCCCTCAGTATATGAGTGGATAAAAAAGCTGTGGTACAGGCCAGGCCAGTGTGCTCAATGGTTAGAGTATTGGCCCACAAACCAAGGGGTTATAGGTTCGATTCCAGGTACCTGGGTTGCAGGTTCGAATCCTACCCTGGTCGGGGGTAAATGCAGGAGGCAACTAATCAATGTGTCTTTTTCACAGCAATGTTTCTCTCTCTTCCCCTTCTTCCTCCCTCCCTTCCACTCTCTGAAAATCAATGGAAAAAATATCCTCAGGTGAGGGTTAACAAAACAAAAAAAAGCTATGGTACATTTACACAATGAAATATTATGCAGCTATAAAAAGAGTTTTTACCCTTTGGACAACATGGATGGACCTAGAGATTATTATGCTAAGCAAAATAAGCCAGACAACATCACATCATCTCATTTATAAGTCAGATAACATCAATTACCTCATTTATATGTGGAATCTAATGAACAAAATACACTGACAAACAAAATAGATTCAGAGGCATGGATGCATGGAACAGACTGACAGCTCACAGAGGGAAGGTGGGGGGCGGGGACAAGAAGAGATTAACCAAAGAACTTATATGCATAGCCCAGGAGCACAGACAATAGGGGTGCGGCCTGGGGTGTGGCAGGGGCTGAGTGGAGGGTGGGGAAAGGAGTGGGGGAAATGGGGGGACATCTGTAATACAGTTCTGTTAACAATAAAAAAAAAAAAACTAAAAAAAAAAAAAGAATATTCACTGAATAGCAATAAATGGACCAGGAAACATATATAAAGGTATTAGAGGCCCTGGCTGGTGTGGATCAGTTGGTTGGAGCATCATCTCATACACCAAAATGTGGTGGTTTCAATTCCCAGTTGGGGCACATACCCAGGTTTCAGGTTCAATCCCCAGGTCGGTCGAGGTGCATGTGGGAGGCAACCTATCAATGTTTCTCTCTCACATTGGTTGTTTCTCTTTCTCTCGCTCTCTCTCTTCCTCTCTCTAAAATTAATTTTTAAAATTGCAAAAAAAAAATAGTTTCAAGGTTATTCGAGGACAACTCAATGTATTATGGGATACTTAGAAATTAAGTTGGAAAGAGAACCATTTGGTTTGGATGGAGGGAAAGGCAGCAATCACTCGTGTAAAGTCAGCCACTGAGAACACTCGTACGCTCTGACACCATTCTTGAAGGAGGGGAAGAAAAAGAATCTCATTCCATTAGGAAACATCTAACCCTCAGATCACGTTACCTGTTAATACTGTCATGGGCTATCTGGATTCCGCAGTCTATTTGCAACACCGTTTTGTAATCCACATAAGCTTTCTGATACTTCTCTAGAGTTTCATAGGCCATTGCTCGTCGAAGAAGAGGTTTAACGGAGAATGGATGAAGTTCCAGAGCCCTAAAGAAGACAAAAATATTACATGTCATTTGTCTGAAAGTTACTCTTTAACTTATACTAACTGAATGTACCCTGCAGCACTGGACTCAAATACACACCTACCTGGCATTACATCTTCAGAACCTGGCAACAAGCCAGAAAGGCAAACCCTGAGTAGCAGAGCAATCAAATCTGTGGTTACTTCCTTTCTTTTAAACCAGGACCAAAGCCTTTGGCATGCATTTGCTCTTCCCCCACTGAAACCTGAGCTCCCTGCCAGCAGACAGTGCGCCTCACCCACCTCTGCACCTCTTTCTACGTCCTCCCCTGCCCTCACCCCACTATATCCTCACCCCTAACAAACCCTCCCCCTGCCCCCCACACCCTAATAGAGCCCATCACGGCACCAGGAACAGAGCAGGCTTTCAACAGATTGTTATTGAAGGATTAAAAGGGAAACTTTTTATTTGCACCTATGTATTTAATAAGGCACCTTAGCACAGAACCACAAAAACTTGCATTGCTGTTTGAAAATTAGCTCTCCAAAACTTAATACAGTTTTTTATTATTCACCTGCTTCTAAAGAGCCTCAAAAATAGACCAGAGGTCATCAAGGAAGCATACAATGACTTCCTTTTTTTAATATATTTTTATTGATTTCAGAGAGGAAAGGAAAAGGAGAGAGTTAGAAACATCAATGATGAGAGAGAAGCATTGACCGGCTATCTACTGCACGCCCCCCATTGGGGATCAAGCCCGAAACCCAGGCATGTGCCCCGACCCAGAAATGAATCTTGACCTCCTGGTTCATAGGTTGATGCTCAACCACCAAGACACACCAGCCAGTCATACAATGACTTCTTTAAGCCGTGAATTTTAATCTTGGACTACTCTATGAAGTATTTTCAGTATCACTAGAGATGTATTTCAAGGTTATGTTCACTGGTTTTGTTTGAAGTAACTGTGTAAAGCTACTATTTCACTACTTAAAGTAGTTCATTATATTCTGAAATAGAACATACAATCAAGATTGTATTGCCCATCTGGTGTGACTCAGTGTCTGAGAATGGACGGATAAACCAGGAGGTCACAGTTCAATTCCCCATCAAGGCACATGCCCAGATTGCGGGCTTGATCCCCAGTAGGAGGTGAACTCTCTGTCCCTCTCCCTTCCTCTCTGTAAAACATCAATAAAATATATAAAACAACAACAACAACAAAAAGAGTTTGAGAACCAATGCTCTGGAGTGAAACCACCCATGCCCCTTATGCTGGAGGTCAGTACTGACCAACAGAGCTGGATTCCTAGGCCCAGAAGACAATGTTTTAAGGACACCTTACCTAAGCTCCACCCATCTCCTTCCCCAGCAGGCCGGCTGTCCCTTCAGACAAACCTCCATTCTAGCCTCCCTGGACACCATGGCTGGAGTCCCATCTTTCACCTCCTCTTGGGTCTACAATGAAACACAAGTTTTAACAAGAAAATGCCTGCCACCTTACACAATCTCACTTAAGGACAACGTGAGTCCACTGTTTGACAGTAGCCTTGTCTGTACAGGTACTGGGATTTTAAATAAAGAGTCCTAGATTTCACTCACTGTAGGGAATACCTAAGACAAGTCTGAAGGGTGATGTATTAGCAACAAACACCTAAGTGGAAAGGGTTGAAGGGAAACAATGTTTTTGACACCCAAAAACCTGTGATTTTGAGCTCAGCCGGAGTGGCTCAGTTGACTGAGCATTGTCCTGTGAAAGGTTGCCACTTTGATTCTTGGTCAGGGCACATACCTGGGTTACAGGTTCAATCGTTCAGGACACATACTGAAGGCAAAAGATGTGTGTGTGTGTGTCTCTCTCGCCCCCTTTCTTCCTCTCTCTAAGCATGTCCTTAGGAGGGGAAAAAAGCTTAGCCCGTGTCACTCAGTGGTTGAGCATCTATCCATGAACCAGGAGGTCACGGTTTAATTCCTGGTCAGGACACATGGCCAGGTTTCAGCTTGATCCCCAGTGGGGAGCATGTAGGAGGCAGCAGAATTGATGATTCTCTCTCATTATTGATGTTTCTATCTCTCTCTCTTTCTCTCTCTAAAATCAATAAAACCATATTTTTATAAAAGCTGGCTATTAAGAAAAAAATGAATTAGAAATGAACCTTTGATCCTTCCCTCCTTTCCTGCCCAAGAGATTCAGATAGAAAAACCTGCTCCAGGAAAGAAATCTTGCCCATAGTCACCTTGGCCCAATCTGAATGAAGGATGATCGGCAGAAAGGCCTAAAGCAGGGGCCTGTTTACTAGATCCCCCCACCCCCACATCTCATTGTTTCTGGGTTGTCTAGCACATCTTTACCTGCCATGTGTGTTCCCCTCCTTTCTTTGTCAAAAATTACATATATACCAAATTTTACCTCACTGTCTCTTTGGAATTTTCATGCGTATGTGAATTCCCATGCACATGTATTAAAATTTGATTTTCTCCTATTAATATTCCTCTGTTACTTTGATTATGAGCCCAGCTAGAACTTAGGTGGTGGAAGGAAAAGTATTATTATTATTTTAGCCCTCTCACAGGTTCTTGGCTGCAGATCGCAGTGCGCCTGATGTTCTGCAAATTCACGTGGTCTTGTTGGTTAGTTATGGGCAGTGGTAAATGTTTAACATCCAGCTCTCCTGGAGAAAAAAAAACCCAGGTTTATGGCATTTGCCAATTTTCATGGTATTAGTACTGCACCATGGCAGACTTCGAGCTACCCACTTGACTTCGACCAATTCACAAATTCCTGAAAATGTAACAATTAGCTAATGTGAACTAGCACAATAGTGGATGAGGTCTAAAGTCAGGCCAGAATGAATATAAATATTATTTTATTTAAAATTTGAATGTAAAATTGGCAAAAAATCCGAGCACCAAGACCTTTAAAAAAAAAAAAATCCTCACCTGAGGACATGCTTAGAGAGAGGGAGGGAGAAAAAGAGAGAAACATTGATTAACTGCCTTCCATGCGCGCCATGACCAGGTATGGAACCCGCAACCTGGGCATATGCCCAACTGGGAACCGGCCCTGGGACCTCTTGGGTCAATGGTCAACCACTAAGTCACACAAGCAAAGACCTTCTTTTTAAACTGTAGACAAAGCCCTGGCCAGCTGGCCTAGCTGTTTGGAGAATTGTCTTTATATCAAACAGTTTAGGGTTAGATTCCCAATCAGGACACATACCTAGGTTACAGGTTCAGTGTTTTTCTCTCACATCAATGTTTCTTTCTCTCCCTTCCTCTCTCTCTAAAATCAATATACATATCCTCAGGTGAGGATAAAAAAAATGTAGACACAGATACTAACAAGTTTTTACCCATTGCATTAAACTGATAATACCATTGAAAAAAAAATGAATCGTTCACCTTATAATCAGGGTGTCCAATTAAGTTACTGTCCAAACGGGGGCTTCTGAGAGCAAAAGGGGGTGATATGAATAATTATACCAGACAAAAGGAGTAATCCAGGAATGTTAAGGTCAAACCAGGACATATGACTTCTTATTTTCTAGATTCACTAATAATAGCTTCTTTCCAAAAGGCTCCTGAGGAAGGCTGACTACTTAATGGTAAAAGAAAACCATACTTTTTATTCATGAAAGTGTGTTTCCTCTATTTCAGCATGTAACTGGCAGGGCACCATGGTGACTACTGTGCTTGGGGGATGCAAAGCTGTAGAAGACATGGCTCCTGACCGCACAGAGCTTGCAATCCAAAGCCGGGGAGGACACAAGCACCTGCAGGCAAGAGAGTGACAGTGCAAGTGTCCAGACCTGAAGATGACCAGAGAGGCTGAAGATGACCAGGGAGGCTGAAGGTGGGGGGAGGGGGGGGGGGGTGGCTGAGCAGAAATTTCAGAAGCAAAGGTGTGCAGAGCCCACTGAAGACAGTGGGCCGAAGGGGAGCAGAAGGCTTGTCTGGGGAGCAATATGGTGACAGAGCAGCTTAGAAATGTCTGGGAGAACGTGCTGAGCTAGGGAACACCTGTTTGAAACAGTGTGAGCAAGACTGTTTCCAGAAAAGTTCTGATGCCAGGGTGGACTGCAGGAGGCAGGGAGGGTAGGGGCAAGTTTTCTCCTGCAGGCCGGGCCTGGCATGAAAAGAGCACGGGAGGTGGCAGCAGTGGAGATTTGAAAAGTGTGCACAACCTTCTATGACTGTCTCCCTATAGTATAGCACCTATCGGCTAAAGAGAATTTATGGTACCAGTCAATGAACATACCTTACAACTTCTTAAGAAATGAGTCATGCAGAAAACTCAGAAGGCGGTAATTACCGCATCCACCACCTCGAAATGATTTAACAACGCGGGACAAACCGGAAAACGGCCGTTTACCTGTCACAGTCTTCAATGCAGCCACTGCAGTTTCCTTCCTTGAGGTGACACGCTGCTCTATTTGAATATAAGACACTTAGATCGTCCGCGCTTCCACTTCCTAAAATCACATTGAAGTAAACACAGTTAAAACCCATGAGCAAACTCCGCTCCTCCGGAATGACACCACGGCGGGCGACAGAGGTCCCCGGCGGCACTGCAGCGCTGGAGACGGCTGATCGCGCAGAGCTCGGAGGAGCCGCCCCCCCGCCTGCAGTGGCCGGGGG
>NW_006288434.1:4232121-4240385 GCF_000327345.1 Myotis davidii
GCTGTGGACGGCAGCCCAGCCCGTATTTAACTCTTTAAACACGGAAGGGCTTCTGACTTGCAAACCAGCATTTCTGAGTCATTCCCTTCATCAGAGCTCACAGGCAAAGGTAGATCTTACAAAACTGGCGCTTTTCTTCCAGGTACTAAAAGTTGAATACAATAATTGCACCCAGGGCTAGGGTACCTTTCCTTACGTTAAAGAACTAGGAGATAAAGATCCGTATTTAACTCTTTAAACACGGAAGGGCTTCTGACTTGCAAACCAGCATTTCTGAGTCATTCCCTTCATCAGAGCTCACAGGCAAAGGTAGATCTTACAAAACTGGCGCTTTTCTTCCAGGTACTAAAAGTTGAATACAATAATTGCACCCAGGGCTAGGGTACCTTTCCTTACGTTAAAGAACTAGGAGATAAAGATCACTTGACAGAAAAATAAAGCCCAAGGGATTTGTAAGTCACTTTAAAGCGAACGTAGCAAAGAAATCATATCAAATAAGCACCTCGATTTTAAAGTGTGTCTTTAAAAGACGGTAAATTTTCAGCCCTGGCCGGGTAGCTCAGTTGGATTAGAGGTGGATTCCATCCCCAGTCAGGGCACATACAAAAGAAGCAACCAATGAATGCATGAATAGCTGGAACAAAATCATGTCCTCTCTCTCTTTCTTCCCCTCTCTAAAATCAATCAACAATTTGTTTTTAAAAATTGAGAGTTTTCCATTACAATGATTTTTCAAAAAATCATATAATAGTGCTTAACCCCAGATGGGACCCAGTCATGTTATAGAAGAGTAAGAAGCTAGAAAAATTCCAAAATAGGGGAACTGAGACAGTTTAACAGCAGTTTGCAACAACCTAGTAAACCCTATTTTCCCTAAACCAAGGACACTTAGGAGTAAATGGTTTGCGCCAGGCAGGCGTGGCTCAGTGGTTGAGGGTCAACCCAGGAACCTGGAGGTCAAGGTCCGATTCCCCATCAGGGCACGTGCCTGGGTTGCGGGCTGGATCCCCAGTGTGGGGCGCGCAGGAGGCAGCTGATCAGTGATTCTCTCTTATCCTTGATATTTCTATCTCTCCCTTCCTCTCTGAAAGCAATACAAATATTTAAAATAAAATAAAACCCCTGAAAATGAAGATGCTAGTGCACTCTCCCAGGGAGCATGCCCCTGCCCTTCCCTTCCCCTTCCGCTCCCCCCCCACCTCCCGCATGTATGCACGTATCCCCCAACCTCTAAGGGACTCGGTGAGACCAGCAACCAGGGGAGCAATGGGCAGCAGCAGCTGGTCTGGGGCTCACCCCTGAACCTGTCACCACGGCTCCCCTGTCCTCTGACTTCCCAGTGAGCTAAGGCGGCCCAGCGTAGGCTCTCCTGTTGCTGCTTCTATGCCCTTCTTTGTTTCACGCTCCTAAGTTTATTTTTGCTGAGGTCAATATACTCTTGCTTGCTTTTCTGCACTTTGTCTCTTGAAATCTTTCCCTCAAGAAGGCAAGAACCGAGGTCTCTCCCTCTCCCCCATAACAGTAGGATTATGAAAGCAAGGCTCCCATCTTTAGCTCATATCTGCTGCTGAAGTCCCCACCCAGACAGAACAGAAACGGATGGGAGCACAGGTCAGTGTCAGCAGTAACAATGGACAGCTTAGTACGATTGTCCATTCCCTGGTATGCTATCCTCCCATGTCTGACCGATACTATTACTAAATAGCTGCAGTTTGTTTAGAACTTTATATGGGCCAAGGCCTTCACATACATTACCATTAATTTTCAGACCAAGTAATATCATCCCCGCTTTACAATCAAGAGACACAAGAAAGTAGCTAAGGCATTTGCTCAAGCACAGAGCGCGTAACTGGGATTCAAATGAATTGAGCTGAATGCCCTGCCGTACCTCTTTCCTTAAGATGGAATGTCCCTGAACACCCTGGCCAGCCTCTGTAAAGGTAAACAGAGGCCAGAACATGAAAGTCCTGTGAGTCCTGTTAGGTGCTGCACTACCTGTAGGACATTCCAGAAGACTCGCTCAGGAGGTGACTCCGAATGTGGACCAGAGGAGTGGCCTTATCTAGAGACACTGACATGGGAGTTGCTGGCATATAAAGAATCACTGAAGTTTGAATGTGGACTGAGTCATTCAGATCAAGTCTTAAAAGATGGTCACAGGAAAAATCTACAATGGAGATGGAGGAGTGCCTAAAAATGAGGGGGGAAAAGCCAGGAGGGCATACCAAGAAGAATGAGTACTTCAGGGAGAAAGGAGTCAGCAATAAACATCCAAGGAAGTAATGGCCAACAGTGTCATTTGCAGAAGGACTGAAGAGAACCAATAGAACTAAAGACCACCAGGATTTCAGTAGCCTTAGAGGGTAGTTCGGGTAGTTGGTAGATGCAGAAATCCTCAACAAAATCCAAGCAAACCAAATCCAATAGCATATTAAAAGGATTATATGCCACGATCAGTGGGATTTATCTCAGGAATAGAAGAGTAGTTCAACAGTAGAAATTAATTAAGTGGAAAGATATTTCTTTTTTAAAAAACGTCTTTTGTTGTTGTTCTTAATCCTCACTCAAGGATATTTTCCAATGACTTTTTTTAGAGAGAGTGAAAGGGATGGGGAGAGACAGAGAGAAACAGCAATGTAAGAGAGACACATTGATTGGAACAGGCCCAGGGATTGAGCCTGTAATCGAGGTACATGCCCTTAACCACAATTGAACCCACGACCCTTCAATCCACGGGCCAATGCTCAATTCACTGAGCCAAACTGGCTAGGGTGAAAAGATATTTATTTTCTTTTTCTTTAAATATATTTTTATTGAACTCAGAGAGGAAAGAGGGAGAAAGAGATAGAAACACCAATGATGAGAGAGAATCATTGATTGGCTGCCTCCTGCACGCCCCTACTGGGGATTGAGCTCGCAACCCAGGCATGTGCCCTTGACCAGAATCAAACCCGGGACCCTTCAGTCCACAGGCTGACATTCTATCTACTGAGCCAAACCAGCTAGGGCTGGAAAGATATTTCTTGATCATAGATAGGGAGATTTCATGTTGTTAAGATATCAATACTAACCAAAGTGAACTACAGATTCAACATAATCCCTATCAAAATTCCATAGACTTTTTTGCAGAAATAGAAAAACTGATCTTCAATTTAATATGGAATTCCAAAGTAGCCAAAATATTTTTGAAAAAGAACAAAATCAAAGGACTCATACTTCTTTTTCTAAAAAATATGTTTTTATTGATTTTTAGAGAGAGGAAGGGAGAGGGATAGAGAGAGAGAAACATCGATGAGAGAGAGGAACATCATTGATTGGCTGCCTCCTACTGGGAATCAAGCCTGCAACCCAGGCATGTGCCCTGACCAGGAATAGAACCAGTGACCTCTTGGTTCCTGGGTCAACCGCTGAGGCACACCAGCCAGGTAGGACTCATACTTCTGATTTCAAAACTTACTAAAAGCTACAGTAGTCAAAACATTGGTGCTGCCCTGGCCAGTATTTCTCAGTGGTTAGAGCATCAGCCTGGGCACAGTAGGGTTGCAGATTCCATCCCTGGTGAGTGAGGGAGGCAATCAATGGGTCTCTTTCTCATCGATGTGTTATTTTTTCTCTCTCTCCTCCCCGCTCCATCCTTCCCTGCGACTCTCTATGATAAAAATCACTGGAAAAAATATCGTTGGGTGAGGATTAACAACAAAAACCATCCAGAGTGGTCCCAGCATAAAGACAGACAGATAGACCAATGGAATAGAACTGAGGGTCCAGTAATAAGCCCATACATCCACGGCCAATTGATTTTTGACAAAAGTGTCAAGAATAGTCTCTAAAAAGTGATGATGGGAAAACTGAATTTCCACATGTTAAAAAAAAAAAAAGCAAAGGTTAAGTTGGACTCCTCCCTACCACAATGAATCAAAATAAATCAATGTCCAAAATATGAGCTAAATCATAAAACTCTTAGAAAAAAAACTTAGGGATAAATCTACATGACCTTGGATTTAACAATGATTTTATATATGATACGAAAGGCTCAAGCACAAAAGAAAAACATATTGGACTTCATCAAAATGTAAAACTTTTGTGCAGCAAAAGATGTAATCAAGAAAGTAAAAAGACCACCCACTGGATGGAAGAAATAATATGCAAATTATTATCTGATAAGGGTCTACTATTTAAATATGTAAAGACTTACAATCTATATATATACAAGCCTAAGCAACCATTACGATCGAATGATCAGAACGACCGGTCCACTAGTCACTATGATGCGCACTGACCACAAGGGGGCAGACGCTCAACACAGGAGCTGCCCCCTGGTGGTCAGTGCGCTCCCACAGTCAACCTCCCACAGCCAGCCAAGCTCCCCCACCCCTGTGCCTCCCCCATCCCTCTGGCCCCGTCCAGCAGCCAGCAGGTCCCTAGGCCCCAGCCGGCAGCTGGCAGGCCCTGGCCAGCTTGGCCCCAATAGGCCCTGATTGCTAGCCAGGCCTAGGGAATCCCACCCATGCACAGATTTCGTGCACTGGGCCTCTAGTGCAACAATCAAAAGGCAAGTAATCTAACTGTAAAATGGCAAAAGGACTTGAATAACATTTATCCAAAAAGATATACAAATGGCTTATGAACACATGAAAAAGTGGTTAACACAATAAGTTATTAGAGAAATGCAAATTGAAACCGTGAGGAATTACCACTTCACAGTAGCAAGTGTTTGCAAGAATGTAGAGAAATTGGAAGCCTCAGACATGGCCACTGGGAATATAAAATGCTATAGCCACTTTTGAAACCAGTCTGGCAGTTCCTCAAGAAGTTAAACACAGAGTTACCATATAACTCAAGCATTTCACTCCTATACCCAAGAAAATCAAAAACATGTCCACACACATAAACCTGAATATTCATAGCAGCCACCTGAGGAATGGATAAAGAAAATGTGGTATTATCTACGGTGGGCAGTTGGACACGAGTAGGGCCAGGACCATGGGCTAGGTCAGAAGGTCACCAGGGCAGATAGCCCCAGGTGCCTAGTAACAGACACTCAATGGTAGGGTGGGACCTCGCCCCCATGGTGACTTTTCCTCCCCAAGTGTATCAGTGGTCACTGGGTTTGGAACCCCTGACCTTTCCCCTCTAGAGATGACATCTAGGCCTCAGTTGTATTTCAGCTCCAGGCCCAGAGAAGCAACAAAACCAGCTGCTTTGAATAAAGCCCCCCTGCCCTGGTGCCACAATCAATCAGTGGAGACCACGACTCTGAAGGACACACCTGGAAAGCTGCTGACCATGCTAGTCAAACCTTCCCCTGGGACCTGCCCTAAAGTCTCCACCCTAAAGCCCTTAGGATGGAGGACCCAGTGCGCTCTCCCTCCAGAGAGCATACAGGTGCCTTCCCTTTTCCTTCCTCCTCCCTGCCCCAGGCCCCAAGGGCCCTTCCTTTGCCTCCATAACTTGCCTTCCTAAGCCCATCTCTTCTAGGAATTACTTTCTCTACCTCTGTGATTTAACAAATAAATGTTCTCTTGGCTCTGAATTCTTTTCTAGCCAGAACCCAAGTACCGAGGCTGCTGAATTCAGGTTGGCCTGACCCCCCTGGTCAGACACCCGCTGCTGTTCCCGCCGCCTGCCACATAATGACTAACAATTCTTTCTTGGAATGTGGTGGAATGGGAAGCCACCCTCAAAGATTCCAACTCGATAATCTCCTCCGGACTTTAACATTATTTTCCTAATAGTGACTTGGATTTCTCCTGTCTTGTCCAAGGCTCCAAGATCTCTTTTTACAAGCCATCTAACAATAAAAGTTGGTAGAAGCAAGCATAAGATAGTTCCAATCATTTTATTTTGTCTTAAAAGGATGACTTTAAAATGGCTTCCAACTTTTTATTCCACCTAATCTTTTTTTTTAATATACTTTTATTGATTTCAGAGAAGAAGGGAGGGGGAGAGAGACATCAATGATGAGAGTCATTAATCAGCTGCCTCCTGCACGCCCCCTACTGGAGATCGAGCCCAAAAACTGGGCATATGCCCTGTCCAGAATCCAACCCGGGACCCTTCAGTCCGCAGGGTGATGGTCTAGCTAGCCACTGAGCCAAACCGGCTAGGACTATTCCACTTAATCTTGATTTGCTTTCCTGATAAAAGGGAACTAACTGGTCTTAAAATTTATATTCTTCTTATCAAGAAACTTTTGTCTTCTGAATCTTACATATTTTTATATATTCCATAATCTACAAAATAATTTGGGGCCATGAATGACAAAATCAGAAATGATTCCTGACCAGGGCACATGCCCAGGTTTCAGGTTTGATCCCCAGTAGAGGACGTGCAGGAGGCAGCCAAATGATGATTCGCTCTCATTATTGATGTTTCTATCTCTCCCTCTTCCTTACCCTCTCTTTTACAAATTAATGAAAATATATATATTTTTAAAAAGATGATAGCCTGGCCAGTGTGGCTCAGTGGTTGAACATCGACCTACGAACCAGGAGATCACGGCTCAATTCCCAGTCAAGGCACATGGCCGGGTTGTAGGCTTGATCCCCAGAAGAGGGCAGCCGATCAATGATTCTTTCTCATCATTGATGTTTCTCTCTCTCTCTCTCTCCCTCTCCCTTCCTCTCTGAAATCAATTTTAAAAAAAGATAGTCAGGAATTAAACTGAGCATTAGAAAACAGTGTCAGGTTAAGAAGAAAAACGAGTTTGGGAGATTATATTAAGAAAAAGATGAGCCCTAGTCAGTTTGGCTCAGTGGATAGAGCATTGGCCTGCGGACTGAAGTGTCCCAGGCTCAATTCTGGTCAAGGGCACATGCCTGGGTTGCGAGCTCAATCCCCAATAGGGGGCATGCAGAAGGCAGCCAATCAATGATTCTCTCTCATCATTGCTATTTCTCTCTCTCTCTCCCTCACTGTTCCTCTCTGAAATCAATTTTTTAAAAATATATATAAAAAAATAAATAAAGGAAAAAGAAAAATGAGCTATATTAAGAAAAAGATTAAGGAAAAACCTGCTTGTGGATTTATAAGGTAAAGCTATAAAAAGTTTGATAGACTAACTCGTCATATAAAAACGTAGTATTTTACATAACCAAAAGAGAAAAAATGTTTTACTCTTATCTCTACTGCCATCTTCATGTTTTCTTTCGCTTTCTTTTCCATTTTCATCTTCTGAGTTTTCTACTTCCTGAATAACCATCCTTTTCCCCTTGGTGTGAGTCTTAGATGCCGGCGCAGAATTTTTCAGCTCTCTTTCCACCTCTGACAGGGTTTTCTGCAACATAATCACCATATTAAAAAAAAAAAGATGTTTTCCTTTAATAAAAAATAAAACTATTCTTTCAGGCAAGAATATGAAGCTATTAAAAAAGGAACAATGATCATTAACATAAGACTTTTCATGGTGGTCTGTTGTTTTTCTTTTTCAAACAACTTTGTTGCTTTGTCTGATTATAGACATACATGGCTATTGTAAGAAACCTAAAGCATTAACAAGTATAAAAAAGGCAGAAAAAATGATCTGCCACTTAGGTAACACTTGGTATTCTGATGATCATCTTCCTAGATATGCTCATGTGCACATACATTAAACATACCGTTAAAAAAAGGAAATACTATGGGGAAAAGATGTGTTCCTAAACTGGGCCTTAAATGCTGGCTTGACAAATGCAGCTGATGCTCTGGGGACGTTAGCTGCCATTCAGAGATAGATACCCAGCAGGCGTATGAGGAAAACTGGAACTGCTTGTTGGAATACAGTGCTCCATGAGCTTCTCATTTCTGAATATGTTGTGAGCAGAGAAACTAAACGACGTCAGACTATCTTTTTAAGGATGTACGCCTTGGAAAATAGAGTATCTCTCCGTGAAGTGCCTTGGGAAAGAAGGTGTCTCCCTCCAGAGGAAAGAGCAGGTTTGTTTGCTCTCTGGGAAAATGAAGATAATGTCTCCCTCTCACGTTAGTTGGGCAGATGTGCTTACATTCCATGAAACCTGGGGGATGCCTCCGCTGGGACACGAATGCACTGAGTGTGCAGCATGTACCTGGGCGTTTCTGTGCTACCCCCATGAGACTTGGGAGCCAGGGGAACTGACATGGACTTGAAGCTCATCAGCTTGCTATGCTGCAACCAAGTCCTTTGTGTCCGACCCAGGAATCCTGTATATTCCTCTCGCCACCTTGTTAATTTGCAAGTAGGGTAAAATCTCAGGCCCTTCACAGTTCTCAACACTTACTCTACTCTTCAAGGCCTTACCACAGAA
>NW_006288434.1:4240421-4260316 GCF_000327345.1 Myotis davidii
CCCTCACCCCCCCCGCCACACCTGCCCAGTGCATATCTGAGTCAGTCTGTGTCAGTGATGCATGCTTTCCATGCAAGTTACAGAAAAAAGCACTCTTTTATGGCCATCGAGCTCTTGCCTAAGCCCAGGAAATGCATGCACTGCCCTGCATAATAAATTGGGATTAGCTCCAAGAAAACCACTGCCTACAGCATTGCAGGAAAGAAAAAAAAAATTGAGTATTTGATCTTCAGAAGTAGGTTTACAGTTCTGAACAATTGAAGAGCTTGCTTTCTTCCACTTCATATTGATTTAACCCCTTGCGGGTGTCTGGGATGTACCTACTTTTTAAAGCTGTAACCTAATCTTCAGCATCATGTGTCCAGCAAGATTGATGTCACATAAACACAGAAGCAGCAAACTACGGAATTCTGTGAGGAATCACTTTCTGTACTTACTTTGGCCAACTCGTTATCAGGTTCAGCATCCAGCACTTGGCGCAAATCCTCCATCGCGTCCTGGAGCTTGTTCTGATGTTTAAATGTAGTGGCACGGCGCAGAAGAGCTGAAATTTTACTAAAATAAGCGCCTGTTTTAACATATGGCGCTATAGTTAACAATTTTTTGAGTGGAAGAACGCAAGTAGCACAGAATGGTTTAGGATGCAATCGTGCAAAGCTTAACGACACCCATTCTCATGTTGTCACACATACAGAAAGTGGTACTGAGGTAAACAAGAGGCTGCACCAGGCACCTGTCCCTCCCACCACCTGGCCCTCTGGCAGCCCCCGGCCCTGCCAGCTCCTCCCGGGGCTGAGAGATTCCGTGCTGTGCGACATAGTGGAGGCTTCTCGTTAAACAATGTTTGCCTCCTTATAATCACCACTAGCATTATTTCACCACTCTCTGAAAACTTTGAAAATCATTTATTCAAATTTAGGATATTACTGACCAGCATCTGACTCAGAATATGGGATCATTAGTGAAGTCTTTATAGCAAGTTCTAAAATAACCAGAAGGAGGTATTTCACATGGATAACTGAGAGAATCCTGATGATTAAGTCAGCTAGGTTCAGAAATCAAGTGCTTTGGTAATTTGCATTCGCTTTTTAAATATGCTTGAATGTATAATAATTATATAATAATTATTAAATCCTGAAAATAAATGCCTTTCTAGTCCCATTATTACACATTATATACTGAGAGAATTTGTGTAATAAGTCATTATTTTGAAAAGAATCAGGCTTAGTAATTCTGAAAAGTGAGAAATTTATATCTGATATATTTTAATGTGCTATTTTCAAGCATAATTTTGACCAATTTGATGTTAGTTTTAAAATGAACTATGGGGCCTGGCTGGAGTGGCTCAGTTAGTTGAGCACTGTCCTGTACACTGAAAGGTTATCAGTTTGATTCCCAGTCAGGGCACATACAAGAAACAACCAGTGAATGCATAAATAAGTGGGACAACAAAACCAATGTCTCTCTTTCTCTCTCTTACCCTATTTCTTTCTAGAAATCCTATATAATAAAAGGGTAATATGCAAATCAACCGAATGGCAGAACAACAGGTTGCTATGATGTGCACTGACCACCCGGGGACAGACACTCAATGCAGGAGCTGCCCCTGGTGGTCAGTGCACTCTCACGGGGCTCGCTGCTGGTGAGCACAGTGGCGGTGGTTGTGGGAGCCTCTCCTGCCTCTGTGGCGGTCGGACATCCTCTGAGGGCTCCCAGACTGCGAGAGGGCGCAGGCAGGGCTGAGGGACCACCCCCTCCCACACCCCACCTCAGGGTACGAATCTTGTGCACCCGGCCTCTAATAAATAAATAAATAGGAAGGAAGGAAGGAAGGAAAGAAGGAAGGAAGGGAGGGAGGGAGGGAGGGAGGAAGGACAAACTATGGAAATATAAAGATAAATCATTTTGCCCCGGCTGGTGTGGTTCAGTGGATTGAGCATTGTCCCATGCACCAAGAGGTTGCTGGTTTGAATCCCAGTCAGGGCACATCCTGGGTTTGCAGGCTGAATCCCCAGTTGGGGGTGTGCAGGAGGCAGCCAATCAAAGATTCTCTCATTATTGATGTTTCTACCTTTCTCTCCCTTTCCTTTTCTCTCTGAAATAAATAAAAATTTAAAAAAAGAGAGATGGATGGTAATGATGACTGCACAACAATACCATTGAACTGTATACTTAAGAATGATTAAAACGGTCAATTTTATATGTATTTTACAAAAAAAATGGAAAAAAAACCCATAGTTAAATGCAAGCTTGAGATAGATAGTTCTTTAAAAAACACATATATTTTATTGAATCTTCTGAAATTATCGGCTACTTCAATGCAAAACCAGGGACGTAAATTCCAAGTTAAACTTGACACTAAAAGTAACTTTATGAAGGTAATGATTCCATATAGAAATTTGAGCTTATTTGACATAGGTTTAGTGTGAACATAATGAGTGTCTACAAAGAGTCTTTAAGGATCCTGCTGTCAATGTAAAAGCGTCCTTCGCATATGTTTTACCTTTTACATTTCCAGGCTCTACCTCCAAGACCTTTTCACAGTCCTGAAAAGCACTGTTCCAGTTCTGTAGTTTGAGTTCTGCTTGAGCTCGATTATTATAGGCTGCTACGGTGGGAAGCACGGATATGCTCCTATAAAACAAACGCTCATTGGCAACAAGCAGGCCAGTGGTAAATCCAAGAAGACAGAGAAACGCAGCTGAAGTTAAAGCAGAGTCGTAGACACAGAGAAGGGACTGGTGGTTGCCAGAGAGGAAGGTGGTGGGGGGCTGGGGAGAAAGGTTAGGGCTGCTATAAAAGAATCATGGGACGGAAAGCACAGCACAGGGAATACAGGCAATGACGTTGCAGTAACTCTGTAGGGTGCCAGGTGGGTCCTGGAAATACTGGGGGAACGCTTTGTAATGTATATGATTGGCTAACCACCATGCTTTATACCTGAAACCAATACAAAATAATACTGAAACAGACGTGAATTTATGATAAATACAGTATCTTGAGTGAGTCTGACATAGGCCATTTAGCTTATTTATATCCTTTCAATAATTAAATTTAAATGCTACCATTTTTTTAAAAAATAGCAAGTTTAAACCACACAAAAATCTGCTCACCTTGTATAATATTTCACAGCCTCTTCATAATCTCCCGACTTGAAAGCTTCATTTCCTTTTTCCTTCTCACGAGTAGCAAGAAAATCCTTTTCTTTCTCAGTCAGACCTAGAAACAAATGGTACCTGCTTTCAGTAAACGTATAATTTAATAGAATATTTACAAAATGTTAAATCCAAGAATGCTTATTTTAAGAGAAGCTGAAAATTGTAAATAATTAAAAGAAATGATTTCCTAGCCGAAACCAGTTTGGCTCAGTGGATAGAGCGTCAGCCTGCAGACTGAAGGGTCCCAGGTTCGATTCCGGTCAAGGGCATGTACCTTGGTTGCGGGCACATCCCCAGTAGGAGATGTGTAGGAGGCAGCTGATCGATGTTTCTCTCTCATCGATGTTTCTAACTCTCTAACTCTCTCCCTTCTTCTGATTATTGATTATTGTAAAAAATCAATAAAATATATTTTAAAAAAAACAACAACAAAAAACAAACAAAAAAGAAATGATTTCCTAAATTTAGTAATGTTTCTTTTCTTTTTTCTAATCATTCACAATTTTTGAGGGTTTACATATGTTATGACTGATTTTGTTTCTCTTTAAAGGTACTATACGCCTATGGACTTCAAATGAAAACAAATTAACTGTTCCATCATTTTGTTTTGAAGCAAAAAGAAAATAAATTTGAGGGATTTGAAGGAAAAAGAGGATTTTTAAAAAAAGAAATGAAAAACAAATTAATTACAGTAAAAAAATGGGTTGTATTTTTAAGTCTGACTAAAATTCAAGAAGTATAACTGTTAATCATATAAAATTAAATAAAGGACAGATCTGAATTTGTTAGAAGTGGTTAACTTTAGGAGAAAATGCATAAACTTGTCATGAAAATCTGTAGCATTTAAAGAGAAAGCCTTTGCCCATCCGGTTTGGCTCAGTGGATAAAGCACTGGCCCATGGACTGAAGGGGCACAGGTTCGATTCCAGTCAAGGGCATGTACTTCAGCTGCAAGCTTGATGATCCCAGCGTGGGAGGCAACTGCTTAAAAAAAGAGAGAATGTCCTCTAGTTTGACAGTTTTTATTGTAACTTTAAAAACTTAAAGACTACTAAATTGTTCTTGTATTTCCCCAATTACCTGC
The DNA here is from genome assembly GCF_000327345.1 of Myotis davidii. NCBI lineage: Eukaryota > Metazoa > Chordata > Mammalia > Chiroptera > Vespertilionidae > Myotis > Myotis davidii. The sequence goes on from NW_006288434.1 coordinate 4,244,664, forward strand.
TGTGTCTAGTCTTGTCTCAATTTTAGACAAATGTGACTTGTTGTTTATTAGAGTTTTGTCTTTGCTATCTTCATCAATTTTTGAACATTCCTTTTCCACATCAAATCTTAAAAGAAAGAATAAAAACAAAAAAAGTACAATACAATACATTAAAATATACTAATGATATTCTTGTATTTGTATCACCATGCCTTTAAACACACATTCCAAAAATGCATACTAGCTTATATTACAAGTTTTCTGTATTCTTTCTTATAAACCATGTAATTTAGTGAGAACTTAAACATTAATCAGATCTAAACTATTTAGATTTTTGTAATTAAATTTGTAACACATTTCTCTCAATTTAAATTTTTTTTAACTTTTTATTTTTTTACAATATGCAAAATAAATCAGTCTCTATAAGATCTCCACTTTCGTTCCTCGGATATCAGAGTTCTCTCCTGCGAGTTTTCCGTTGATTATTCAGTAACCTTTTCTGTATTTTAGTTGTAATTCCAATTTCTTCCTGGGAGCATGTCCCCCAGCATCCACTTACTCAGCCGCCATTTTTAATCTCTCAATTTAAAATTTTTGTTCTTTTTTATTTTGGATAGGTATAAGGATTATATTATTTATTTGTGGTTGCTCTCATAAACAAAAGGATGCAGATTTTTATTTAATGAAAAACAAGATCAAGAGTGCTTAGACTATATACTCTGAGTACTCTACTGAAGTACCTTGCTATTCTTGATGTTCAGGTTTATAATAATTAAGAACTTATTACAGTATTTTGTGGTAGAGAAGTTTTCAGTGACAAATTTTACATAAAAAATGTAAAACATACTTATCCCACTCTGCATAATCCCTTGGAATATTCTTTTTAGCTGATCTACTTTTAGAATATTTTCCCTAAAAGAATAAAAACACACTTTATGAGACATACTTAATATAAGATTAGCAGGTTTTATTATAAATACAATGTGAAGAATTGGATTACTAAGAAAACTGAATGAATAAGAAAAATACGTACCCTTTAAGCTATAACAAATCCAGTATTAAAATTATTAAGAAAAGAATATATATCAAGCTTCAAAGGATTTTAAATTTGTAGTTAATTTGCCCAGCAGGTATGGCTCAGTGGCTGAGCGTCAACCTATGGACAAGAGGTCAGTGTTGGATTCCAGGTTAGGACACATGCCTGGTTGCAGGCTTCATCCCGAGGAAGGGGTGTGCAGGAAGCAGCCGATCAATGATTCTCTCTAATCATTGATGCTTCTATCTCTCTCTCCCTCTCCATTCCTCTCTGAAATCAATAAAAAAAATTTTTAAAAAAATTGTAGTTAATCTCAGAGCAATCTATAGGACTTTAAGCACATACATAAAATTTTTAAAAATCACATGTGAAATGATTCTTAGTGATTTTCTTATAATAAAAAAGTAATAAACTATCACTCATTCTTTTAAAACCTAGGCATTGGAGAATATTTTGCTGTATTACTCAAAGCTGGTTTGTTTGCAATAACAGACACCCAACTTGGACTAATTGTATTTCAAAAGAATACATTATTGGCTTATGTAACCAAACTGATGAAAGGCAGGACAGGGATATTGCTGGATGAAAGAGTCATATGGTCTCGCTCCAATTCCTCTCCCCACCCCTTCCTCATCCCTGCTTCTCTCTGCCTACTGATTTTGTTTTCCCTGCTGGCTACTTGCTTTCTCCATGTAGTAGAAAACATGGCCACAAGCAGCCTGCAGTTATAACCTCACAGGCCTCCGAATCAGAAAGGAAAAGGACTCTGCTCTCCATCTTTAGAGAAATCCCAGGGAAGGGTTCTGATTGCCTAGCTGGGGTCATGCGCCCATCCCTGACCGAGCACTAGCTTGGTGCTAGTAAGGGGCCCAACCTCGGTCACATGCCCAGTGGAAGCGCCAGAGGGAGTGGGAGAGAAGCAAACAATAGCCATTATGCTCACAAATAGTTTCTGAAATTATTTCTTAGAAGTTAGTCATAATCTGAAACCATTTTGGGCGGTTTTGTAACGTGGTGCATTGGTCACGTGGAGTTAAGCAGATCTTCCAAATATTCATACATTTCATCATACAATAAAAAACCAGATCTGCTAATATCTTCATGGAGATCGTCAGAAAAGTCTGAGTACGGGAAATTGTTTTGTCACAAGCAGGTATTCAAGAGCCACGTACGAATATGAAATACTCTTCTAGATTGTACTGGAAAGCTCAGGTATTATCACTGGCAAAAAGCACTGTCGGTTAAAGTGACAGGCCCACTTTGTTCATTTTCAACGCAATGTCTGCCAAAAAACCAAGTCTGAATAATCATACATTTTTGGAGAAAAATTTATTCCAGAAAAAAGTGGCGACTGAAGCTGCCAATGCAATCACACAAGTGCTTTTCTTGAGATAACAATCATCTTTCACTTCACAGTGAAATGCTTTCTGCATACTTCCCATTTTATCACACAGATTATTAAAAACATGTGTCGTTTCTCTCTCCCTTCCTTCCACTCTCTAAAAATCAATGGAAAAATATCGTTGGGTGAGGATTAACAAAAAATAATAAATAAATAAATATGCCCTTGCCCAGCTGAAGTAGCTCAGTGGTTGAGCATCGACCTATGAACCAGAAGGTCATGGTTCAATTTCTGGTCAGGGCACTTGCCCGGTTGTGGGCTCGATCCTCAGTGTGGGGTGTGCGGGAGGCAGCCAATCAATGATCCTCTCTTGTCATTGATGTTTCTATCTCTCTGTTCCTCAACCTTCCTCCTGAAATAAAGTTTAATAAAAACAAACAACAACACAAAAAACTGGTCATAGTAGAAGAGGCTGAACAGCAAAAGGAAAATGAAGAAAGGCAATTAATCTAAGATGCAAGTCTTCAAAAGAAAAGGCGGTTTTATTTTGATTCATCAATTAATAAACAATGGTCTACTCGTGAAGGTAATAGCACATGACCAGCTGAAAGAAATCCCTGCTCTCCTAGAACACATCACCGTTTGGCTGCACTGACAAAACTGAGATAGCTCTCCTCATACACAACCTTCTTCCCCTATCCACCACGCCCCGCACCAAAAGGCCTACTTTGGCAACATCAAGACGGCTGTTTGAACCACGAACTGGAGGCAAATTTTCTTCCTTTGCTGGAAATGTTTCAGTTTCATGAAAATATATTTTACTTTCTTCTTTTTTAATTTCTGTTACCCAATTCTGAGGGGAAAAAAAAGGAGGAAAATGAAGGCAAATATACAATTTTAAGTAATTAACCAAGCATTAGAAAAGACTATATGTCATCAAAATTTCCCATGGATCAGTCAGTTTTTTAGGTGACAGTTTGATCGCGCCATTCTCTCTACCTGGAATGCCCTTCCTACTCTTTTTTTTTATTTGGGGAAAATACACATATCATAAAATTTACCCTATTAATCATTTTTAAGTGTACAGCTCAGTATTATTAAGTAAATTCATATTGTTGTTGGCCTTCCTACTTTTCATTATCTTGTAAGATCTTATTGACCATCTCTCCCAGTAAGCTTTCTCTGAGCTTCCGGTTTGGTTTAAACATGTTCCCCCTCCATGTATTAGCATAATGGTTTAAAATAATCTATTTAGTGTTCATCCCTTTCACCACACTGTAAATTCCTTGAGGGCAGAGCCTATGTCTTAATCTCATTTTTTGTGATTCCAGAACATAGCACAGTGTCTGGCATATAACAGGTTCACAATAATGTTCATTAAACTGAATTGTCGCCTGGCTGGCATGGCTCACTGGTAGAGCATTGACCCAGAAACCTGGAGGTCACGGATTGATTCCGGTCAGGGCACAAGCCCAGGTTGCAGGCTTGATCCCCAGTGGGGTGTGCAGGAGGCAGCCAATCAATGATTCTCTCTTATCATTGATGTTTCTATCTCTCTCCTCCTTCCTCTCTGAAATCAACAAAATATATTAAAAGAAACATAAATAAAATAAATTGTCACTGGTGCCAGGAAAATACTGAGTAGGATATTTATCATCTGTGTAATTCTATTATTTATTTTTCATCAAATATATAGTGAGGGTGTAATATTTGCTAGACGTTCTTAAAATAGGCACTGGGATATAGAAATAAACTCTGTTACCTGTCCTATTTGTATAGAAGGCAGGGAGGATGGAGGGGTGCAAACAGGAGAATAAAAACACAGTAAGGGAAGAAAGGGAAGAAGGAGAGAGGAGGAATTGCAGAAGAGAGAAAGGAGTGAGAGAGAATGGGGAATGCAGGAGAAGTGGCAAGGCAGACATGAAAGAAAGGGGGATGAGAAGGAGACTGACTAAAAAAGTGACCTGAAAGAATACACAGTTGTGGTAAAAGCAGGCTCTGCAACTAAAACCAAAAGGTTTTGCCCTGGCGATCTGGCTCCGTTGGTTGGGTGTCACCCTATGCGCGGAAAGGTTGCGGGTTTGAGGCATGCAAGAGGCAGCCGATCGATGTTATGCTCTCACATCAATGTCCCCCCCCCCCACACAATGCCTTCCTCTTTCTCTAAAAATCAATGAACTATTTTTAAAAAACGAGGTTTTATCCCCCAAAAATAAAGTCAAAGAACTCTAAACATAAACCACTATTGTAGCTATATTAATAACCAGATTTCCAAATTCAAGTCAATAAAATGGTAAAGTGAGAAAGCTGATGAAAGTTTTTAAAAACATAGTATTCTGAACCCAGCCAGCATGGCTCAGTGGTTGAGGGTTGACCTATGGACCAGGAGGTCAGGGTTCGATTCCCAGTCAAGGCACATGCCCAGGTTGGGGGGCTTGATTCCCAGTGGGGGGCATGCAGGAGTCAACCGGGCAATGATTATCTCTCATCATCAATGTTTCTATTTCTCTCTCTTACCTCCTCCCTTCCTTTACGAAATCAATAAAAATATATATTTTTAAAAAGCCTTTGGCTGACAAAAAAGAAACCTAGAATTTTGGATAAGTGAAGTAGACCTATATACAACATGACAATGTCACAAAAACCAGTGTTGATCTATACCTTGATATCGCCATCGATTTTTTCCCATTCTCTTGCTGTGAAACTGGATTCTGTCGCTGCAGGTTTGTCTTTCCTCAAAGCTCTACTTTGAGGAGCCAATCCTTGAAGGCGCTTTTCACAAAACTCTATAAGTTCAGGATAATATCCTTCCTCTCCAGACCTTAAAAAATAGTACAGAATTTTAGAGGTGCCGCTTTGTTCAGAGATCAGCTAGACCGGCGGTTTGCAGGCTGGGTTCCACGGAGCCCAGGGGTTCCGCGGAGACCTCTGGACTGCCCCGCAGGCGGTGGCATGTGGGGCTGCTGCTCCCAAGCACCTTCCTCAACCAGTGCAACCTCCGTTATTATCTGTTCATCCGTGCAGGGATGCAACGGAAGAAAAGAAGGCGCTCCGAAGACACACTTTTCCATCACACACTTTACAAGGTGAATGAATAACATTTCCTCTCCTCTTTAACACACACATATGTTCTTTTTGTACATAAGGTAATTTTAAACTTAAAAATGGAGATTCAATATTAGAGACAGGCAGAAAGTGAGACTCTGGGCTTCCTTTCCAAGGAAGAGCTCCTAACTTATTTCCGTTCCTTCCCCCAAAGGGATGGGGAAAAAATGGCAGAGGAACAGTTTAGAACAACAGCACTCTAAATACAACCAGGAAACAGAATTCCTCTCTTAGAGGGTTAAATGGAGACATCTGTTCTAGTTTGTCTTTATTATTATTATTATTATTTATTATTAAAAAGAAAATCAATTTTTGCCCTTCTCCAGTAAGTCTGTTCACTTTTAAATTTTTAGAAAAATAGAAATATATCCCATTTTCAAGTAAAATTAAAAAATCATCGTTCCAAGTCAATGCAATATAATTTCATGAAGCTATTCATAGAATTTCTTAGAACCAACATTATTACTATGGCTTTCAGACACTTCCATCCCGTAAACTTCTCATTTTGTTGATCAGTCCTTGGTCAAATATACATGAATAAGTTCTTATACTCCTGAGGAAAACAAAAGGGAAAGCAACGACAGGATTCCTATTTCCATTTCAGAAATGATGAGGTTGTTACATCAACTCTGGCTGGGGACGAGCAGGGCTGCCTAGGGAGGACATGACACCAAAGGTAACGAGAGAGAAAAAGCAAAGGACACAGTTGTAAGATGAAGGGTCCGGGGGAGAAAAGAGAGCCACCGCAGAGATGCCACGGTAGGGATGCCACGCTCCACATGTGCTTCTGCAACATCAGGCTACTCCCCAGGGGAAAACCCCCCAAGAAACCTGAAATACGTGGTACAGGGCAGTGATTCTCAAAGTGGGTTCCCTTGACCACCTGCATGTCGATTAGCCAGGCACTTGTTAAAAACACAGATTCCAAACAAAACAAACAAATAAAAAATACACACAGATTCCTGGGCCCCACCCCAGATTTCCTGAAGTAGAATTTCTGGGAATGGGACCCTCAAATTTTCATTTTTAAGAACCATGTGTATATGAAAGTTTAAGAATCACCACCGTGGGGTTCTTAGCCAGAGAAGGCCCGGTTCCCTGCCTCCTGTTCCGGCCTCCGGGCTGGCTTCCCCGCCATCCTCCAAGTGACCAGCTCAGAGTCACCAGATGGCACGAAGCGGGAGAGGCCAAATAACCTTATCAGCGTAGGCTGGTGAGCTACCCTACATCCTCCTGGCGACTCCCACAGTTACCTTTTCCTGGACAATATGAAGGAAGCAAGAGAAAGGCCCTCCTCAAATTAGCCTACGGTGCACGGAGGAAGTACACCCAGCCAGACCACTGCAAACTAACAACAGGATCAAAACCACTATTGTGGGACCTAATATGGGAAAATACAACAAACAATAGCGATGCTTGAAAATGTCTTCCAACGTTTCTAATGCAGCCTCAGCTTTTAGAAGGCAAGAACAATATAATTAAAACTGACAAATTGAAACTAGAAATGATTTTTAAATGCTTACCTAAGCACACAAAGAATTTTTTCCAAATGTTTAACGTCTGAACATTTTTCAATGTACTTGAAATCCAAATGTTCAACGGGAATTTTGAATGTTTTTGTGGTTCCAAAGCCCAACAATGATGGGCAATCTTTGGCAGTCATGGCTGAAATATAGTACAAGAAAACAGTTATGAATCTTATATATATATAATCTCACTCCATTTGGATAGCAGTAACCATCTCGGTACTTCTTTAATAATTATGTTTTAGCTCTAACCGGTTTGGCTCAGTGGATAGACCATCGTCTTGCGGACTGACAAGGTCCCAGGTTCGATTCTGGTCAAGGGCATGTACCTTGGTTGCGGGCACATCCCCAGTGGGGATGTGTGCAGCAGGCAGCTGATCAATGTTTCTCTCTCATTGATGTTTCTGACTCTCTATTTCTCTCCCTTCCTCTTTGTAAAAAAAAAAAAAAATCAATAAAATATATTTTAAAAAATAGATTGTGTTTTATTTCTAGAGAAAAGGATGAAGGCTACTGATTTTAAACTCTCTCTCCCTGATAATGACAGCTAACATTCATAGAGCTAAATTACTATGTACCATATATGGATTATCTCCATTTACGTAATGTAGAAATTCAATGACTAAGCAGGTTTTGGTGCTATAAAAAAGGTAAAAAAATACTTTCCTCTACCCAGTTAAGTTCAGTTACTGAGGCCCTGTGAATTAAATTGATAGAACACACATTAACAGAAGGAAACATTTATTTTATATGCACATGGGGGCTTCACCAAAAAGTGAAAACCCAAAGAATCTTTAGCGTGGGAGCCTATATACCATTTTAAAAAAGGGCGATAAATTGTGGAGAAGTAATTAAACAAAGGAGAAGGGGTTTTAGCTTCCAGGAGAAAGTAAATATATGGGAGAAACTAATGAAAGGGTGACCTTTCAAGGCGCTCTCTACTCCCAGCACCTGGAAAACAAAGTGGGGCGCGGGGCTGAGGGACACCCAGAGGCCCTCTGGGCCCCACGCACCTGGGCCCCCACTCCCACCCACTGGAACCAGGTCAGGGTTCGATTTCTGGTTAGGGCTCATGCCCAGGTTGCAAGCTCGATCCCCAATGGGGGGGTGTGCAGGAGGCAGCCGATCAATTATTCTCTTTCATCATTGATGTTTCTCTCTATCCCTCTCCTTTCATCTCTAAAAGGAATACTTTTTAAAAATCATTGCCCTAAATTATATTGGGTGATAAATTTAAAAATAAGCAGCAGCGATGGGCCTAATTCATTTGAAGTATTTCCTTCAGCATGCCTGCCCTCTGGGAGTTTAGTCATATATCGGACCTCTGCAGAAGAAGAGGATGCTCTGTCAGCTTCACCTCCATCTTCCTGCTGGCTTTAACTTAGGTATAGAATATAGATAACAGTTTGTCAGCATTTGGATGAGATACGGCTGAGAAATGAGATTATGGCTTTTGCACCATACCGGAAGGGTCCAGTATGATGAATGGCTCCCATCACAACATAACTTTAAGGGTGGAAGTTACAGGAAAGCAACATAAAGAATTTTTAAATTATTGATGTTGCCCAGAATACAATGGTTTGTCTTAGGATAATTTACCAAAGAGCTGGAGGATCTTTGATGGGAGAGGTTTAAACATCTAATAGGTTTAAAATAAATTTCCTTAAATGAAAGGTGTCTTGCAACCCCTGAGATTTTATTATTTGAATAAAATATAGCGAGAAACATCTGAAATTATAAGACATCTCTTACCTAATCAAATAAATTTCATTCTGAACAGTTTTAACATTTCTGAGAATTCTTTTTGAAAACTACCACTGTTGGTAGAATACACATTCTTAGGATCACAAAATATTCTCAAGTTCTAAAATACAACTTGTACAAGACTTTATTTGCTCTCTTTAAAAAAAATTTTTTTAAAATACTTATTTCAGAGAAGCGAGAGGGAGTGGTAGAAACCTCAATGATGTTCGGCTGGCTCCTGCACGCCCCCTCTTGGGGGCCGAGCCCGCAACCTGGGCATGTGCCCTGACCTCCTGGTTCATAGGTCTGCGCTGAGCCACTGAACCACACCGGCGGGCTTATTTGCTCTGTTTAAAACTCTTCCACACCTGTTTGAATTTTTGTTGCAGATTAGGAAAACCTTATTTTTTTCTCCATCATCCTGATCCACATCCACTTCCTGTACGTATTTCCTACTCAGCTTATCCTAATACCTTCAGTGGAAACTGCGATGAACTAGTAACACGAAAACCTGTTTTCTTCCCGCTTAAGCATCCTTTCGAGATCCACGGGGCCGAGCGCCCTCTGCTGCCTGAGGCCGGAAGGAAATGACAACCTCCAGCCATAGCAACGGTTTCTATGTACAACGCAGCTCGAGAAGGCGGAGGGACTGGCCGCGATCCGCGAGCTCTTACCGCCAACTGGCAACGGTCAGGGGGCACTTTAGGACCCTATGAACGTGTTCCCCACTCCCAGGCTTTCGTCACCAGGAACCCCCGTGCTGCGACCCCGCCCCAACATCTGACTAGGAAGGATGTTCGAGCCACAACGCGCCCCTCACTCTCCAGCCCACAGTGCATTTGCCCCTCCGCGTCCGCCTTTCGCCCCGGCGCAGAGGTAAGGGCTGAGATGGGGACACGAAATTTACTCCTGGAGGGCAGGTACTCACCTGGTTCTCTTGAGCCCCGCGCCCAGCAAACCTGACCCGCGGCGCCGCGGTTGCAGGGAGGGGCGTGTCGCTACGCCTGAGCGTCAAGGGCAACGGGCTGATCGCCAGGGGCGGGGACTAGCCCTCTGCCGGGTGATTGGCTAGTCCGGACCCCATCCCGCTGATTGGCGTTACGGAAGCCAGCTTCACCAGGAAAGAGGACCATTGGGAGAGTGGGAGGGTGAGTTCCCCTTCTCCTTCTCAATTCTTTTCGGATCGAGTTAAAATACTGCCCCTTTGGATTGTTGTGCTACCTGCAAGGTAAACTGGTATCTACTCCTACTAAATTACAGAAGCATAATTAAACGTTCAGGATGTCTACACTGCAACCTAGACTTCCTCCCCTTTATACAGAAGAGTAAATGAAGACAAGATTCCCTCTTTTCATGCATTTAACATTTTCTGAGTGCTGGTTATGAGTCAGACACTGTACTGGGCGCTAGATACAAAAGTGTATACAATTCAGATAAATAAAACAATAATTTTTATTTATGGGGAATTTTTTGTTTTATAATTTCAGCTCTTTCACTCATAATTTTTTTCTCGTTATCATTATGTACATATATATTTATACTGAATGAACAAGCAGGATAAAAAGCAACCTGAAGGAAAAAGACTACAGAGGCAATGAAAATTACCAGTATGGTTTTCATTGAGAGAAGACATTGCATCCAAGAAACAAGGAGATACATAATTCAAGAAAATGTCCCCAAATTGAAGAGCTTGGGTTTCCAGATTGAAAGTACCCAAGTGAGCAAAACAGCGGAAGAAAACCATACAAATGTACATACCGTAAAATTTCAGGACACTGGCAAAAATTCTTAACAGAGAGAAAATGGGTCACAGACAAGGATTAAGAACAAGCATGGTTTGGGACTTCTCAACAACACTGGAAGCTAGAAGACAACAAAACAATCCTTCAGAATTCTGATGCTGGCGAAGAGCACCAGAAAAGTTCATTTCAGGCCGAGAAAAGCCTGGGGAAAAGGAGAGGCAAGAAAGAAAAAAGGCCTCTTACCTGCTTAAGGAACTGCAAACATCTTAGACCCAAAAGAGTGAGAGGTGGGCTGAAGTGGTGACAGAGGTAAGAGTCAGATTATCAAGGACTAAGCACAGTATTCCAAATCATTTTTTATTTTAGCAAAATGAGGAGCCACTGAGGATTTGCAGCAGGACGGTATCATGAAATTTGTATTCTTGAAGGAGCAATGTGAAGAGCATGGAGGACAGCAAAACGAGTAGCTGGGAGAGACTCATCCTAAGGCCAGTAACAATCGTGTGTGAAAAACGTTAATATTACAGTAATGGTAATAATAATTAACATGGGCTATTATTAGGCTGAGTTTTTATGGATTCTTTTATCTTCCAACAAACCTTTGAGGTAGGTGCCTATGGTACAAACAAGGAAAGTGAACCCTGGTAAGATCATACTGCCAGTTGACAAGGGATATTTATTATTCCTTAGGATTGGTCATTTCTGATTCCACATATTTTTGAATTTTTCATACCTTAAATCTCTGAAAATAGCTTCAGACCATCATTAACTCTTCCACTTTGACAATAAAGCTGAAGTTAAAAGAAATAAATTAACTAGCCAGTCACTGAGTAGCAGGACTGGATGTGAACCAATTTCCATGCCTTTCTCATGGACATGCTTGTCTAAGTAAGCAGCTTAGTAGGGAACAAGTGATGTGTGAACTTCAAGCCCAGATTTTTATATTTACAGAGCACTATTGAAAAGAGTTTTTAAAAGCAATTTTATATTTATTGTATCATTTTTTTTTCTTAAAACTGTCCAGATAGGCAAGAGGTAAAATCATTTCCATTTTATAGATGAAGAAACAAAGAGGGAAGTAACGGACTGAAATGGTGAGTTCCCGAGGTAATACTTTCTCCATTAAACATCTGTCTAGTTAACCAAATAACAATATTCAATTAAATTACTGATAGAGAAGGGATCTATGATGAAATTAGAGGAGTTAAGAGCAACATTATCCAATGAGTTGGGGTTTTCCATAGAGATATCTTATTTGTTGGGACCCTCTTGTCTAAAAAAGACAAGGTCAAGAAGGAATATAGCACAATTACCAAATTATGAAAGTCGTGGCGAAAGGAAAACCCAGATCAAGGAAGAACTCTTTAAAAATATAAGCATGGTGGTACTTTGTATAGTACATAATAAATTTTATAGAACTTGGAATATTTCAGACCTTCAAATGAATGTTAGGGAAACCAATGTGATGATCCATAATGATGATAATATTGGACACACATGGAGTATCAAACTATTGATATCCCTAAAATCAAGACAAAAGTTTTAAACATTTATACAGTAATTCAGTGTAAACCAACCCTTACTTTTTTATATCGTGAAAGCAGATTTTTTTACTTTAATGAATGATTACACCTGGAACTGCACCTGCCTTAATAGTCTTCATCTGTATGTATGTGGGGTTGATTTTCCCTTACAGAAAGCAACCATTGGTTTCTTCTCCCTTGCCCAAGATTTAAAAACCAGTCAAGCATTACATACAAATACAGAAAGGCCTACTTCAAGTAACAAATGAAAAATGTAACTCCACATGATGTATGTAACACTGAGAGTAAGTGTACTGTTATACTCCACACAAAATGATGCTGGAGATTTTACTAACAATTGATAATATAAAACAGTGGTTTCCACGGAACAAACTTAATCACACCTAGAGAGCCCTAGAAAGCTGTATTTTTAACAAGGGCCCCAATGACTCTCGCTTTTGATTAAAAGTGTGGTTTGGCGAAGCACTTTTAACCTTTTTCATGTCAGGTGAAATACACAACAAAATTAAATTACACACACACAAAATTAAATTACAAATCATGGAACTGAACAAAAATATCTTTATAATAGATACCTAAATACAATATGGTTTTAAAAATGAAATCATGTATATACTAGTAGTTGTATTCATAAAGTATACTCATCAAAAACTATACAACAATAACAGCAAATCCAAATGCAAACAGATATTCTTCTGAATTCCGTTTCATCGAGCATCAAAAACCACCACTGTAGAAAACTGAGTTAAGGACAAAAAGAGTAAGTTATATAAAAGACTTTAATACTTCCAAGTCACTTTGTCTTTACAATGTGCTAGTTTGTAATTTAATTTAAAAGCCCAAAAGTATAGAATTCATCATCATGACTATTTTTATTAGCTGTCTTTCCATGATACAGAAGACCAATGCACCAAAAGACACTGAAGCAGTCCAGCCCATGTGGCTCCATGGTTGAGCATTGACCCACCCATGAACCAAGAGGTCATCAGTTCAATTCCCAGTCAGGGCACATACACCAGTTTTGGGCTTGATCTCCAGTGGGGGTCATGCGCGAGGCAGCCAATCGATGTTTTCTCTCTCTTCAATGTTTCTCTCTATCCCTCTCCCTTCCTCTCTCTAAAATCAATAAAAACATATTTTTACTACACAACAATTTCCTCTCAGTCTTTCAACTAATTTGGAAGGCTCACTTTTTCCATTTGGTAGCATACATAATATTTGTATTTCTCCTATAATTTAGTTTATCCATAAACTCAAGCTCACATGAGTATTTAGTTAAACACAGAATCCCTAAAAATTAGACTTATGAGAACCAAAATCAACTAGTATTAAGATTATATAGTATCTGATTATACAGTGACATACTGGTCCATGAAAATGCTGTCTTTTTTTGGGTAAGTAATCCAGAAGTTATTACCATTTTTACCAGAAATTAGTCTTTGAGTATCAACCCAAGCATTATTCTTAATTTCCTCCTACCTCTTATTTAGAAAGCATAGTTACAAGGATACATCTTTTAGTCCTTTTCTTGTACATTATCCTGTATCCACATTCTCTGCATCTGATTGGATCCCTGGATTTTATTTCATTTTCTGCGTGACATTCTAGAAAAGTAAACACATTAATTCAGTACCTAAAAGGAAAACATTACAGACAAGCAAATCTTAACAATATTTTTCACCCAAATCACTTAAGAGGAAATAGTAATTTTTAAAAAGTGAAGTAAAATCGTCTTACTTCATGTAAGTGCTACTCTTACCTCCACAGATATATATCATTGGCTGCTGCTTGGGGGGTTGGACGTCCTTCTGGGTGTCCATTGTTAACCCCTGAAATCAGATTCAATACTGAGTATCACACACCCAACCAGTCCTCGTTCTTCCCAGAGAAGGCTGAAAAGGTCCCCATTCCTAATCTGTGCTTTTCCAAATACCACGCATAGGTCTAAAGGACGAACTAAAACAACAAAAAAACAACACCCCGCAACGTATTGTGCACTTATCCACAAACCCGACACAGTAATAAACGCTTCGCATATGCGATCTCACTCACACCTGTTACTTTACGATCATCTTTACAACAGTCCCGCGAGGCATTACTCTGATCCCGCAGCTGAAGAAACCCGGGCTTAGAGAAGCTAACAGCGCAGGATCAGGAGGAGACAGACGAGTTCAGAACTGACTGCAAAGCTCGCATTCTCACTCAGCACAAGGAAAAGTCCCATTTATCCAAACTTTAGCAAAGGACAGCCAAAAACTGACCTCTCTCCACAGGGGATCGTGCGCCCCAGAGACAAGGCGAATAAAACAACCCCCAATGGCTACGCCGCTAAACTAAAGAAACCAGGCAGAGGGCTAACAGCATCGGCTATGTCCCCAGCCTCGCCCAACCCCAACCCACACCCGGCCTTTAAACCTCGGGCGCCTTTCGGGTTTGGGCCCAGAGTCACCCCAAATCTCAACCAGGCGAGCCCCCTACTCACTCAGCACCGACAGGCTCCTCCCGCTGCGATTCCAAACCGACAGCGCAGCACCTTGGCGTGCGCACCCCACTTCCGGCGCCAGCTTATGACGCAACATGGTCCCCGCCCCTTTCCCCCTTCAGTCCCGGGGCGGGGCCGAGGTGCCCGGATTGAGCCGGCGGAACAGCCGAGGTTTTTGCAGGTTGGACTGTGGACAGAGATTCCCGCTTCGCCTTCTGCTATTTTCATTTTTCAGGAAAGCAAAGCATTTTTTTAACAGTTCCCCAAGTTTCATGAGGCTTGCATTTCTGATTAAAGAAGTCGGTAGAAAGTATCACTTCTCCAGGCGGGCAGAGGGGGTGAGAGAGAAACCGCGAAAAGGATGTTCTGCCCGAGATGGTTTGGCTCAGTGGGCAGAGCGTGGGCCTGTGGACTGAAGAGTCCGGGGTTCGAGCCTGGTCCAGGGCGCATGCCGGGGTTGTGGGCTCGATCCCCAGGAGGGGGCGTGCAGGAGGCAGCCCATCAACAATTCTCGCTCGCCCTCTCTAAAAATCAATAAAAATATACTTAAAAAAAAAATGAAACACAGTAACTATATAACATGGTGTTTTAGAAGGTGATAAATTGCTCAGACAAAATTCGGAGAAGGATTACAAATGCTGGGCAGAGACAGGGAGTGCGGCTGTCATGGAGATGTGTTTGAAGAGCTACGCTCTCTTAAAGAATGTGTAATTCACGCCCTAACTGGTTCGGCTCAGTGGATAGAGCGTGGGCCTGTGGACTGAAGGGTCCCGAGTTCGATTCCGGTCAAGGGCATGTACCTGGGTTGCGGGCACGTCCCCAGTAGGGGGTGTGCAGGAGGTAGCTGATGGATGTTTCTCTCTCATCCATGTTTCTAACTCTCTATCCCTCTCCATAAAAAATCAATAAAATATATTTTTAAAAAAGAATGTGTAATTCACGAATCCTTAAGTCCTACAGGTATCTCAGCAACCTCATACTGAATTCATCTTAATTTCTCAAAAACCTATACTCTTCAGTCACTCCATGTCCCCCGTGCAGTGGTTCTGCCAATGTACCATGTGATCCCAGGTTCTTCATCCCCACTCTCTTCCAGAGCAATGCAGTAGCTCGCCTCCCTTCCTCTGCCCTCCATGCTGCCACCAGAGTCTTTC
>NW_006288434.1:4260332-4261976 GCF_000327345.1 Myotis davidii
CGCTGCATTGCCTAGAAGATAACGTGCAGACACTGAAGTTAATATGCACGGACAACTCTCCATGCCTTGGCTTCTTACTCTTCGCAAGAATTTTTTTTTCGCCTTTGCCTCAAACAAATCTTTGTTTCCAGCTATAACAAATGTAATTTCTCTAATGCGCCCAACTGTTTCAATTTTCCTGATCTTGCACATTTTTTATTTTTTTTAAGTCCTCACTGGAGGATATGGTGTGTGTGTGTGTGTGTGTGTGTGATAGAGAAAATAAGGGAGAGAGACAGACACAGACACAGACACAGACATGTGAGAGAGAAACATGGATCACCAGTCCCCGACCTGACCAGGAATCAAAAGCCTTTTCCTGCGAAGGATGACACTCCAACGGAACCACCCCGCCAGAGCCTTCACGTTTTGCTTTGTGTTTGAAATTCCACGTTAACTGCTCTTTGTTGTTGTTAACCCTCACCCAAGGGTATTTTTCCATTGATTTTGAGAGAGCGTGGAAGGGAGGAGGTAGGGGAGATAGAGAGATGAGAGAGAGAGAGAGAGAGAGAGAGAGAGAGAGAGAGAGAGAGAAACATCAATGTGAGAGACACATCAGTTGCCTCTGGTGGACGCCAACCGTGGACAAGACCCGCAACTTAGGTATGTGCCCTGACGGGAATTGAATCCACGATGTTCGGGTGCACAGGATGCTGCTCCAACCCACTGAGCCACACCGGCCAGGGTTTACATGCCTTTTGAATTGTCGTTTGTCCTTCAAAATCCACCTCACTTTATGAAGTTAGCTCTGCCCCCTCACCCCTCTTTCTTTGGGCCACTGCTGTCCCTCTCTCAGAGCACTTACACCAGTGAGCCCCTTAGGGGCAGTAACTGTGCCTTACTCCTCTTTGGATTTCCAGTACCCAGACCAGTAATTGGCACATCGTTGGAGCTTAATAATTGTTAGTGAATTTGACTTTATGTCCTTTTGGATGACTAAGGGGCAACAGATGGAGAAATGTCCAATCAGAGTAGAGTGGTGGCAGCTGAGGCTGGCTTAAAAGTAATGACTGAAGCTTTGAAGGAGAGCTATGTTAGCACAGAATGGAACGAGTAAGGAAAAGGCTGAGGTAGGGAATTCCATTTCAGGGACTAGGCAGAGAAAAAGAAGCCAGAAAAAAGGAGACTAGGGAGAAGGATGAAGCCTGGTTTATAAAAGGTGCCCAGTAAATAAGATAAAACATCCCCTTTTAGATGCCTAAAAACCAAGCACAATCCTGTCTAGAAATACGTACTGTAACCAAGTTAGATCTTTTTTAGACCATAGACTGCGCATATCTGTACTTCTAACCTAAAAGAGGTCATTCTGTTTGTCACCTGCTTTTCGGACTTATCTCTGTAACATTTTCCAGTAAATATTCCCCTACATTGTTTTTAATGGCATCCACTATAGGACCCAGTACCCTCTCTATAAAGCTCCCCAAAGTGAGAATGAGGAGAGGAAGAGCCTATCAGATTGGGAGGCCCTCGTGAGGCTTTGGGTGGGGAGGAAGGGTAGGCAGGAGAGGACGAGACCCCCCACCCG
This sequence comes from Myotis davidii, assembly GCF_000327345.1. Classification (NCBI taxonomy): domain Eukaryota; kingdom Metazoa; phylum Chordata; class Mammalia; order Chiroptera; family Vespertilionidae; genus Myotis; species Myotis davidii. Next base: position 4,261,897 of record NW_006288434.1, read on the forward strand.
GGCGAAGGCTGGGGCGAAGGCTGGGGCGGGGTAGATGGAGCGCGGGGCGGAGCAAAGACTGGGGCGGGGCCTGCGGGGCG
>NW_006288434.1:4262468-4262767 GCF_000327345.1 Myotis davidii
GCGGCGAGACAGTTACCCGGCCGCGCGCGCCCAGAGCACCTCGGGGAGGCCGGTCGGCGCCCCGCTCACACTGCGGCCCCAGAAACCCGAATTTGGGGCTTTTCCTCAGTTCTAGCACTAGCTGGAGGAAACAAGGCTGTTACGGTTCCTGTTGTCTGGAAAAGCCGGGGGAAATTTAACGTGCTTTAGGCCTTTCCAAGTGTTAGAAATAACCCCTGCGCCGCACTTTGCTTTCCCTCGACGGTTAGCAGTCACCGGGCTGCTGCCCGTTTCCGTTAGTGATTCTCGCTAAACTCTTC
>NW_006288434.1:4262835-4272270 GCF_000327345.1 Myotis davidii
AAGGCAAAGGGAGATTTTCTTGTGTGGAAACCCACTTAACTTTGGCATCTAAGAGCCCAAGATTTACGGATGGTAAGATTTTCCACTTTATCAGACGAAGGAGATTTGGTTTTAATATAGTTAAATAAGTATTTCATTCTCCTATTTGACAAGTGCTTTTTTTTTCTTTCTCTCTCCTTCCTTTCTAAGAGCACAGTAGAGAGAATCGTTCTCAACCCTTTATCAGGAGCCTGGTGTTAAAAACTGAATACTATTGAGGCGGCTTGTTGGATTCATCAGTGAACTGTTGAGTCAGTAAAATTAAGTAAGTCCATGGGAATTCCGTGATCTGGCATGAATAATTTTTTTTTAAAGATATTTGTATTGATTTCCGAGAGGAAGGGAGAGGGAGAGAGAGATGGAAACATCAGCAATGAGAGAATCATTGATCGGCCGCCTCCTGCGCGCCCTCTACTGGCGGGGCGGGGGTGGGGGAATCAGCCCATCCTGCGCATGCGCCCTTCCGGGAACTGAACCCGGGACCCTGCCATTCGCAGGCCGAGGCTCCGCCCACTGAGCCAAGTCAGGGAGGGCTGGCATGAATAATTTTAAATAATTTAAAAATTAGTTTTGAAGAACCAAGTTTTATTTCAGACTAATGTCAGGATAGTAGAAAGATGACCATGTTGACAACAAAGAGCACTCTGAGGCAACTTCAAATGTGTAATGAACAGGAAAAAAATTAGGAAGTTTTTTTTTCTGTTTATAACAAGTAGCCTATGGGTTGTTCTTTTTATGGAGTAATATTTTTTATTCTTATAAATCTTTATTGTTAAAAGTATTACATATCTCCCCCTTCTGCCACTCCCACTTACCCCTTCTAGCCAGCCTCCCCCTTCCACTTTGTTTCTGACAATTTGCCTCTCAGTTTCCCGAAGGCTAGCACGGTGAGACACCTAGTGGTGAAGTGTAGAATAGTTGCATTTGTTTTAACTTTTTGAAAGGATTCCTTGATTTTGCCAAATGACATGGACGAAACTGTTGATTACCAGAATGAATCTTAGAGAGGGGGGAAACATTCGTGGTTGGGGGTGAAATGTTAAAACATATCCTATTTTATTAATATATTGAAAACAAATTGTTTTAAAATATAATACAAATTCTAGAAAGCAAAAGTTGATAGTTTTGGCTGGTAAGCATGTGCAAAAGATAGCAGTGATTCTCAGGACCTAGGGGATCTAGATAACAAAGAAACATGTGAAGTTTGCCAGAAAGAATATAGATTGAGCCAAACCGGTTTGGCTCAGTGGATAGAGCGTCAGCCTGTGGACTGAAGAGTCCCGGGTTCGATTCCGGTCAAGGGCATGTACCTTGGTTACAGGCACATCCCCAGTAGGAGGTGTGCAGGAGGCGGCTGATCGATGTTTCTCTCTCATCGATGTTTCTAACTCTCTATCCCTCTCCCTTCCGCTCTGTAAAAAATCAATAAAATATATTAAAAAAATATAAGTTGAAAAAGACATACTTTGCCCAGTAATAATGATATAATGATCATTATAAAGAAACCATTTGATTTTGTGGTTAGAATAGCAATTAAAAAAACACCACCTCATGCATTCAAATATTTAACTGATATAACTTAGGCATAAATAAATTACTTTCCCATTGCAGTCAAAATATATCTTCTCATGATTTTTAATAGAGAAAAATTATATTTGATCTGGAGAAAACTTTGAAAGATTAACAGTTATCTTAGTATCCTTTGATATCTTCCTTTGAGTTAAGATTTAATTTGAGTTTCTAAAAAGAAGGAATGTGATGATACTGTTGGAAAAATTAAGGAGTAAAGTATTTGCTAGTGTCATTCCTTTTAAATATATAATTATTGATTCACATTTCTTCTTTAATTTACTTGAAATTTTTATTTGGAATTTCAAGAACATAAAGAGTGGATTTCCCACAAATAGTGATATTTTTTTAAGTTTAATCTTGCCTATTATGTAAGAGAGAAATTAATAGCTGTTTTTTTCTTTTTTTAAAAAATATATTTTATTGATTCTCCACAGAGAGGAAGGGAGAGAGACAGAGAGCCAGAAACACCGACGGGAGAGAAACATCGATCAGCCGCCTCCTGCTTACCCCCGACTGGGGATGCGCCCGCAACCCAGGCACATGCCCCCGACCAGAACCGAACCCGGGACCCCCTAGTCCACAGGCCGATGCTCCATCCACTGAGCCAAACCGGCCTTGGCCAAATAGTGATATTTTAGTGCTGTTATACTTTAATGCTGTTAAAACCATAAGGTAATAAAATCATGTAAAAGTTATGCTGCCAGATTTTTTTCTCCTCAAGTATAGTTCAAGAAACTGTGCATGGTGCTTAGACTATGCATAGTCAAGTAAAAAATAACTTTTTTATTGTCATAAAATTTCTGTTATTATCTGTACTCATCACAAATAGTATATTTTGGTGTAAGTTGTTAGGCTGTGCATTTCAAAGGAAGAATAAAATCTGTTTTCATGTTTTAGAAACAGGTTTTGAAGATGTCAGAAAGGCATTCAGGTCAGGTTGGAACTGGAGTAGGAAATGAGATGGACTCTCGTACTGTCACTATCAAGTACACCGGCTTCAAAGATTTTGGTTCCAATTCATTTCAAGATAGTGGCTACAGTGAGTTGTTAAAATCTTACAGCGTTGATAATACATTATTTTTGGTAAAGCATGAAGATGACCCAACAATAAACTATGAATTTTTTGAACCTGTAAGTCCGGGCTTAACAGATCCTTTAGAGACCCCTACTAAAAAAAAGAGATTTGTCCTCTTTAGGAAGAAATCGGCCATACCCCCAGACTTTTGTGAGACTCCTAAACTTGGTGGAAAACGTTATTTACGGCGGCGCAGAAGGCTGGATGTATCTTTCTCTCCTCTGAAGGGAAACTATGAATCAGACAATAGTTCTATAGAAAGTAGTATAAGCGAAGTTCTCAACTTTGAAGAAGATATTCCAAGCAGTGCTTCAGGTTCTCCAAGGCAAAATAATTTTAGTGCTTTAGTTACTAGTACTTTGAAAACAGAAGAAGCGACTTTAAGCCCTCAAAAATTGAGACTTAATTTTTCTCAACAGAAGACTTCCACAGTTGATGACTCCAAAGATGACTGTAGCCTGTTTGAAGATGAATGTATATCACCAATTCAGGGCAATAATTTTAAAGACTCTATCACCCATGACTTTAGTGATTGCAGTCCATGTGTTAACGATGAGAATACATTTCCCAAACTTCTGGGCTCCTCTAGTAGTGGAACAACTTGTGAAACAGATGAGGACATATTTGTGGCTCCAATAAGTAACCTTGTAGCAAACATTAAATTTAAGGCAGGTCAAAGGTTTTTTCCTCAAGTGAGAGGCAATATTTCAACACCTGAAGACAGTGGTTTTAACTCACTTTGCTTGGATAAATCAGAAGATTCCCTCTCCGACCAGGAAAGTTCTTTTCAAGAGCTACTTCAGAAACATAAGGGAACTCTCAAAGTGGAGGACACCATAAGAAGGTCAAGGCGCCTTGGAAGGTTGAGAAGACTGTCCACCCTTCGGGAGCAAGGCTCACAGTCTGAGACAGAAGAGGAAAGCCAGATCCACTCTGAATCTGAAATAACACCAGCAGCTTCTTCAGACATCTCAGACAGTCAGCCCAGCAGTGACAGTCAGAGTGAGGAACTGATTTTAGGTTTTAATAATTTATCAAACACCCCAGCCTTGCAGTTAGTGCATGAGCTCTTTATGAAAAACAAAAAGAGAAAATTTCAGCAAAGTGGTACACGCGAATTCTTAGAAGACAGGGATGAGGCGAAAATAGCTGTACTGCAGTGCGTACTTGCAGGACTGATTGGCAAGAAAATGGGTATAGAAAAACTGGACATCTTAACAGAATTAAAATATAGAAATCTAAAGCATATTCTTGCAGTTGTTTTAGATTCCTTGTCTGCAGAAAGCCTATGCAGGTAAGAAATATTTTTTTCTGAAATAAAAGACTTTTAACATGTTAAGAAATTTAAAAATATGTTTTTATTAATTTTTTAAGAGAGAGAATGAGGGAGAGGGATAGAGAGAAAGAAACACTGATGATCGATTGGCTGCCTCCTACATGCCCTGTATTGAGGATCGAATCCGAAACCTGGGTATGTATCCTGACCAGGAATTGAACCACGACCTCTTGGTTTCTGGGTCAATGTTCAACCACTGAACCACACCAGCTGGGCAACTTTTAAAAATATGTATATCTTTATTGATTTCAGAGAGACAGGGAGAGGGAGAGAGAGATAGAAACATCAATGATGAGAGAGAATCATTTATCAGCTCCCTCCTGCAAGCCCCACATTGGACATCGAACCTGCAACCTGGTCATGCCTGGGAATCAAACCCGTGACCTCTTGGTCCATGGGATGATGTTCAATCCACTGAGCCACACTAGCCAGGCTAAAATCCTGCTTTAGAAGCAATAATATAGTCTTTGGGATAATGTTCATGTCTCTGTCATTTGGAAGGAGAGTTTATAAAAGTTGTACTTTAGATTTTCAAAATGGCAGGCTTTATTCCATGAAAGTTATTTAATGATTTATTTAATTAGTTCACATCCTGTTGTCTGATTGAAAATTTTAGTAAAGTATAATACTTGGTCAGAAATAATATAAAGCATTATGGTGACTAAGAAATTACAATATACAAAGGATAGCATTTAGTTATTTAAGTTCCAGAGACCAAGGGAATATAGATTATTTCATTTTAATTGCTAACATCAATGGAAATTAATTTGGGGAATTTTAAGGGATTAGAAACTGAAGAATTTGTGATCCCAGAGATTTCAGTGTATTGAGTGCTGCTATATAACTAAAGAGAAAACCAAGACATTAAGGAGTATTGAGGGTAGGGTTACAAAGACTAAAGTGAGACCCTGTTCATACTGGCAATTTTGAAGAGTCCCAGGACTATGAGAAGACAAGACCCTTGGGAATGCCATAACTAGCAAGGCAGGAAGTCATGTGAAACAGGATTTCTTCAAGGTAATGGTTGGGGGAGGACATGCAGGAGAGTTAGTGCACCTCTTTTTGATAGGGATATGTCAAGAGTTTGGTTCATAGAGTCCTTACTGTTTTTATGGCTACACAATTTCTATTAGAACCCTGCTTCACCTTCCTTGCATAAATTGTAGGCTATTGTAGAGAATTGTAGAATTTCATAGCTGGAAGTCTGACAAATCTAGTCCAATCCTATATTTTGAAAATGAGGAAACTGAGCTCCAGAGAAGTAAAGTTGAGCAGCTAATAATTCAAGGACATAAGGATAGATCGAGATCTACAATTGAGTCCTCTAATTTTTCTAATCTAGAATTTCTAATCTAGAATTTTCCACAAACTTATTAGGGTGTAAAGCCTTTCCAAATAGACTTGATCAGATATGTACTTGGTTTAACTCAAGTAGGATAATAAACAGATTAGTGCACATATATGTGTACATCTTTTAAAATGTTCAAATGAGATAATTTGTTTAAAAGTTAAGTGATGGTTGAGATATAGGAATTTTATTTTTATATGCTGGAGTATGACTAGTTAAAATAAAAACTTAAGGTGATGCTTTTTGGTATTCACTTCTGGGAGTAGTTGATACTTAGTCATCTATACTAATAAAAGGGTAATATGCTAATTAAACCGGGTCATCTTCTGGTGTATGACTTCCTTCCAGATAAAGCCATGGTGGTGGGGGCCAAGGCAGAGAGGTCAGTTGGGGGTGAGATAAGGCTGGCAGGGGAGGACAGGTAGGGGCAATCAGGCAGGCAGGCAGGTGAGTGGTTAGGAGCCAGCAGTCCCAGATTATGAGGGGGATGTCCGACTGCTGATTTAGACTCAATCCCAGGGATCAGGCCTAAACCATCAGTCGGACATCACCCAAGGGGTTCCCGATTGGAGAGGGTGCAGGCTGGGCTGAGGGAATCCCCTGCCCCATGCATGAATTTCATGCACTGGGGCACTAGTCGATATATAAAAGCCCAGCGACCATTCCGGTGGAACAACTGGAACGACCAGAATGACCAGTCACTATGACACACACTGAGGGAGCACCACTCAGCCAAAAGCTTGGCTCATGGCTGATGACGCAGTGGCAGTGGCGGGAGCCTCTCTGGCCTCTGTGGCAGCGCTAAGGAGCTGTGAGCCAAGCAGTAAGGAGTGAGCAGGCGGTGGTAAGGAGGAAGCAAGTGAGCAGTTAGGAGTGAGGGGTCCCAGATTGCGAGAGACCACAGGCTGGGCTGAGGGAACCCCCACCCCCTCATGAATTTCATGCATTGGCCCTCTAGTATTTTAATAATTGCCTTTCCTGCCCAGCCCTTAAAATTTATAGTATTTGTACTGTAGAATGCATGTATAATGTTAGCAGTGTTCATTCTTGGTAACTGGAGATTATAGTTAGTTGAAATAGCTGTGGCAAATACCCAGTGTACAGTTCATTTCTTCCCAATAAATGGGTGACTTTCTGCGTGTTTCTTTTCGTCATTCTGCTATAAGATACATGTACCAGTTTAGGGAGAGGCAATGGCAACTGAAGCAGCCATGGTAGCTGGAAGAATAGTAGTGCTGACAGCTCAAGTATTAACTGGGGGGCCCTTCTTAATATGTGACTTTGTTTTTCAACTGTCTTTTAGTAATTAGTTAGTTTAGAGTAATAAAAAGACCAGATTAACAGTTGAAGAATTACCTTTTCTTTAATAGTGAGTATAGTTAAAGTTATTGATTAATAAGCAATCACTGAATATAATTTTTTTCTTTAGCTGCTTCGTTCTCTTAAACTGTGATTTATAAGATAGAAACTTTGTAGTGCTGCCCATAATAGTATTTATTATTTGACATTTAGTACTTCCAATGAAGGATTGATTGTTCTTATGTTTGTGTAATGAAAATGACAGATTTGTTAAATACATTTATAAGAGAAATTGATTTAAAAAACAAAAAACCTTTTTAAAAAATATATATTTTATTGATTTTTTACAGAGAGGAAGGGAGAGGGATAGAGAGCTAGAAACATCGATCAGCTGCCTCCTGCACCTCCCACTGGGGATGTGCCTGCAACCAAGGTACATGCCCTTGACCGGAATCGAACCCAGGACCTTTCAATCCGCAGGCCGACGCTCTATCCACTGAGCCAAATCAGTCAGGGCACAAAAAACCTTTTATGCTATAAATGATAATCATTTGCTGCAAGTCATGTCCAAATTTTCAATCTTAGTATCACATTTGAAATGAAATCCTCTTAATTAGTCTTCCATGGACTTATATTGCCTTTATATTAAACTGTGTTTTCCCCTTAACCATTTATAAAGTAATATTTTATCAATGTAATGCTGACATATATTTAATAGGATTTCTTTCATATGGTGAAACCATAAGAAACTGATATAGTTTAAATCACATTTTTAATGTAAATTTTAGGCTTAAAATTTACTTTCCAAAATCTTTAAAAACAGTTTTTCTTATTAATTGCCATATGCAGAAAATGTTAATCTTGTGGAATATATATAATATAAGGACTGATCTTTTTGTCATAGTGTTTGGAGCGTGAGCAGAAATTGGCGTGAAATCATTGTTCAAAATAAAAAAGCAAATCAGAGGAGGAGGTTTTATCTCACACAACTGAAAACAGATGCTAAGGTAATGCATATGATACTTTCCTAAAATGGACTCTAAAATATAAACATCTATTAACCCCATATTGCTGGACAACCTAATCTGATTTTCCTATCTTTTACCCTTTTCCATTTAGTAAACATTCACTCTCAACTCCTTTCCCAAACTCTATTTCCTTCTGGACTGTAAGTGGAGTAGATTACCTAGCATCAAGAACATCTTTTTGGGTTTTGTTGTTGTTTAAGTGTATGTGCTGTTAGCAGTATTTGAATACTAGTGATATACTAGATCCTATTCAAAATTAGATATTCCTACATCATTTTTCAGTCTTTTTAGTGGATGGCATGTGCCAGTTGCTTAGAATACAATGGTGAACATTCCTGACATGGTCCCTGCTCTCTTGGAGCTCATGTCTTGTGAGTGATATAGGTAGGGGTGACCAGAGTCAATTCTATGAGAACATTTAAAAGGAATGTTTGATACTGGGGGATCAAGAGAAGGCTTTTCTGAAAAAGTGTATCTCAGCTGAGACATCATAGTGTTCCAGCAAAAGGAATAATATATATGAAGGCCTAGAGGTGAGTGAGCATGGCAGATTATGACTAGTAAAGCATCATAAACTTGTACCTCCTTTGAAGATTGGAGATCCAGCTTTGAAGGTATAAGAAAAGTCCTCCTTGCTGTAATAGGCATCTGATGATTCTGGCACCCATCTTTCTTGTATGTTCAACTTTTAGACCTTTCTTAGGCATCAATACCAAAAGAAAGTGAGAGTTCACCCTTTTATTCTTGCCCTAGTAGAAAGTATTTAATAACATATTAAAGGAAATTTCCAATTTTATTAAATACAATAATTGAGATGAAGCATAGCATAAGACAAGAGCACCCAGATACAAATGGGTGAGATTCTCATTACAATGAAATATTAGGGACCTGCTCTGACTTTTTATTTTACTTTGAAGAAAAGTTTTACCATCTTGCCTGTAATGAGTTGCTTTACAACTTATTCATAGCTCCTGCAACTTACAGCTATAGCTGTTGGCTTTGGGAGCTTATAATAGTAAAGATATTTATTGCCTTCCTAATGCATCTTTTTAAAGTGCTGCCCTACATGCTAACGACAGACTTAAAACACACTTTTTTTTAAAAAGCTAGCACCTATTAATATTAAACTTTAAGCCCCATGTACTTCTTACATATTGTAAGGAAGAAACTTGTGATTGTGTTTGGCAACCTTTTAGGTAATTCTAAATAAAATATTATTTTCATAGCCTAGCCACCATTTTTTCAAACCTTGATTTCTTAAAGGACTATACTTTTTTCCCTTATTGAACTCTTTTTCCTTATTTTGGTTTGCTTTAAAATTTAAAAAAATATATTTTTATTGATTTCAGAGAGGAAGGGAGAGGGAGAGAGAGATAGGAACATCAATGATGAGAGAGAACTGTCAATTGGCTGCCTCTTGCAGGCCCCCTACTGGGGATCGAGCCCACAACCAAGGCATGTGCCCTTGACTGGAATCGTACCTGGGACCCTTCAATCCACAGGCTGACACACTATCCACTGAGCCAAACCAGCTAGGGCTAAAATTTTTTTATCAAAGTAAAACAAATACATAAAGTTAAATTGGACAATGAGACTTATAACAAAATACATCCTCCTGCCCTATGTCTTCGGACTCTTGATTCTTACCCCATCAAGACAATCACTTTCAATTCTTCAGTTGTTCCTTCTGACATTTCCAAATAGAACGCCTTAACTGCTATTTTTTTGCATTTTTTCC
>NW_006288434.1:4272328-4283278 GCF_000327345.1 Myotis davidii
TCACTACTAGCACTATCTACCCACCTCTCTGAATGCTTTTCTCCCTTCCTTCTATCTTAATGAGTATAATTACACCATTTGGAAGTGAATCAGAATTGTGCACTCACATTATGAAGACTGTTGAGATTATTATGACTTTTTGACAGTTGTAATATGCAGATTTTTTCTTATATAACTTTTTTTCCCCCCAGAGTTAATAATTGCCCAGTTTCTTTCTTTTTTTTGCTTAGTGTTTCTCTATACAGGTCCCCGATTTCATCTCCTATTATCCACCAGAACTGGAAATCTCCTCTCTGCAAGTCCAAACATATCAGGTATTCTACCTGTTCCTTCTTTTCCTCAGGGACATCCTTCCTGGTGTCCTTTGCCCTCTTATTCTAATACGGACTGGATGCTTTCTACCAAACTATCCTAATGTATCATTAACCGAAACAAACATTATGAAACAAAGTTGTTAGACAGTTTTTCTCACACTTGATTAGCATCACTGAAAGCTCCTTATGTGTGCAAATTAGAAGGCACAGACCAGCTACGGGTAATAGAATCTCAAATTATGTTTGCTTTGCAGCAGTGAGAATGAACATTACAATTGGAATACTATACCTTTTCCATTGCATTTCTAAATTTCCTGTATTCTGCACTTTTTTAAAATAATCATGGAAATGAACAAACATAAGGTGACTCCACTTTCACATTTAAATGTTTTCTGGTAACATGTTGATGACTATGTTTCAGAAAATTTTGATGTTCACAGACATGTGCCTTTGTTAACTGTTTTGTTTTGTACTGTTCAGAGATAATTGCACACACAAATAATTGCTCCAGAACAGGGATTGAACTATTTAATTCACTTGGCACCTTAGGTGTTCCATAATATTTGTTAAATAAACGAACGTTACTTCTGTGGCTAAAATTTGCTTCAAGAACATATCTCTATTCTCTTGGTGCATGCATAATCACTGTGTTTACCAACTTCATAAAAATTCATTGAAATTTTGGTGTGCTATTGTGTCATGTGTTTGTGGCATAGGCTACAAGTCATTTATAGAAATGTAATATAGGGATGTATTGAGTCCTTGAAAAAGTTCAACCGCATTCTAATTTCTGAAAACCAATATTCAACTTACATATATGTTGTTAAACTGTTAATCATGTAATTGACCATGACCAACTAACCTCATTTCCTATATTTATCCTACTGTAATTTCTCATGTTCTAGGTTTCCCCATTGCTAGGAGCCAATAGTGGCTAAAGAAGACTATCAAGGGAGAGGAAATACAATTATAGTTGGACACATGAGGAAATTTATCTGCAGTTCACTTTATTTTGATAATTGGTTAAGAATGCCAAGTTGTTTTTAAAAAACTTATATTTTCATTACCAACTTCAACAAAATAGAAGGCTGTAAGGATTACTCATTAAGATATTTCTTGGCTGAATATTTGAGTGCTGTGGGAATCCAATTCAGATAAGAGTATTGCTTTTTATCACTTTAAAATTATCAAAGCTATTAAAAATTTAATGGAAAAAATCAATCAAGTATTTACAAGTATTGCAAAAAACAGCCAAACAAATTGAGTCTCATAGTCTAATCCCATTATTCTTTTGATATATGGCAAAGGTAAGAACCTTCAAAAAATTTCATGATATCCCATAGCAAACTGTTAAAAGGATTCATCCCCTTCTTAGATTCTGGCTTAAAACAAGTTGGCAAACTCCAGTCTGTGGGCCAAATCCTCACTATCACCCATATTTTTCTTTTTGTTGCTGTTGTTAATTCTCATCTGAGGACATTTTTCCCATTGCCTTTCAGAAAGTGGAAGTGAGGGAGGGCGGGAGGGAGGAGAGGAGAGAGAAACATCAAAAGATTGCCTATCGACTGGTTGCTCCTGCATGCACCCTAACCACAACACAGGTACATGGTGTTGACTGTAAATCGAACCTGCAACCCTTTGGTGCACTGGCTGGCTAATGCTTCAACCACAGAGTCACATCAGCCAGGGCCCATCGCCTCTATTTTTATTTTTTTTAAATATGCTTTTATTTATTTCAGAGAGGAAGGGAGAGGGAGAGAAACATCAATGATGAGAGAGAATCATTGATCAGCTGCCTCTTGCCTGCAACCTGGGTATGTGCCCTGACCTGAATTGAACTATGACTTCTTGGTTCATAGGTCGACACTTAACTGCTAAGCCACACCTGTTGGGCTATTTTCAATTTTCATATATGGGTTAGGGAGAAAATTCTAGTTGTGTAAAACCACGTCCAATGGTTTAGGGAAAAAATTCTAGTGCTGTAAAACCACGTCCAAACATTTAAATAGATGTGCATCAGAAAGCTGTCCTAGAACTTTTGATACTACAGTATTGACTCCTCTTGTCTTTTACCACAGCAGGCTGTATTAAATGTTCAAGATGCTGCCACTCGGTTTCAACTTTCAAATCGATCAGCTTTAAGATCTGTACAAGCTCAGGCTAGGACACCAAGTTCTCAGAAAGAACAGGTTTCAACATTTTCTCCTTGGGGAGAAGTTTTGACACCGATAGCAAGCTCTTCAATTATTGACTCACATAGTAAACAGGAAGAATATGTTAGGGTAAGTATTATCTTATTAGAAATAAATATTTACAGAGTTGGAAATAAAGTGATTGTCTTCAGTGGTTCTCAACCTTCCTAATGCTGCCATAAATCCAACCAAAAGACCCATGGCCTGTAAAAAGGCAAGGTTAAAAACATGGAAGTTTATTGTAGGACACAGACAATGGAATGTCAGTGCCTGCACATCCATTGGTTCTCACATCACCCATGATTTGCATTTAAAAATTGCTCCCAGCAAGATTTGATTGATCATGTAGTGTATATGCTTTTACTGCAGGTTGCCAAAACACTTTTTACTGATGAAGCCTTAAAACCTTGCCCGAGGTGCCAATCCCCTGCTAAGTACCAGCCATATAAGAAAAGGGGACTGTGCAGCCGCAGAGCCTGTGGTTTTGACTTTTGTGTGTTATGTTTGTGTGCTTATCATGGGTCTGAAGAATGTAGTAGAAGAGCAGCAAGGCCAAGAAACAGAAAAGATCCTCTTCCAGGAAGTGCCCAGAGTAAGCGGAATTTAAAACGCCTCTAAAGAGACTTTAAATATAAAAGAAGCATTCCCCCAAGCAACATTTAGTCTGACTTAAAATTATGGATATTTTGAAAGCATGCAAAATTTCCCATTAATGACAGATGATGATTTATTTGCTATTTTGTTTATATTATAATCCATGTCATTGTATGTTTTCTTTAGGATGGTAACTTTAGAAACAATTTTATTTTACTATGTCACTTTTACCCATTTTAATAACTTAGTGTTTTTAAATAAAGAATTTCATTGTTATCATTTATATGTATTTAACTGTTTCATGTAATATTTAAAGATTGTGCATTTCATCACTATGTGTTGAAATGATCTTCAATCACTTTTTAAAATAGTTTTCCAAATAATATTAACATTTTTGAACTTGAGATAGATGGTCTTATAGATTTGGAAAATGAGTATTTGACTGAAATGAAATATAAATAAAATGTTTCAGAAGTTCTATTGAATTTATAATTTCAAACTTTCTCTTAATTTGGTGAGTGTTCTATTTGGGCAGACTTCTGGTTAAATAAAATGTATTTAATATTAGAGAGAACCAAGATGGCGGCCTAAGTAAATGCCTGTATTCACTGACTCCCACAACCACATCTAAAGTACAACTAAAATACAGAACAACATCATTTAGAACCACCTAAAAGCTGACTGAATGGAAGTTCCACAACTAAAGAAGTAAAGAAGAAAGCACACTGAGACGGGTAAGAGGGGTGGAGGGGCAAAGACGGCTGGACCGGCATCCACGTGTGGCGTTTTTCAATCAGGAGGGAGATAGTCTCTGCAGAGGCCGCCGGTGAGGAGCAAGACCCCCATCCCAGGCTCCCAGAGCTGGGAAGAGAAATCCCGTATTTATGGGCTATAAAAAGCAGCGGGGATTGGGACTTAGTAACAGAGGCTGCTGGAGACCCAGGTGCTCCTTTTACTTTATTTTTTAATATATTTTTATTGATTTCAGAGAGGAAGGGGGAGGTAGAGAGAGAAACATCAATGATGAGAGAGAATTATTGATTGGCCGCATCGGCACACCCCCTACTGGGGATTCAGCCTGAGACCTGGGCATGTGCCCCTGACCGGAATCAAACCTGGGACCCTTCAATCCACAGGCCGACACTCTATCCACTGAGCCAAACCAGCTAGGGCCCAGGTGCTCCTTTCAAAGGGCTGGCCCATGAACTGAACTTACAATGTTCCTCTTCCTCTGAGTAGTACATTGTATATATCTACCACAACTTCTTTATCCAATTCTCTATTGAAGGACACTTTGGTTGTCTCCATTATACATTAAAAAAAATTTTTTTTATTGATTTCAGAGAGGAAGGGAGAGGGAGAGAGAGAGATAGGAACATCAATGATGAGAGAGAATCATTGATCAGCTGCTTCCTTCACATCCCCTATCAGGAATCAAACCTGCAACCCAGGCATGTGCCCTGACCGGGAATTGAACCATGACCTCCTGGCTCATAGGTGGATGCTCAACCACTGAACAACACCGGCTGTGCTGTTATACATTATTTCAATAAGACCATTTTGAAGTGTGAATTAGATACGGATATATTTGGAAAAATCTGCCCTAAATTTTAACCCACTAAATTTTTTTGACTAACTGCTAAATATTAAATTTTGTCTATATCTTTTTTAATTTTTAGAAGCTAAACAAAAGTATGAATTAATTATTATTAGTTGTATTCAATATAATACACAGTCCATAAAGTTTACATCTCATTCCTCACAGTGACTTTATAAGGCAGTTATTATCTTCCTTTTACATATCAGAAAGCCAAGAATCAGGTTAAATCTAATATCACACAGTCAGGATTCTAGCAGAGGTAGTTTGCCACTTGTACATGACAAAAGTCTTTGCACAGTCCCTGTTGTTAATTTTGGTATGCATGTAATTACCATGTCTTTTTTTTTTTTTAAATATATTTTATTGATTTTTTACAGAGAGGAAGGGAGAGAGATAGAGAGCTAGAAACATCGATGAGAGAGAAACATCGATCAGCTGCCTCCTGCACATCTCCCATTGGGGATGTGCCTGCAACCCAAGTACATGCCCTTGACCGGAATCGAACCTGGGACCCTTCAGTCCGCAGGCCGACGCTCTATCCACTGAGCCAAACCGGTTTCGGCTGTAATTACCATGTCTTACATGGGAGATTGTTTTACCATTAAAAAAAAATTTAGGTATACCAGGGGAAAAGGTCTAATTTAGAATAATTCTGCCTAAAAAGAGTAGTTTCTTAGCTCATGATTGACTTAAACAACTTCAGCATTGGAACACTAAATGAATTGTATGAATAATATACTATTATCTGAGACTTCAGTTCAAGAGAAAGGCCACTGTTCCAGGCCAAGGTCTTTGTGATCTAAATAAACAAGGCATGACAACAAGAATAAATTTTATAACATTCCAGTAATTACTGCATTCTTACAGGTTTTAATTACAGAGTGAGAGAAAATAATAAGAAAAAGCTCACCAAACATTTATTGATGGTCTACTCTGTGTTCCCAAGAAGTTCCAAAACAAGAGGGATGATTAAATTTGGCACCTTATTTTTGTATTTTGTTTCACTTCTTAATAAGGACATAAGAACAAAGAGTGTTAATTCTGGGGGAAAACAATGAATGCTTTACCCTCTACTAACATAAGAACCTCTCTCTCTTCCCCTCTATGGTCTGTCTCTTTGACAGCCTTGTTAGCTGATTGGCAGGAATATTCTTTCTATTTGACTTCTAATTGTTTCCAGAATTGGACAGGTACTTCCTATCTCTGACCCCATCATTTGGTAAAAATGGTAAGAAACTTGTGGTAAGTAATATAAAGAGAAACAACACTTTTAAGAATTATCTAATCCTTTTATACTAGCATTTTTATGGGTGCAAATAAGGATGTTTAAATTTACCCTAGAGCCGAAACCGGTTTGGCTCAGTGGATAGAGTGTCGGCCTGCAGACTGAAAGGTCCCAGGTTCGATTCCGGTCAAGGGCATGTACCTTGGTTGCGGGTGCATCCCCAGTAGGGGATGTGCAGGAGGCAGCTGATTGATGTTTCTAGCTCTCTATCTCTTTCCCTTCCTCTCTGTAAAAAAAAATCAATAAAATATATTAAAAAAAAAGAATTCCTATAAATCAATGAGAGGCAAGCAACCTGAAAGAAAAGTGGGCACTAGATATTTAAATTCTTAATAAAGTCTTATTATTATTTCTTAGCTGTTGAGAAAACATTTTTGATACTTAGCACTGAATAAAGCTAAGTTTTTCCATTACTTTTGCTTAATTCATGACAAAAGGCAAAATTGTCAGAAATTTATGACACAAAAATTTACTGAACATTTTCAACAATTTCTTGTTTCAATTAAGTTCTTTATAAAGCTTTATTTAAAATTGTGTCTCTCAAAAATAGTGTAACATAGAAAATGCTTTACATTTAAAAGACTGGAATACTCGTTTCTGTGTGGAGGAGGGTAAATAATTCAAAGTTCTCACTAAATATTCCACAAGAGGGCACCAAAGACTTATTCATGGTGATTTTGGCTGCCCTTCAAAAAAAAAAAAAAAGAAATTTAGCTTTTGTGTATTTGACATTGATGTACTGTGACATTGCCAGATAGGGGAAATGTTCCTTGACTTAATTTTTAAAGTACATATAGAATAAGTTTTGGTAATAATTATTACTCAGAGTTGCTAATTAAAATATTTTAGCTGGCTTGCAAGAGTGCAGTTTTCTGGGATGACTTAACAGAACACCTTGTTGGCAGCTGGGTCTGTGCCTTAGCCACCTGTGTTTACTTGCCCAGTGGCTCTGCCCTCCTGGCTCCCTTACCAGAGACTGTGGAGCCAGAGGAATAGAAGGTGAGGAATGGTGGTGGCACATTACCAGTTATTTCCCTCCAGTATTCTCATTTCTGCAGAAGGCGGTGCTTGGTTTAGGTGTTGTCCTGGGGTAGTCGGGAACAGACTAACTGGAACCTCTGTGATGGGTGTGGAAAGCATAGATGACTTTCTGTGATTGGTCCAGAGTTAGAAGTGGGGACAAAAATAGGTAGTTACTGATCAAGTTCTGACCATTCTGGGCCTTTTGCTGCAGAGGCTGTAGTTTGGTTTTCCAATCTGATTGCTACAGAGGTTATGGTCAAAGTTCTGTCATATGTGGTCTGACCACTGTCCATTTGTATTCAGACTTTTAGCCATATAATATATCCCATTGCCAGCAAATATTAAAATCACAATAAGATGAATTTCAGCCTTTGGTGCTGCTACTCTTGTTTACACACAGAAAGATTTAGAACTAGGTTTAAGTTGTACCCTACCACACCAAGCCCAAGGAAGGACTGGTACTTTTAAATGATTAAACAGCCGAAACCGGTTTGGCTCAGTGGATAGAGCGTCGGCCTGAGGACTGAAGGGTCCCAGGTTCGATTCCGGTCGGGGGCATGTGCCTGGGTTGCGGGCACATCCCCGGTGGGAGATGTGCAGGAGGCAGCTGATCGATGTTTCTAACTCTCTATCTCTCTCCCTTCCTCTCTGTAAAAAATCAATAAAATATAAAAAAAATTAAATGATTAAACAGGGAGGACGCCTGAAATTTTGCTCTTGATTGTCAAGGAGACACACACACACACACACACCAGTCTCTCCAGCAGTATTTGGGAGGATCATTAAATTAGTGCACCCTCTTGCCCTAAGCAGGCTACATAGAGTAGCCCTAATGCAAATTAATACTTGCAATTCAGGTTAGCCTTTGTGACATTTGCTTTTGGGCTCATATTTGTAACCTGATCATTTTTCTTTGTCCACAGAAGCTTAAAATGATGATAACACTTCTTCCTTGTTCCATGGTTATGTTGGCTTCTCATATCACAGTTTTAGCTGTTTCGTAGGGCGACTGAGATGCTCTCCAAAGTCCCCCCAGTTGAATTGCAGGTGGACTGCAAAGTCAGTGTTTAAGTAAGGCCACCTCAAACACATCCCTCACATTTGCTAACAATATGTCCAGAACCAAAAGGGAATAAAAAGTTAATCCCATTTATCCATTTATTATAAAGGAATTTATTCTTTATTTATATTAATCCTCACCCAAGGATATTTTTTCCATTGACTTTTAGAGTGAATGGAAGGGAGGGGGAGAGACAGAAACATTAATGTGAGAGAGACACATTGATTGGTTGCCTCCCACACTTGCCCTGGGGATCAAGCCTGCAACTGAGTTACATGCTCTTGACTGGAATTGAATACAGGACCCTTCAGTCTGCAGGCCAGTGCTCTATCCAGTGAGCCAAACTCACCTGGGCAAGTTAATTCCATTTGTGTAGATATATTTTCCATTATAAACTTATGGTTTTGAACTGCATTGGTTTTCAACAATGAAATAGATTGTTGCAGAAAATTGCCTTTTTGAAAAAACTAGCTGGTTTGGGGGCCAGAGACAGAATAAAATTAGTTTTAAAAGTAAAACCTAGTCATCAGGGAAATGCAAATCAAAACCACAAAGAGATAACCACTTCAGACCCAGTAGGATGGCTATAATAAAAAAGTCAGATAATGAGTGTCAGGGAGAATGTAGTGAAATCAGAACCCTCATCCACTGCTGGTAGCAATATAAAATGGTTTGGCCAATTTGGAAAACAGTCTGGAAGTTCCTTAAAAAGTCAAACACAGATTTGCTAAACCATTTAAATTACCTTTTGACCTAGTAATTCCACCTCTAGGTATATATCCAGGAAAAATGAAAACATATGCCCACACAAAAATTTGTACATAAATGTTCATAGCAGCATGATTCATAATAACCAAAAAGTAGGAACAACCCAAATGATTATTAACTCATGAATGGACAAATTATGGTATATCCATGCAATGGAATATTATTCAGCAATTAAAAGGTAAGAAGTACTGATTCATGCCACAACATGGATGAAGCTTTAAAACCTTATGTTAAGTGAAAGAAACCAGTCACAAAAGACCAACATATGGTATGATTCCATTTATATGAAATATCCAGAATAGGCAACTATAGAGATACAGAGGGTAGATTAGCGGTTGCTGGGGAGGGCAGAATAGGAGATGATAGCTAAAGAAGTTTCTTTGAGGTGATAAAAATGGTCTAAAATAGATTCTGGTGATAGTTGCACTTCTCGATATACAGTCAAACCTCAGTTCTCAAATGTCTCCCATCTTGAACAATTCAGTTCTTGACCAAATTGTTTACAGAAAAAAATGTCTTGGTGGTTGAACAAAACTTCAGTTCTCAACCCAACAGCTCTTTCAAGCTGTTACCTCAGCATGACAAAAAGCATCTCTCAGGCGACAAAGGAGAGAATGCTCAAGCGTGAGTCAGTTTACTGCTACACCTTGTATTGTTAACATCTCAGGAAATTGTGCTGTGAATATTTTTTTGCTGGTGAAATGGACAATTAATACAATTATAACATAAAGAGGCCATCAAGAGTGCTGATGTTGCTAAAGGTGTGAAAGTACTCATGAAACAATGACCACAGGCAAAGGGGTAAAAAATTTATTATTCATTTGGATAAACAAAAAGCATTAGCCGGTAATAGAATTTCAGAGGCAATGTTATGTGAAAAAGTGAATATACTATATATTGACCTACTGAAAGATACCCCTGAAATGAGTGGTGGAAGTGATTTGTTTAAGGCTAGTAGGGGGTGGTTCAATAAATTTAATAAAAGTATTTATAGATTAGATAGTACATTAGATATGCATTGTATATAAGAAAGGTTAAAATAGGGAGATGTTACCAACTGGGGTTACCGACTGGCACCTTGGTTCTTCTCATTGGCACAGAAAAGAATTTAAGGACAATGAAAACAAAAGTAAAGCAAAGTGGATTTGTTGAAAATACACTCCAAGCGAGGAGCAGACCAGTTAAGAGAGAGAATGGCCCCAAACTTCCTGGGTTATTTGGTTTAAAAGAGGGATTTTTCTGGTTGGAGACTTTCATTTGCATCCAAGAATGACTGACAGAAAAAGGGTTATATAACTACTAGAGGTCTTGTGCATGAAATTCGTGCATGGGCATGGTCTCTAGGACTGGCCAGCAATCGAAGCGTGAGCATCTGGTGTCGAAGGGCAGGTCCCAGCTGACCTCTTGGCCCTGGGCAGCACCTGGGCCCTAGGGCCTCCCTCCACCTGAGTCACTGTGCAGGAATCCCCACACAGAGATGTAGTGAGCACGCTGGATGCCGTGGGCCTGGGCGCAGCGTGGGCCTCTGGGCCACCCAGCAGCTCTGCATGGAAACCAGGAAGGCAGTGCGCACTCTCTCCTGGCCAGCCTCATGAGACCGGCTCCTGCACAAACCCACGGGGAGCCCGATTGGCCCCTGTGGTCCTGGTGGCTGCGGCCCGGCTCATCCATGGTCCTGCTCTCATTGGGGCCCACCAGGGCCAGCAGTGCCTCCATTGCTGCCTGCTGCCAGTGCCGTGTCACCGACACCCACCATGTTCCGCGACGCCCCCTGGTGGTCAGTGCACATAGTGAGCAGTAGAATTCCCGGTCAAACAATTTGCATATTAGGCTTTTATTATATAGGATATTTCTTCAGTGCATGCCCTTACCCATATTGCATACATAAAATCCCATGGAGGTAGGGGGTTGGGAGAATCAAAATCACAATGCAAAAATTTGAGATGTTTTTATTGATTTCAGAGAGAGGACGGGAGAGAGAAACATCAATGATGAGAGACATCAATCATTGATTGGCTGCCTTCTGCATGCCCCCTACTGGATATTGAGCTCAAAACCGCAGCATATGCCCTGACCCGGAATAGAACCAACAACCTCCTGGTTGCTGCTCAACT
>NW_006288434.1:4283316-4287089 GCF_000327345.1 Myotis davidii
ACCAGCTGTGCACGTGATTTCCTTAAATCACATGAGATTATTTTTAGAGAGAAAGGCTGCATAGCATGGTTGTTAAAGAGCAAAGACTTTGGCCCTGGCCAGTGTGGCTCAGGTGGTTGGAAGTTGTCCTATGCATCAAAAGGTTGCCAGTTTGGTTCCTGGTCAAGGTGCATGCCCAGGTTTTAGGCACCATCCCCCTTGGGGTAGTGTGGAAGGCAGCCAATCTATGTTTCGCTCTCACATCAATGTTTTTCTTTCACTCTCTCACCCATCTTCTCCCTTCCTCTCTCAAATCAATCTTTTTTTAAAAAGAGCAAAGGCTTTGGATTTGACAGATCTGGATCCACTTCTGGCTTCTACACTTTCAAACTGCTTGTCTTTGAACAAAATATCTCACCTTTCTAAGTCTCAGTTTCCTAAATTGTTGAGAATAATAATAGCAATCTTTTAGGGTTTTTGTTGGAGGCCCATAGTAAGTGTGTAATTTATCTAAAACAGATAAATCTCTGAACAGGACACAGTGCAGAATGATTACAATGGAGAGAAGGTGTTTCAACAAATATGTACTGAGTGGTAGGCACTCAGTAGTGAGTTATGGGGAGTGGGGCATAATATAAAACATATTTCCTTCAGTCCCCAGGAGTTTATTGTCTGGTGGGTGGCACTGAGGGTAGAGGGTGCACCTCCTTGTACAGATTATTTTAATAGTAATATGGTTTTAAGAGCACACAGAAGCAAGCGGAGAAGCCAATGAAAGTGACTCATGGGAAGGCCTATCAGGGAAGGTGACACCCTTGCAGAGTATTGAAGGATGATAAAATTCGGCCTGATAACGACCAGAAGGGCTTCCCTGGTAGCAGAATCAGCACAAGCAAATGCCTGAAATGCCCATGGACCTGTCACCTCTCTAATTCATGTCTCCCAAATTCCAGGCTCCCCTATGAATTGCAAACTAAACATCTTCACTTGGGTGGCCAATAGCCTTATTAAAATCTCCCCCACAAGGTGGTCCACTTAGCTTTTTCCATCTCTGATGATGGCGACTCCAGCCTTCTGGCTGCTCATGCCAAAATCCTTGGAGTTATTCTCAACAACTTAATGTTGTGACATTCCCATATCCAACTTGTCTGGAAATTCTCTTGGCTCTACCTTTAAAAAAATGCAGAATCTGAGTTACTGCTATGGGTATGAGCCATCAGCTCTTGCCTGCATCTACCTGTGGTCATTCACATTCTCTATACAGGACCCAGAGTGCTCCTTTTCAAATAAAAGTGCAATCACTGTACGGGTACTTCTCCATTCAAAACTCCTATGGCTTGAATTTCACTCGGGGCCCACAAAGCCTTTCATGATTTGTTCCTTCCACCTCCCTTTACCTTTCTGTTCTTTTCTTCTCTCCCTTCACTCCATTTGGCCCTCTGATTTTGTTTGGGCAAGGTGGTGGTTTATTTGTCTTTGTCTATGTAATACTGAAAAGGCAGGTGTGATGGTTCCTTGCAATACAAGCCCCCCATTGTCTTACTCCTTGCCTAGCATTCACATACCTGCAGGCTCCTGGCTGGCATTAGAGACTCTCCACCCCCACTCTCACTGTAGGAGGCAAGTATGGAGTCACTGAAGGTTGTAAGGAGGTCAGATTTGCATTTAGATAGATTATTTTGCTTTCAGCATGGAGGATGGATTTACGGGGAACCCCCCTGAGAGAAAAGACTATAAGAGGAACAACTTATGGAGTTTTTACAACAGTCCAAATGGGTACCTGTGCTAAGGCTGTGACTGTTAGTGGGGGTGGAGAGAATCTTACAGATTCCCACAATACCTTAAGGTAAAATTGTTATTGACGGGGTCTGCGCTTGGAGCAGGCCCCACTGGTAGTGTGTGGGTTCTTGACTTTATGATAGGAAAGATTTCACTATAGCAGCCCAGGTGATTTGGAGAGCGTGCTTATTAAAGCTGGGGCAATAAAACAAAGGAAGGGCTTAAGGTAGAAGAAGCAATCAGAAAAAGTCAGAGAAACGGGGGCCTTGGAGATAGGTTCAGGGGATACACCCCGGATAAGCTGCTGCTGCCCTATGTTCCCCTGGTTGCAAGTTCCGTGGGATCCCTGACAGTTTAGGAGAAAACCAGCAGTGAGATGAGGCGTGGGCATAGCCTAGGGAGAGTGCACGCTGAGGGTAGAGTGTGTTTATTAAAGCTGAGAGTACGTGTATTAAAGCTGGGGACAGCGAAACGAAGGAAAGGCTTAGGATAGAAGCAGCAGCAGGAGAGAGTCTAGGTGGGACTGCTTTGACTTTGAGAAATTAAAGTTTCAGTGACAGAAGGGAGCTCACTGGGATGTTAGAGGAAAAGGGGCCCCAGAGACAGGTTCAGGGGGGAAGCCCAGGACCAGCTGCTGTTGCTCCCTGCTCCCCTGGATGCAAGTCTCGGAGGGACCTTAGAAAAAGAGCCGAGAGACAAGACATGGGCCTGTGGCCCATAGCTTCTTTTGTCTTGAGGCTTTTTACCTCTCTCTGGTCAGGGGATCCTAGAGGAAATCTCAGAGGAGGGTCCCAACAGAATACTCATTCGCTTTTCAGGTGTGTCCTTTAACACGTTGATTCGTCAAAATGTGTATGTAGAGGGCTTAGGGTTATTTTCTGGTTGGTTTTATTATTAAAGAACGTTATTGAAGAGGGACCAGGACTGATGCCGGTCTGCCCAGGCAAGGTCTGGACCAGGGGTCCTCAAACTACGGCCGGCGGGCTACATGCAAATACAAATATTGTTACTTCAAAATAAGATATGTGCAGTGTGCATAGGAATTTGTTCATAGTTTGTTTTTTTTTTAAAACTATAGTCTGGCCCTCCAGCGGTCTGAGGGACAGTGAACTGGCCCCCTGTGTAAAAAGTTTGAGGACCCCTGGTCTGGACTGTGTATACCATTTGCTGCTCCTAAGGGTCCTCAATTGGGAAAGATAAAACCTGGTGATTAGCTGGCTGTAAATTGCTCAAATTGTTTGCCCTTGTTTAACTATTTTGTCTCAATTTCCCTTAATCCACCTGTCAAGGAATTCCCCTAGCTTCTTACTAATCTCCCACAGAATTAGAACCCCGTTCTTGACTGAATACATGGTTTTTGCTTCGAGTCACTTGGTACTACCTACTGAACTTGGAGTTTTTGTAGGAAGGTGAAACTTGAAGATAAGGAGCAGGAAAATGTAGATTTCCTTTTGGACATTTGGGTTTGGGAGCATGCAAGGAAAAGCCAGCATAGTGTTCAGCAAGCAGTAGGATTTACAGTTCCTGGGCTCAAAAGGGGAGGACTGGGCTGGAAATTTGAGTTGACCATGACTTAAATGTTCATTTTTTTCTAATTGCAAGTTGTTTCAAATTTCACGTTTCACTTAAACTCAACGTAAGTTTTTCTGATACACTACCAGCATCCTAAAGTTACTGTCCCTTCTACAATGGCCTCCTCGGGTAATTTTTAAAGCTTAGATACCTTGAAAATGCAGCAGTCCTCACCAATGGGAGCAAACGTCCGGGAAAGATCTGGCTTCACATTGGCTCCCTAGAGCTCATGAATGATATTCGCTCGTTACACAGGCATCCATGCAACTGGAAATGAACTCGAGAGATGCGTGTCGAACGTCCGCTTTCATTAGCAAGAAAACTCTTGAGCCCACTGCTCCCTTCTCCCTCCTCTTCTCAGGCCCGCGGGCCTTTTCCTACTGTGGGTCAGTCATCCCATTGCCCGGCCGGGGCAGGGGCCTCCTGTTTTGGGAGAACCGGCC
>NW_006288434.1:4287370-4289557 GCF_000327345.1 Myotis davidii
GTTCACCATCTCTTCTCCCCCAACCCCCCCATGGACACTGCCCCGATGGCACCAGGTGATTTTAATTTGCTTAATTATCTGCTGTGCAGCTGGAGTCATCCCTGGGAACCCGTGACCCGCTGCTTCCAGAGGCCTCTCCCCCCATTTTAACCTCGAATTCCTGCGTGAGGTCCAGTCCATGTGCGGAAAGTGCACACAGGGCTCCCCGTTCACCGAGCTGGCCCACGTGTGAGGGAGGGCGAGGTGCTTTCAAAGGAAATCAGATCGGAGTGAGATAATGTAATGTTTTATCTTGTTTCAGAGCCACCAACTCTGACAGAAGCAGACTTTGTAAGTACAATTTAGAGGGCTGCTATTTTTCCTCTGGCTTTTATTTTATTTTTAAATAGCAAATGTAGAAAAAAGCTGTGTATTTTCTTCTTTTTGCCAAATGAGCGTGATAGAAGCTTTGGCTTAGTAACAGTGGGGCTGACGGAGTACAAGGCCCTTTTACAGGTACATTTTTAAGAAGGGGCTCATTGATCTTTGTAGTGGACGCTGTTCACTGTTAAAGTTTGTTTACATAAATGGCCTCATTTAATTTCTTTAAACTCTTTAATGAAACTCTATGAGAGAAAGGTTTTATATCCATGGTTTTATCGTGATGAGGCTATGCAGTTCCTGGTTGTAGTAAACATCACTTGATGGTGTTGATTGAAAATAAGCGGCCAACTTATAGTTATGGTTCCTTTAAAAATGTACTCAATGTTTTCACGTCAGACTTCTGGAGAGTTGAGTAATGATAAGTACTTTGCCATATACATTATGTATATTGTCCTTCAGGCGAGTTCTATATTTAGGATGGGTTTTATTGTGTTTCTTACTGTGGATTTAATGAACTTGTCCAAGGTTAAGCAGCTAGATAGGAGGTAGCAGAGCCTAACTCCTGCTATCGTCTGAATTGGATTTCAGGAGCTATAGCGACTTCTCTGTATTGTTTGCTTATGTCCTCCAGCACTTATTTCTCTGGCTGGCCAATTATCTTATTTGCTTTTGGCTCTTTATTCAACAAACATGAGTACCTTCTAAATTCACAGTGTAGTGATCAATGCTGACGATACGTCTTGAAAAGTTCACAGTCTAGCAGGGGCTCTG
This sequence comes from Myotis davidii, assembly GCF_000327345.1. Lineage (NCBI taxonomy): Eukaryota > Metazoa > Chordata > Mammalia > Chiroptera > Vespertilionidae > Myotis > Myotis davidii. The sequence continues at coordinate 4,288,505 of NW_006288434.1, forward strand.
AGAGGAGAGGGTTAGGGCTGTGCCTGCTAGCACCTTCCACGTTCACCCTCTCAGGGCTTTGGCCCACTACCAAGAGAGAGACCAAGGGAGAGAGGCACATAGAGGACATCACAACTCCTCCATCTTCTCATTGCCTTGGTATAGCTGTGTAGCAGCAAATTTCTTTTTAAAAAAAATATATTTTATTGATTTTTTACAGAGAAGAAGGGAGAGGGATAGAGAGTTAGAAACATCAATGAGAGAAATCAATCAGCTGCCTCCTGCACGCCCCTTATGGGGAATGTGCCCGCAACCAAGGTACATGCCCTTGACTGGAATCGAACCTGGGATCCTTCAGTCCGTAGGCCGACGCTCTATCCATTGAGCCAAACCGGTTCGGCAGCAGCAAGTTTCTTTAAGCGGCTTCCTGAACTATTCTTCATTCCAGCTAGAGGTGAGCATGTCTGGGGCCAGCTAATCTTTCCCGTGCAACTCCAGCATCCGTGCTCCGAAAAGCCCTCAGCGACATCACACTTAACCTCGGAGCAGTCTGCTGATCTCTTCAGGGCTTTGTAACTGTCGAAGCCTCTATCAGTCGCTCTTCCTTCTCTTGGTTCCTTTGATGCCATTGTCTCCCAGTTCTTCCATCTCTCATTTTATGTCCCCACTTCCGGCTCCTTTTTTTCTTTGCTGGTGAAAGTGTTGACCTTCTTCAGGATTCTGTTCGACAGGCTTTCTCTCGGGGAGCTCCTCTCCTGCTAGTTTCAGCTACCCTTATCTCACAGGGCTTCCACACTACTATGTACCAGTTAATAATGCGGATTTTTTTCAATAGATGGAGTTACACATATGTTGATATATATGCGATTTGATATGTATGCTCTTTTGTTGTATTGACAACAAGCTTCAAAACTTCATATGTCACATTTTCTGAAGATGTTAACATCATAGATATTTTTACGCTTAAAAATGCCGAATTTCGTGCCAAAAAAAGCATTTGTGGGAAGCTTTAATTCATTCATTTAGAAGAAAAGTGTTTCCGAAAGTTATCGTATACTTCGGGAAGCCTATGGT
>NW_006288434.1:4289696-4302783 GCF_000327345.1 Myotis davidii
TGCATGTGGTGAGATCAGGAAGGTGTGGTGTATTAGGAGCTTCTAAAACCAGGTGAAACCGTTAATACTGATCACTACCGACAACAAATAATCAATTTGAACCACGCTTTGATCATAAAACGACCAGAATTTGCCAGAAGACATAGCAAAGTAATTTTGCTTCATGATTGCGCACCATCACACACTTCAAAACCAGTTAAAGACACGTTAAAAGATCTTGCCTGGGAAGTATTAACCCACCTGCTGTATTCACCAAACCTTGCTCCTTCAGATTATCACTTGTTCCGATCGATGGCACACGCACTTTCTGAGCAGTACTTTAAAACGTATGAAGAAGTGGAAAATTGGTTCTCAATGGTTTGCATCAAAACAAGAAAAGTTCTGTTGGGACGGTATCTACAAATTACCTGAAAGATTTGGGAAATGTGTAGATAGTGATGGACATTACTTTGAATAAAACACTTTTGATGTTTCTCTTGAAATTGCCATGTTTTCTTTGATTATAAAATCTGCATTATTAACTGGTACACCTATACAGGCCTCTGGTCCAGACAGCTCTTCTGTCAAAACTCTATATCCATTGGGTAATGGGGAGCCTTCATCATTTAGATGTCCCTGCATCATATCAACAGTCTAAACTCTCTCTCTAAGAGAATTATCAAAAACCAATAAAACCCAAGAGCCTTTTTTCCTTTCCTTCACCTCCCTCCTGCAAGTTCCTTTCATAGCCAGATCTTTTCCCCCATCCTCACAGCTCCTGTCTTATTTCAGGCCCTCCTGGACTTCAGCAATACTGGGCATGGACTTTGGCAATACTCCTAGCTGATACCACTGCCTCCAAAATTCCTTCTGCCAACTCCAGTTTTTCTTTGTCTAAAGCATAAAGTGCAAACCTCTGTGCATCAGCAATGCCGGGTGAGATTGCTTTGCTGTCTAACTTTAGATTTTCCTTCTCATGTCACTCTTACCCTGGCTTCCAGATTGCTACTAATTCTTTAAAAAATTATCATTGTTACTCGACTACTCACTTCTCTTCTTAATCCTACTATTTATTGAATGTTGACTAGATGCTAGTATTTAATCTCAAAGCAACTCTGAGGCCGCACATCCAGTAACCAGCAGAGCCAGAATGACAAAAGCCTCCCTTCCGTATTCAAGCTTTTCTAGAACGCTTCATCCTTCTTTAACCTCCCCTCCCCATTCTTTCTATATGATAAAGACAGTGTTCATACTGTGTTTGGTTTATAAAGTACTTCCACATGCTTCTGCCCCAGCCAAACTGCCCTGCTAGCCGCCTTGCCTTTGCTGTCAAGTTTCGTCCCAGTTGCCCTCCCTCATCTATTTCACAATTTTGCACATTCTTCACCACCCAGCTCATTTCCTCCGTGAAACCTTTCCAACCTAAACTTGTCCGGACTGCTTTTGAGCTCTGGGCAGCTTTCAGTTGAGACCAGTTTGTGACTAGATCCTCAAATTCATAATGTCACCAAGTATTATCTGTCGATTAAATAATTCATATGTTTTGCACATATATTTCCCTCTGTTTTTCAGAAGTTTAAAAATATTTTTTCTCATTAATATCCTTAGAAAAAAGTATGTGGCAGAGATCTCTTGTTCCCCCAAATCCATTCTACCCTTTTCCATAATATATACTAGACATAACGTCTACATTGTCTAGCTTCCCTTGCAGCTAAATGGGGTCATGTAAGGATGCATGGCCGATCCAAAATCATAAAGATTTATCCTTATGTTTTCTTCTAAGTATTTTATAGTTTTAGCTCTCACATGGATCTTTGATCCATTTTGAGTTAATTTTTGTAGATAGTATAAGGTAAGGACCCAACTTCATTCTTTTATATGTGGATAGCCAGTTTTTCCTAGTATCATTTGTTGAAAAGAGTATTCTTTCCCACTAAATTGGCTTGGCGCTCTTGTTGAAAATCATTTGATGGTATATGAGAAGATTTATTTCTGTACTCTCTGTTCTATTCCAATGGTCTGTATGTCCATCTTTATGGCAGCACCACACTGTTTTGATTACTGTAGTAAGTTTTGAAATCAGATTATGTGAGTCCTCCAACTTTATGCTTTTTCAAGATTGTTTTGGCTATTCAAGGTCCCTTGAATATGAAATTTAGGTGTTTTTGTTCTATTTCTTTGAAAAATATAATTGAAATTTTGATGGAGATTGCATTATATCTATAGATTGATTGCTTTGGGTGGTATCATCATTTTAACAATCCATGACCATGGTATGTCTTTCTATTTATGTCTACTCTAATTTCTTTCAGCAATGTTATATAGTTTTCAGTATATAAGTCTTTGCCTCCTTGGTTAAATAATTCTTTTTGATTCTATTGCAAATGGAATTATTTCCTTAATTTTACCTTGGGGGTACATAACTTTTTTTTTTTTAGTAAGTGATTAAAAACAGATGTTTATTATTATTGATGTTTTATTTTTTATTTCTAAATGAACACAATTCTAAATGAAATGTAAATTCCTCTTTGTCTTATAGTTAACTGTGTGTCTGTGGCTCCTCTATCTCTATAGACACTGTAAATTCCCAGACAAAAAAGGCTAGGACCTATTGGGTAATCCTGGAAAGGCACTGCTGTTTGCTTTTGTGTAATGCTGCAGTTGAAGGAAACTACACCATACATGAGACAAGGACTTTCGTTGTTATTGTTAATATTTTAAATCTATACAAAGTTGCTCCTGTGACTTCTACAGTTATCTTCTTAGAGCCATACATAAATATATAACTTTTTAATATTAGATTTTATGTTTGAAATGACTTTATACAATTCCTAATCAAGATTTTTAAATTGTGGTCCTTATAAAATCCTTGAATAGTCTCTATTGATGAGAAACTATCACCTAATAGGTATAAACATTTTTTGGACTATTTTTTACTGCCATTCAAATTTCTAAGAGTTAACATTTAACAGTTCTTTCTTTTTTCATGACAAATAGTTAAAATTTCTAAGGCTAGACAAATAGAATTAGAAATCAATAAAAATTTTCATATAAAAATATTTCAAAATAATGACCAAACTCTTATTGCAATATATACATACATCTTTTTGAGCAATGACCTTGTGACTAGCTTGTTTACTACTATAAGGATCCATCAGTTGACAGCAGATAAAAATATGTGATATATGTGAATGCAGTGATTTGGGGCCATCATCTTAGCCTTCCAGGACCTCTTGTCCCCCTTCCCTCCAAGCTGTCAGCACCTTCGGCTGTGTACTGTCTTCTTGGACACCTCGGATGGAGACTCCTCCAGCAGTTTCGTGGGGCAGTGGTATGTTCTGTAGCTAGCCAATAAATCCCTACCCAAGGGCTTGAGCAACTCCCTGGCTATGTTCAGGGCCTGACAGAGGAGCAGTGGGTGTGGGAGGAGGCTCATAAATCACCATCTCCAGGGAGGGAATTGGACTCAGGAGTCCCAAACAAGGTTGCCCAGAGATCACCATCCTGGGAGCTCCAGGCATCTGTGCTGTGCTGGTTGCCTTGAGGACTGAAGAGGTCCACTTCTACTTGACCCACTGGAGTTCAGTGTCTGCCTCCCACTATGTGTCATTGTACCTACACCTGGTGGGAAGCTCTGGACTGGTGATTGGTTTATTTAGGAAAGAGAAACAAAATGTTAATATATTTTAAGAGGAAGTAAAAATAGGTATAATTTTGGAAATATGGTCTATCCTAGCCCCTGATTGATGATAGGATTCCCAACCTAAAATGTGACAGTTTAGGATTCGACCTTGGAAATTAGATAAATGGCTTTGGTTTAGCATGAAAGGAAGTTGGAAGCTTGGGTTGTTTTTCTATTTTTGCCATTAGCTAACTGTGACCACCTTTACTTGTTTTGCTTCCATGAGATTTGAAATTATTTAAAATGCACTTCAAGTGCCGTTTTTCCCATTTGCTGATTCCTCCTACTAGTTATACCCTTTTCTCTGTTGGGAGAAATGGTTTATAGTGTACTTTTCTTATGGCATTTATTATATTCTTTCTTGGACTATGGTTTTTTGTATGAATTTATTTTATGTCCTATTTCCTGTTTATACAGTTTTTTATGTATATCTTTCTTCTTTCTTTCTTTCTTTTTTTTTTTTACAGTTGTGAAGTGATTGTAGTTTATCTGGTTTGAAGGTGCAGAAAATAACTTTTTAAGGAAAAAAATTACCTACCATAATTAGCAAACACATATAAGCTATTTTGCTTAACCCTCTTTCAGGAAGAACTTTGAGACTAAAGTTTAGTTTGGACTAAAAACGGAAAAGGCACACCTGTAATACATGAAAATACAGGTTGCATTCAATTCTGTGTATTCAATTCTGAAGAAATGTTTCCACCTTCCATTGGATCATTGAGCAGAGAATCTGGGTTGCAAATTTTGCAGTCAGGTTCATGGAATGGCGTGATGGAGGAATTGATTGTAATTCAATTTTCTTCCTGATTGTGTCATTAACCATCACCAGTTGGTTATTTGAAACATATTAAACCTGAATATGGAGACTTAGTTCATTTTAATATGACCATGTGACTGGATTGTGGAAACTTACTGAGAGTAACTGAGCTACTTTTTCAGATCAAGGCATTCATTTTTTTTTTTTAATTAAAGGGTTTGAGAACAAAGGCTTTATCAGATCCTCATTGCTTCACAAGAGCCTTTGTTACTAATGTGACACGATCCCGGGACACACTGAATTAGTAGAACTGCAATGGGAAGCTATGCTCATTTGTTTAACGTCGTGCAGGCCTGCCCATCAGAGTGGGACAGGAGGACTGAGCAGAGGGCACTGGTAGACTACACTTCCTTCCATTGCACCTGCCCTGACACCAGCAGAAGCACTGATGGTGAATACTGGTGGAAACCGAGAGACAATTTCAGAAAAGAAATACAGATTTTGATGTATTTGAATGATACTTTGACATTTCCATGGTTGTGAGTGCAAACCTGAGGATGTGACTGAAGGCCCAGAAAGTGCTCCCGCAGTGTGGCTCGGTTTCCAGGGAGACCTGTGGGAACTGGAAGCAAACTGCTCCCGGAGGGGCTAGTTAGGGCAGTGCCAAGTGGTGCTTGAGGTGCAGACTGGTACCACCGGAGACTTACCAGTTCCTGTCGAGATGAGTTCAGAAATGGAGAGGAAACAGAAATTTCATGGTAATTTGACAGAGTATGTTTGTATCTATTGAATTTAATTTTTAGAAATGGTCTTGTATTATGTATATATTTTATTTCATCTTCTAGTAATTCATTCTTAACTGTATTTTACAAAAGTTATCTGAAATAGATTAGCGAAAGAACAAAACAAAACAGGTACTTCATCACAGATAGTTTGCAAAGCATTGAGCTAGAGTCTCTTAGAAGTGTGAGTCATCTGGAAATGAATATATGAACTGAGGATTACCTAGAAATTGTTGGCCGTGTGGCTGGCCACATTCTAGGCAATAATAAGGCTTATCTGACTCTATGAAATACACATTCTGTTTTATAGCAAAAATTAAAAATGTCTATTTTAGAAAAAACTAACAAGGGACTGACTGCACTCCACTACTGTTGCAATGAAAAATACTCTTCCATCTGCAGGTTTGTGGGCATGAGCCTGGAGTGCAAACTTTGGCCGCCCTTATTGTGGCACAGTGCTTTCTACCTGAGAGAGAGAAAAACATTTTTATTGAATTCAATTGATTTCTCCTGAGAGTTAGCAGAAACTACATAGTTCACTAAAGTCCAGAAGATTAAAGTAATTTGGAAAGGTAAAATTTGAAAGGTTATTCATCTTACAGCTGCCACCAAATGTTATCTTCCTTGTTCTGCTTTATCAGATCTTTGCCAAACAGAACGCTGAGAATATGTTACTAAGGTGCCATTATGGCGGCGGTAGATTTATGAGATCCTAAATTTGTTGTTGTTATTTTCATCAGTTCAGATTTTAATAAGTTCCTTGGTATAAATCCTGTAAGTGATTATAACTCCATCTCAATCCTACAATTACCTAAAGAAATTACCCTGGAAATCTATTTTTTTAAATATTTTTACTGATTACAGAGAGGAAGGGAGAGGGAGAGAGAGATAGAAAACATCAATGATGAGAGAGATTGGTTGGCTGCCTCCTGCACGCCCTCTACTGGGGATCGAGCCTGCAACCCAGGTATGGGCCCTTGACTGGAATCGAACCCAGGACCCTTCAGTCCATAGGCTGGTGCTCTATCCACTGAGCCAAACCATCTAGGGCTGGAAATCTATTTTTTAAAGTAGATGTAAAATACTATCATATCTTCCTTATACTTTTACACTGTACTTCAAAATATTTTGAAAAAAATTGGTCAGTATAAAAAGAAAATAATCAGCCATATGGAAATAATAGCATTGTCATATTATTAACTTTCATGTTAGATTTGTGAAATTGAAATATAATTATGAATAACAAAATAAACACATGTACTATACAGCAGAGTATGCCATGTTGTGCTTTTGACACAATGGAAACAATTACTAATAAAATAAGGTGTTTTATTTGGAAGAGAGAATTTGCTCTTGGCAGTGGCTTTCCAGTTTTGCCAACTTTAAAAGTGACTACGTTGGGGGATGAAATAGCTATGGAAAAATGTATACAGTCTCTATTCTTTGAACACATACATTGTCAAAGTTTCTTTATGCAAAAGTTAAGCAGGCCCCAGATCACTGAAGTATGTCTTTCTGAGAGGGAAGCAGTAGAATGTTTTCTTCACTTAGCTTATCACTTTCATTAGGCAATTTCATGTTAACCCCAAATCACTGGTTCTGTCTTTACTGCACTGCCCTTATTTTTATTAAATGTAGATTTGAATAAGTCTGTGGGAAATTTACCGTGTGTAGTATTTTGTATTTGTCGATGTTTCATTTAAGTGTGCTGTATTTTCACATGTTCTATTTCCCAGCTAGTACATTTTAAGGGTCTCCTCCACTTTCTTTATTTTCCAGTTTCTCCCTTCAGAGGTTGTAGCACTTTGCTTAGCTTATAGTGAGGATTCAGTGTTGACTGACTGAAAAAGATGTGAAGATCTACATATAATCTATTGATAGCAGAATTAGAGAATAATATTGGCATGTTTTAAAGCATCTTAGTGTAACGCTTATGTTTGTTTGTTTGTTTGTTTGTTTTGCAGGAAGATTCTTTGGCAACAGATAATTTCCTTGTGGACTACTTTAATGAATTCCTAAGCCTTCCAGTGAGTGTATTATTATTTCTATTGAATATATTATCAAAGCAAAACATTGTAATCACTGGGTTATCTTGTAAGACAGGTTTATCAGGGATAATATTTTTAAATATTAAAAATATTTAAACTGTGGCCCAGTTGGTTAGAACTTTGCCCCGTGGTCCTGGGCACAGAAAGGTTGCAGGTTCCATCCCCGTCAGGGTGTTGTGGGTTTGACCCTTGGTCAGGGCACAGGGGAAGCAGCCGATTGATGTCCGTTTCTCCCTCTCTCTCTTTCCTTTCCTCTCTCTAAGATCTATAAACATATCCTTGGGTAAGGATTTAAAAGTATATATATATTAATTAAAGCATTTACATAGGTTTGTATCTTTTTATGGAGTTAATAATTTGGGTTTGAATCATATTTAGGAATTATTTGTATTGAAGAAAGCTAGAGTTTTTCTAACCATCAAAAGAGTTCTGTACTAAATCTGATACATTTATACTTGGCACCGTTTTAGGTTTTGAACAGAGGTGATAGGGATAGAATAACAAAAAAGGTAAGAAGCCCAGCCAGTATGGCTCAGTGGTTGAGCGTTGACCCATGAACTGGGAGGTCACAGTTCTATTCCCAGTCAGGGCACATGTTTGGGTTGCAGGCTATGAAAAGAATAGTGGGGAAGGGTAATGGACTCAGCCAGGAGGGGTGAAGGGCTCCACTATTTATCAGGTTTTGTGATCTTACCTCTCAAGAAGGTCACAGTTTAAATAATTATTTTCAAGACAACAATTATATCTCAATAAAGCCATTTAAAACTAAAAAAAAAAAATCTCTGTATTGGGTCTGATTTCAGTTTCTCAAGATTTACATTTCATTGTCTCAAGATTTATGATTATCTTGATTTTCACTTGCTTCAGAAAATAAATTCCCCTGCCTACCTTCCTTTTTAAAAAAGTCTAACTTTAAAAATGTCAGAAGCAATATAACAGTAGTGTAGAAAATTTACCTAAAACGTGAGAAAGAAAATCAGCCAAAGTCCTGCCATCCAGTTAGAATACATGTTACCATTTTTTGTATGTTTTCTTTCAGGCTTTATGTGAAATCACAGAATGATTTCTGTTGAACTCTGTGCATTCATGGTTTTCATCCCACTCCAACTGATACCTTTATCTCTAGCTTTCATATATTTCTTGCAGCCCACCTGGGCTGCTTTTGCTTTCCCTCCCTCTTTGCAACTACATTTGGTACCACACAGTCTTCCTATTAACTCCCCGTGCTTCACAACACAAGATGCCAGAGGGGAAATATCACAGGTTTCCAAAAGGAACTGAGGGAGAGAAGGAATGATGGATTCTAAACCAAGTTCCTGGCAAGATTCTAGAACAGATTAGTAATGTTTGGTTTATCAGTGCTTAGCTAAGAATTAGAAGCTAGCATGGGTTTACTGAGAATAAATATGCCAAACTAATTTCTTTTGGGGGGTATAGTTATGGATAGGTATGTTAGGGCACCATAAATGTAATGTATTATGATTTCAATAAATAATAATAATAATAATAATTGAATCATGTTACCTCTGGCTCAAAACTCTGTTTAGTGTCTTCTCATTACACTAAGAATGAAATCCAAAATCCTGTATGCTCTGGCTATTGGCATCTCTTGAACTTTATTTCCTACTCGTTTCCCCCTCGATAGTTCTTTTCCAGCCTAACTGGCCTTCACGTTTCCCAAACTGGAATATGCCAGTGTACTTAGGGCTTTTCAGCCCGGAATACTCTTCCCTCAGATATGTGTATCACTTTCTTCCTGACTTAAATCACTCCTGTTCAGAAAACTTTCCCTCCCAACTCCGTCTAAAACAATATACCCAACACACGCTCCAACGTATGCTGCTTTCTAAAACATCTCTAAAGCCCTGATTATTGTCTCAGATTAGTTTTCAAATATTTGGATGGCTCACTAACCATAGCCAGTAGGGGTTGACTCTCAATAGCCTACAGATTGAAGTCCAAATTCCTATGTACGGAATTCAAGACCTTTTCCAATTTGGCCTCGACCTAACTTTTCTAGCTTTATCTCTAGCTTCGTAGACTCGTGCCTAACAGCCATTCTGCTTCCCCTGACCTCACCCCCCTTAACCAGTATGCTTCCTGTGCTTCTCCCCCAGTGCAGGGGGTAGTAACAGGAGTGAGGCAGAACTGTGTTTCAGCCCAGCTCCTCCACTCATCACCCTTGTGATCTTAGACACATTTCTTAGTTCCTCAATTTCTTGATTTTTTCCCTCCGTGAAAGCAATAGAGCTATCTTACCTTTTGTTGTGAAATGTATATATAAAGTGCCTGGGCCAAACTGGTACTTCTCTTTCCTTTTCCTTCATAGCTAGGCCATCTCATCCTCTATTCCTGGAACATGAGGGTCAGTCACTCTTGAATTAGATGGGCAAATCTTTATTAGTCTAGACGCTAATCTGTGCCACGCCAATCTGTCATTGGCTTTGACTTTGAAAAATCAGAGACTTGAGACTTGAATGAAACATTGCAGTGAACCAGTGTTTTTTTTCCAATTTTAGGTCACTGAGCTAGTAAATGGCTGTCCACCCAGGTCCACGTGGCTCAGAAGCTTGCCCTACTGCCCTTTAATGACTCTAGAACTGGCAACAGAGGGATTAACGGATAGTGTGGGTCACTATCTGTTACAGAATCTGGCCTCATTTTTATCATGGTCATCTGAAATGGGCTAAAACAAACAAAGCCAATGGGTTTGTAGGGTGCGTTAATAAAAGTATAGTTAAGATCAAGAAAAATATTAGTCTGGAGCACGGAGTGAATGTTTGTGTTTTTTTTTTTTTTAAATTGGATATAACTGTCAGCCCACATTTGGAATATCGTGTTCCGTTCGTGGTGCCATATACTGAGTTGTCCTGCCAAACTGGCCTTGGGTAGATTCAGCTAATGAATGGTCTGGAGACCACGGTAGGTGAGGACGGGTTGAGAGAAGTGTGGGTATTGAACCTGGCTGGGGAATGCACAGGGGCTTGAAATGGAGCAGCTCTTTCCACACATTTGAGGATCTGCTTGAGGAAGAGGAGTTGACATAGTCTATGAAGCTAGAGGGCAGAACCATGGCCTTCAGCATTTCTGAGGAAATTGATTTGTCCTCACTAGAAGAAAGACGTTTAAAGTTGGTTTTCTAACAAGAGAATGGGTTGGCTTGTGAAGGAGTGAACGCCCCGTGACTGGAGGTGAGGAAACCATCTGGGGAGATATCTTACAGGGCACTCAGGAATCGGGTGGCAGATTAGACTTCTCTAACTAAAGGGCGTGCGATTAATTCCTTCTCTTTACTTTATCTCGGGGGCTACATTGTAAATTTCCTGAGACCAAGGATGGGTCCCTTGCTTCTGTATCTCCCAAAGTTGCTTCAGGATGATTATGTTTTTATTTCTACATCTCCCATGTAAGATACTTGAAATAAATAAGTCTTCTTTAAAAACATTTTTTATGTTAGAGGGGAGAAATAAATAAGCCTTCTAATGTTCTGTTCTTCTGCCTCCCCTGCTCTACCACCCCCTCCCAACACTCCCCTACAATCGAAGTCTTTAGATTCTCAATCTAAAATCTTAGGTCATCTAGATTTCTGATACTTCTGTATCAGAAGATGACATGCCCAAGGTCCCATTGAGACAGGCTAGTGAGCCAGGACAAGCCGACTAGGGAAATTGAGACAGATAGTTGAACAGCAGTTCAGCCATCTAGTAAATACTACCTTCCCTAAGCCAGGGACACTTAAAGAGTAAATGGTTTGCACTTATCTTCCCCAGCCACCCTACTCAGGGAAACAGATGCAAAAATCCAATTAGTGCCATTTGCCAACCACACTGAAGGACAATGAAGTTAGAGAATAAACCTCATTTTGGCCCATCAGCATAAAGCTGATGAGTATTCTGTTGAGATCCTCTCCTAAGACCTTCCTTAACTGTTCATCCTTTAAAATCCCTCAAAACGAAGGTCCCAGCGCCTGCTCTCTCTCCCAGGAGCATGCCTGCTTCTCCCCGCCCCTTCTTCCCCCACAGGCATGCACCTCCTAAACTCTAAGGGACCCCAGGAGGCCTGCAACCAGGGGAGCCATGGGCAGTGACAGTTCATCCCTGGCAACCCGCCTGAGCCTGAACCCAAGGCCCCCTTTTCTCTGACTTCTTAGCCAAAGCAGCCTGGCCTGGGCTCACTCCACAGCCCTTCCTTGTTTCACGTTCCCAGCTTTAACAAACATCCTCTAAACTCACCTGGCCGTGTATTGTGACATCTTTTCTGCATGAAGTCAAGCACCCACACCCTACCGGCCAGCCCTAGGCAGACCCGCTCAGGGCCGGGTCCTGTCTCTGGTACCACCATAACTGGATGGTGGCAGACATGGGCCTGGGAATCAGGCTCGCCACCTCCTACGCTGTTTCTTTCCATTACGCCATGGCACCCTTGGGACGCACTGTGAGATCCAGAATTGATGGCTGGTAGCCTGCCTCCACGTTATTTTCTTGACGAGGGGAATCCAGGACAGTTGCTGCGATTATAAATAATTATGGCACTTTCCAAATCCCAGCTTTCATAACTCCGTCCCGTTTGTTCTGGCGCCAGGTTCACATTCAGATATTGTTTTCATGTGGTGTCTGGGAGGTTTCTTGCTGTCAACTCTTTATGGACAAGTGTTTGCTTATTAAGTTTTCTTCTGGGCTATAGTGTGAAAACATTTTTTTTCCCCTCTTGGTTTTATTTTGTGTGTTTTATGCTCAGTGACTGTTGTGGGATTGAGTTGATGAGCCCACATACCGATTTAGGTTGGTCCTCTGTGGGTGGTTTAGAATGTTTGTGACAGTTATGGTTTGCAGAAGCTGAAGGGGTGGCCTGGCCGTACCCTCCCTGCAAGGATAGGTATGTCATGTGTTTGCCAGACCGTGCTTAGCTATGTCCCTTTGGAATTTTACCATAGCTTCTTTTTTTTTTTTTGGATGGATTCTCCACACTTTTTTTTTTTAAAAAAATCTGTAAACTATTATAATTTCTTACAGCTTTATGAGAGAGTTATATATGTTCGACGGGTTGTTCAGTAAGGGGTGAGAGAGAAGAGAGAAAGGGTATAGATTTGGAGAATGAGTGAGTGGGATGAAGGGGGATGAAGGGCTTGGGTCATCCCCTGACAGAATGTAATAACTCAGACTGGTTAAAGGTGTTGGTGGAGCTCTTGTATGTGCTTATGGGTGATGAGCGTTGTAGCTCAAACATAAAGCACTCAGATTACTCACGTAACTCATTTTATCAACTAAGGATATTTTCTATGCATTTTATGTGGCACATTATTCCTTTCATCCCATGGGCAAATAGTCCAGTAAATAGTTTATGGTTAAACATCTAAAATGACAATAAAATTTAGATTAAAAGAAGTTGTTATTGGTAACTGACTTGTTATATTCAAGGGTTCAGATGTTTTTCATTCACTGAGTAGTATGCATGTTAAAAATATAGATTTTGGAGCTCAATTAGTAGAGACAGAGTTGGGCCAGAGATGAACGTGTATTAAATTAACCTAGTCATTAGTTTTTAATTTAAATATTGTTCAGCTACATAATTTGGCACCCTATAAGTTTCAGTGGTGCTGGGGCTGGCAGTGTAAGCCCATCACTAATTATTCGCAGGGGTGTCCCCTCCCCTCTTTTCAAAGAAATGTGGAACCAGCAGTTTATTGTGGCAAAAATATTTTCCTGCACTTGTTTCTTTTGTGAAAACATTTTTCTCACACGGATGGCTGGTACCACAAAGTTAGCTTTCATCACCTTCAGGTCAGTTCATTTGAGAACATTTAGAAAATGATACCCTTGAAATAAGAAAAGTAAGGGAA
>NW_006288434.1:4302797-4306057 GCF_000327345.1 Myotis davidii
CAGGCAGTCTAACAGCTTGTGGAGAATGGGGTTTGAGGCTCAAACTGAAGATCTGTCCTGTTACATGATTCAGAGTTGAGTGTTTTCTAAATTGTTCTCCTCAGACTTCCGCCAACACTCATTTCTATCTCCCCCACCTTCCCTGTCATCATTTACAGTCACATACTAAGCTAACTTGGGGAGTCTTATAGATAAGCTTAGAAATGGTGAAAACAAAGGACTCAATGTGTGAGATTCTTTTTAAGCAGATGGCAGGATTTTGCATAATAATTAAAGGCCAGGGCTTTCTCCTTGTGTAAAATAGAGACGGCTACCCCTCCACCCACATATGAATACACACAGGAGTCAGTAAAGTAACTGTCCGCAGGAGGCTTTGACACTTGTCGTAACCTGGATTCCATGGCTCCCCACCATCCTAAAGCAATGGTTCTCAAAGGGGAGCATGGGTCAGAATCACCGGAGGGCTCGTTGAACACTGAGTACTGAGTCCCAGCCCCAGAGTTTCTTCTTAGAGGGAGGGACCTGAGAATTGGCGTTCCTAGATGGGTCAGAATCACCGGAGGGCTCGTTGAACACTGAGTACTGAGTCCCAGCCCCAGAGTTTCTTCTTAGAGGGAGGGACCTGAGAATTGGCGTTCCTAGATGGGTCAGAATCACCGGAGGGCTCGTTGAACACTGAGTACTGAGTCCCAGCCCCAGAGTTTCTTCTTAGAGGGAGGGACCTGAGAATTGGCGTTCCTAGCAGGTTCCCAGGTGCTGCTGCTGCTGCTGGCCCAGGCACACACTCCGAGAACCACTGATGGGGGAGAGTGAGCTGAGAGCTACAGCACACACTGGGGGGTCCTTGATGCATCTGTCCTCTGCTGTTCTCTCCAGGCTGGTGTTCTGTTCTCCTCGCCTGGAATACCAAGCTTCAGCAATGTCAGGCTGCCTGCAGTTCTTCACAGATGCTCCATTCGTTTGTGCTCTTGTGTCTTGAGGCATTTGCTATTTCTTTTGCTGAATTCCCTTCTCTCTCTTCTCTACCAGCTGAGAATGCCAACTCATTCTTCAAGACTCAGCTTTCTCTACACACCTCCTTATTCCCTAAAGCTAGTTCATGAATCTTTTTGTGTCATCACTCTACATTGTATATACTTCTTTTTTTTCTTTAAAAAAAATAAGAAGTGTTTTTATTGGTTTTAGAGAGAGAGGAGAGGGAGAGATAGAAACATCGATGAGAAAGAAACATTGATTGGCTGCCTTCTGCTGGCCCTTCATGGGGGATTGAGCCTGCAATCCGGGCACATGCCCTGACCACGAATTGAACTGGTGACCTCTTGGTGTTTGGGTCGATGCTCAACCACTGAGCCACACCAGCAGGGCTGTACATACTTCTATTGTAGCTTTTATGTGTTAAAGTGGAGTTTCAGTATTTGTGCATTATTACTCAAAATGAATTATTTGTGCTCTGCAGAGAGAGCAAAGGTGACATAAAAAGTGAGGATGATTTTGTCTGTTGTACCAGTCCGTAAAACCACAGGTACCAAACCATGAATTCCTGGGGGAGGTGTGAGATGGAAGGCGAGGACCTGCCATTCCCTCCGTGGGTCTCATCCTTCTTGCCTCTCACAGGGCAGTCATCTTATGTGGAGGAGATTCTAGCGTGAAAAATACGTATTTTTGAATAATGAGCTTTAAGCACAGGCCCAATGCTTTTAACTGGTCCCTAACTGAAGAATCAGCGCCCCTTTTCAGTACTAGCAGAAACACTGTGATCAACTTCTTGAGAGACAGGACAACATCGAACTGTATGGGTGTCTTCAGGAGATAAGTTTTAGTGAATGTGATTTCACCTGTGCGCTGGCTGCAGTGAGGGCTTAGGGTCTCTGTGCATCACACACCTCTCCTCTGTTAGATCAGCACACTTGGAGGCTGGGTCCGTGTCTCATACATTTGAGTTGGGGCTTTATGGAGGATGCTCTGGCGTGGCCCACTAGATGTAGCAACATATCACCTATTTAATAAGGATCCAATAAATATTTATTGAAGAAATGAATGAACTAACAAAGGCACAGTGGAGTTGGGTGATCTTATTAGAGAGCAGAAAGTCTTTTTTTTATTTTTCTGGAGAGACAATCATGGACTGATGCAGTATCAAATGTGGAAGGCACTTAGGGATTATTTTATAAAAAGCCCCTTTATATGATAAATTTCCGAAAAGTGAGTTTGCCCAACATTACTTCCATTGACTTATTCTGCTAATCCTTTTCTAGATGATTGTGGCTTAGCTGAAACCCTTGTAAAGTATAATAACTAAGCTAAGTAGTATTACCACTGTGATCTTCGTGGAAAGATTTCCCCTTTAACATGTGCATGCTACATTAATTTCTCAACTTAGTATTTCAGTATTTTGTTTACTCTTTGCATCTTAAGGAAAAATCAGTGACCATGTACTTGTTTTTTCAAGGGCAGAAACAGTATTTAATTCATCTTGTATCCTCTTTGCTTAAGACAATAATTGGCATTTGCTCATTCAAAAGTTTTGTTATTGAAATATGTGAACTGGGAGAAGCTCTGAGTCAGTTATTTGGTACTTTGAGAAATTAAGAATCATAGTGCTATTAAGGACCTTTAGAGATCTACTCTAACTGGGCTTTTAAAATATTTTTATTTTTATTTTAAAATACGTTTTTATTGATTTTTAGAGAGAGGAAGGGAGAGGGAGAGAGAGAGAAATATCAATGATGAGAGAGAACCATTGATGGGCTGCCTCCTGCATACCCCTTACTGGGGATTGAGCCCCAAACCTGGGCATGTGCCCTGACCAAAAATCGGTTTAGTCTACTGATAGTCAGTTTCAGAGATAATATTTGACTTTTAGGTATGCCTGTTTGAATCCCATGACTGAAAGACAGATGCAGTGGGCAACCCATGAAATATATTTATTGAAGAAACCTTACAGTTTACTGCTAAATATTATTACTTATCCATTGCGCTACACTTGTCATTTTGAGGGCAAATCTTAGCTCTGACCCCTTTCGAACTGAGGACTGACATTCATATTGAACACTATTTGTCCTTGTACTTTAAATTCTGTAGGGAGATAGTGAGACTTTAGACATGTACTATCATCTGGCAATAAAATGAATGAATAAGTAAATAAGTAAAATATATATGCAGACACATTATGGGTTTTTATATACATACATATATTTCTAACTTTAATTTGACAATATCCTGCCATTTATTAGATTTTAATTATAGTATCTCTCTCACTC
>NW_006288434.1:4306176-4312261 GCF_000327345.1 Myotis davidii
TGTTGAAATAGTCTTAAATGAAGAACATATTGTACTTACTTTTCTCCTTTGGACTAAGGGAGACTTTAGCTCCTTGGCCAGGGTAGGGGCGTGTGCTAGAGGCAACCAATGGCTCCTGGAGATGAAGAAGACAGCAGGAGTGTTATTCTTCTTTTACTCGTTCTTCCCTAGCAATCTACCCACTTCTAAAGGAATAATGTTGCTCATAGAGACCAAGCGTGTAGTTATTTCCAGTGATAAAGAAGCACAGAGGTAAGATGCTTATGCAAAGGGCATTGCTGCTATGATGCACCCTGACACTTATCTCCTGGCATAAGTACACTGGGAAGAAAGGATTGAGTGGGCTCCCTTACCTGTAGTCAGTAGATTTCCATGCTCCTAAAGGGAAGAGGAAAGGATTAAAAACACAAAACTCTCTGTGTGTGTGTGTACTGTATATGTAAATATCAAGTCTTGAAAACTGAGTTTCTGGTTTTTAAAAATGTAAAGACATATTTCCACAATTTACTTTGCAGACCTTTTCAGAGGCAGTTAGGTTTAATGTGAATTATGGAGTTTTTGAAGTAGTTAACAATGCTCCACAACTTCTGGAAAAGCAACTGAAAAAAATTCTACAAAGCCAGCAACCTCGCAATCCCATCTATGATGTTGTAAGAAAAGCAAAGAATGATATTAAACCTGCTCAGATGAGTGACCCCTATAAAGCCGAGACCATTAACATCAACTACAGTGTTATGGTAAGAAAGTGCATTTGAGTTTATATCTTGCTGAACAGACAGTTGGGTGATTATGGTGAGTCACTGAGGGTTCATCCTTGGTAAAAACTGTACATTCTAGTGAGTGATGTCAATAATGGGGAGGCTATGCATGTGTGGGGACAGGGGGTATCTGGGAAATCCCTGTACCTTCCTCTCAATTTTGTTGTAAACGTAAAACAGCTCTAAGAAAAAATAACTCTTGCTGTGGCTGGTGTTGCTAAGTGGTCAGAACATTGGCTGGTGCACCGACGGGTCACAGGTTCGATTCCCAGACAAGGACATGTACCTGGGTTGCAGGTTCAATCCCCAACCCCCTGGTCAGGGCACATGCGGGAGGCAACTAATCAGCGTGTGTCTGTGCCTCTCTCTCCCCCTTTCTCCCTCCCTTCCACTCATTCTCAAAATCAATGGAAAAAGTATCTTTGGGTGAGGATTAACAAAAATAAAAAAATAAGTCTTAAAAAAATATATATGTGTATATTTTCCCACAAAGAAAATGCCAGGTCCAGATGATTTCACTGGTGAATTCCATCAAACATTTAGAGATGGTTATGTGCCAGCATTATTGTGATACTAGATAAGGAAATTTCAAGAAAAAGAAGAGCCTGTACATTAATGTCTCTTGTGAACATAGACACAAAAAATAAGGAAATTGAGTCCAGCAAGGCAAAAAAAATGCATTATATTTTATTTTTAAAATTATTTTTTAAAAATATATTTTTATTGATTTCAGAGAGGAAGGGAGAGGGAGAGAAAGATAGAAACATCAATGATGAGAGAGAATCATTCATCAGCTGTCTCCTGCACACCCCACACTGGGAATCGAGCCCACAACCCGGGCATGTGCCCTGACTGGGAATTGAACTGTGATCTCCTGGTTCAAACACTGAATCATGCCGGCCAGCCTGCATTATGTTTTAGGAGAAATAGGCATAAATCTTCAAAACCTGGTATAGGCATTATTCCTTTTTTTAGATATGACACCAAAAGCATAAGCAGCACAAGAAAAACATACACAGATAAATAAAAATTAAAAACTTTTATCTCCAAAGGACACTACCAAGAAAGTGAAAAGATAACCCAAAATCAGAGAAAGTGTAAGTCATATATCTGATAAAGACATATCTCATGGGGTAAAGAACCCTTACACTGAACAATAAAAAGACAACCCAGTTGAAGAATGGACCAAGGATGTAAATAGACATTTCTCCCCAAAAGATGTACAAATGACCAATATGCATATGAAAAGATACGATATTTACTCATATTCACTATCAACATGGAGGGGTGGGGGGTAAGGAAGTTGGAGTGAGATGGAGAGTGACTGCTATAATGAAGGGTAATGCAAAAGTTCTGCATTTGCAGTGAGAGTTTGTGAATATATTAAAAACCATTGGACTTTATACTTCAAATAGGTGAATTGTTTGGAATGGAAATTATATATAAATAAAGCTGTTATAAAAAAGATAGTTCACAAACACACGCAAATCGTATTAGACTGTTTCTACATAACTATTAGAATGAGTAGAATAAGCAGCAAACAAACACTGGCAATACCAAATGCTGCCCAGGATGCTGATCAACTAGAACCCTTACATTGCTGGTGACGATTCCATTTTGGAAAACAGTTTCATAGTTCTAAGTTAAACATATACCCTACTACCTACTTCTCCCACTCCTGTGTGTTACCCAAGAGAATTGAACAGTTATATTCCCACAAAACCTATATTTAAATGTTTATAATTGCTTTATTCATAATCACCCAAAACTAGAAGCAACCCAGATTTCTTTTAACTGGGAAGTGGTTAAATAAACTATGCTTCATCCATACAGTGGAGTACTACTGAGCAATGAAAAAGAATGAACTAGTGACCCATAGAAGAACACAGATCAATCTCCAATGCATTATGCTAAATGAAAGAAGCCAGAGTCAAAGGCTGTATGCTATGTTGATTCCATTTATACGGCATTCTGGAAAAGGCAAAATTATAGAGGCAGAAAACCAATCCATAGTTGCTAGGGACTGGGGTTAGAGGGAGACAGTGACTGCAAAGTGGCACGCGTATGTTTGGGGGATGTTGGAACTATTCTGTATCTTGATATAATCACAGTTACATGCCTATGTATTTGTCAAAACTTGTAAAACTCTACCCTAAAAAGAATAAATTTTATTGTATGTAATTTATACCACAATAAATCTGACTAAACAAAATAATCTATTGGCAGATAGCCAGGCTTTATTTGGTTGCCTGTACCTCTAAATATCATCTCTATTAATCTAATCCTGGAGGTATTTTAGAGAAATAGTTCTAGAATGATTTACCTATAGCCAGTTTCACCTAATCTTCGGTTATCTCTTTTTGTTTCTTAACCAACTCATTTTTTTTACTTTAAAAATTAAATAATTAGATAAATTACTTACTTTCTAGTAAGTATTAAGGTATCATTTTATGTTTGGCAGGATTTTTTTTGTCTTTATATATTTTAATTACTTGTAAACACCTTGAAGGGATATATATTTTTGGCAGTTTAAAGACTTTTCTTCACTTTTGATTTGATTTTTAAACTTTTCATTTAATTTTTAGGTCAAATAGATGCAAAAACATTTAAAAGGGGACGAGTTATAGGTGAAATGTTCATGAGGTAAATGTTATACAAATTGATTTTGCATGAACTGACTAGTTCGAAAACCTTGTGGAATTTCTCAAGGGTTTATTTTGATCTTCATATGTAGTCTGGTGTCATTGAATGCGTTGCTAATGAGAATTCAAGAGTTTTGTATGGTTGTCAGCGTGTATGTAGAGGCCAATGTGCAGTCTTTCTAAGTCCAAGATCCAAACGTCCTTTATATCTCATTGATAAGCAATGAGTAGTCAACAAGATTCTACCTTTCAGGTGCTGACTATTTCCAGGGTTTCTTCTATTATTATTATTTCATTACCCAGAAGACAGTCTTTGGTGAAGGCAAATGGGTGTATTTTTTTTTTTAAAAAATATTTTATTGATTTTTCTTTTTTACAGAGAGGAAGGGAGAGGGATAGAGAGTTAGAAACATTGATAAGAGAGAAACATCGATCAGCTGCCTCCTGCACACTCCCTACTGGGGATGTGCCCGCAACCAAGGTACATGCCCTTGACCGGAATCGAACCTGGGACCCTTGAGTCCGCAGGCTGATGCTCTATCCACTGAGCCAAATTGGTTAGGGCAAATGGGTGTATTTTTGCTGAACAGGAAGAGACCATTGTTTTCTCAGTTTTCCAGTCCTTCATGCCACATGTCAGCAATGTTAAGCACAGGTGTACCTAGAGCATCAGATTATCAGATGTTGGCAGCACTGCGATGTGAGCCTCCAATTTCCTCAGGAATTAGCAGTGGTCTGTGTCGACTCTGACGTTAATATCACAGCACAACTTTTGCTTTAGCACAGGGGTGGGAAATGTCTGGCCCTGCCAAGGCCACCGCAGGTGGGACTCAAAATTCAATAAACCTAGGAGTTTTGTTCATAGCAACATAATTTTTAAGTTGATAATTTTGTATGTCCCACGAATGATGTTATAAATATCCAAATGGCCCTTGGCAGAAAAAAGGTTCCCCACCACTGCTCAGCAGGTGACCAATGGAAGCCACATAAAGGCCGACACATTGCCTCACTGAGCTATGTACTCTATGGGTAGTTTTACTTGTTAGTAGCATTTGTTTAGTGTCTAAGGTACTCACATTCTTTAGAATTCTGGAAAAAGTGACTATAAGGCAAAATAGAACCAATAGTGAGTAAATGTTTTAGGATGAATAGCAACCTAGTTACTCTTTCATAATATTGTAATGCCCTCACAGCCTCAAGATAAAATGTAAACTCCTTAATGTTATTTAAAGACTATTCATAACCAGGCCCCTGCCTACTTGTTCATCCTTCTACCATCTCTGAAAGATCAGCCTGTGATGTAGCTGTCATAAGTGTATCTTTGGTTCCTCTCCTGCTCCCCTCCTCTTCAACCTTGCTAAGCATGCTGCAGGCCACCAGCTGAGTGGCATGTTCTTCTGGAAATCTTTGCTGTTTTAGTGCCCATGTGACCTCCCACAGAAGCGTGGACTTAGGGCCTTTGCAGCACTCAACTGTTATTAACTATTGAATCATCTGCATGCTCCTTAAGGACAAGGTCTTATCTTTCTTACTTACCTTTGTAGCTCCAGGATAGCGGCTGGGGGTGGAAATATTTAACAAAATTTCCTAAAACTGGAAGGACAATAGGCCTTCAGTGACCACAGTAGCCTTACCAAGTGTTCTGGTTAGCTTTTTCTGATACGGGGTTCTTTTAAATCCACGTTATGATTATGAAGATACCGAGATTGACTGAGTTTTATCTCATTCCTCCCCCTTCAGTAGTAACTTAACTCTGGATTCAGTTTGTTAACCTGTAAAATGGAGATAATGGTTGATGCAGGTTTGTTAAGAGAATTAAAGAAGCACTAGAAGGCAAGAAGTGGCTTCAGATCTGTGACTCAGGGTTCTTGCCCGAATGCGAATAGAAGGTAGAGAGGCAGGGCTCCTAGTAGTAGCTGGAGGTCACTGTTGCCCCAGGGATGAGGCACTAATTGTCCTAAAAGCTGATTATTCCTTGACATTCTTTTTCTTTTTCACTTCTCCTTGAATAGTGTCTGAATCGTGAACAAGGCATTCAGTGGATCAAAAAAGAAAGACTTCCAGTCTTTCTGGAAAGTGATTGCTATTTTGAATACAGGTATTGTAGTCTCATTAGTGTACATATTTTTTAAATGCTGACTTTTTTTTTTTACCCCAAATTATTTTTCTGTACTTTCTTAATGAAATTCATTTAAATCCATTGGAGTGTGAATCCCAGTTGCTATAGTATAAGAATTATAGAGCATTGGTAAAAACCATGTAACTTTTCCAAAGAGATTTCACAGAAATAGGACCTAAGAAATGTACTTCAGTTGTGCTTCTTTAATCATTATATATTTTTAAAGCTATCTACTTATCAGGTGATAATGGCATTTATTTGTAGGGTATTACAAACTGGAAGTAAGCGTGTCATGTAAAAGACAGAATGTTACGGTGCAGAGCCAAGTTTATCTTTTCTGTGCCCTGACTTTTAAAGTATAAGTACCCAAAGCATTCTGAAGCTTTACTAAAATATGACCTTTGCTTATAACAGTCATTTTTAAAATATAAATAAAATAAGTTAAAACAATCATTATTAATTTGAAGTTCCATGAATAAGCTATTAATTTGAGCAGATCCTAAGAGAATCATCTTGCAGAGTTAGGAAGGGAGATTGGCTTGAATACATAAAATAAAGTTTTAGTG
>NW_006288434.1:4312380-4319922 GCF_000327345.1 Myotis davidii
TAAACTTGCTTCGAATTTGTATGCTTTCTAAAATGCAGGTTAGCAAAATTGGTCTCGCAAGTGAGATGGAGTAGATCGGGCATGAATATCACACTGGATAAAGCTTTTTCTCCCTGGGTCACGAGAAAAGCGCCCACACCGCCACCTCCTGTCATTGAAGATGACAACGCTGTCATTATGAAGAAGTTCTATATTTCTCTTGGCAAGGTAAAATATGAATGTTTGTTTGTGAATTAGCCCTTCAATGAAACTCATTTTAGAAGCATGCATTTCATTTGTACCACTTGAATAAGGAACATTATTTCAGATACTTCAAAAGGCAGTTTTAACAAAAATTGTTGTGGCTTTCTACTCACTCATTTGCCCTGCACTCTTTCACCTGAAATGTAATTCGAATTATCCTCATGTGTGTGAAGGAACAGATGCAAGATTGAAGAACATGATCATTGTCACCCAGGGAAACATGGGTAACTGAATTATAGAGATGGTTTTATTGTTCATTCCAAATTTTTATTATTTGGATTCTATAACTGTTACTAGGACCCTAATATTTGAGTCCATCAGCCTGGCCCAAAAGAAATATACAAGCAGGAGTTGATCTTTTGCCTCTGATTATCAAATTTTTCTCTCTTGGAATACACTTCCAATACACAATTCTGTACAAAATCCGGAATGTCAAATATGTGGCCTATGTGTTGATACTCTCCTAGTTTCTGTTCATTGCTAACCAATCATGGCAATTTTCCTGCTTAGCTATAGGACTTGGCTCAAAAATCTTTTCAACACAGCACTTTAGGCAGGCACTTCCAATTGATCAAAGATGTGATGTAAGAGGAAACCTATTTGCCATCTCTGTTGGAATGGACAGACTTATCTGATCTTATTTGAACATTTGTATTCATGTGTAGCTTCTACTTAATTTTGTAGTTTGGCATTTCTATAAGTGATATTTGTTTTTTTTAAAATATATTTTTTATTGATTTTTTACAGCGAGGAAGGGAGAGAGATAGAGAGTTAGAAACATCGATGAGAGAGAAACATCGATCAGCTGCCTCCAGCACATCTCCCACCGGGGATGTGCCCGCAACCCAGGTACATGCCCTTGACTGGAATCGAACCTGGGACCTTTCAGTCCGCAGGCCGATGCTCTATCCACTGAGCCAAACCGGTTTTGGCGATATTTGTTTTAAATTATGCCATATCGATCATTTCCACTGAATAATGCTTAGCGATGTACCAAAGGCACATTTTTTCTGTCTTATACTCATTTTGAAGGGTTTATTTTTAACTTATATATTACAGAAATATCAGGAATGTCCTAAAATGTGTACTGAGAGTAGATGTCAGTAATCATGCAGAGGGAAGAATTCACTCGGGGGAAAAGTTCTGATTCCCTATATGTAAATGTAATCTATATATATTAAAGCCTAAGTGACGGGAATGACCAGTTGCTATGACACGCACTGACCACCAGAGGGCAGAGGCTCAATGCAGGAGCTGCCTCCTGGTGGGCGGTGCACCCCCACAGCCAAACTCCCATGGTGGGCCAACCTCCCCTGGTCCCTCCCTGTGGCTTGCAGGCCTTGGCTGGCAGCCTGCAGCCAGCAGGAAGGCCCCAATCAACCTTGATCTCTGGCCAGGCCTAGGGACCCTACCCGTGCACGAATTTTGTGCACCGGGCCTCTAGTCAAATATAAGAGAATAACATTCAAGCTTTTTTCTCCCTTCTGTTTCTTGTGATAAAAAACTCATTTTGGTCCACTTAATACTTAAACTATCTTCTTAATAGCTTTTGAAGTTTAAGGAATCAGAGTTCTCTGGATCCTTAGATCATTTAAACCATGACACTAGTGAGGGATCAATCTTTATGATAATTGGTAACATTTCTTTGGATCTCCAGTTATACCATCTAAACATGAACAATTGATCTATCTCTTAAAAGTATAAAATAGAATAGGTAACTGCTTGTATGCCTGACTCACTACTTCTTTCTCCCCTATCTTCTCTTTTTTGTGTGCATTTGAAGTAACAAGCACTCTTGCATATTGGTCTCTCTCAATTCCTTGAATATTCCCTAATTATTTTGGTCTCCTTTCAGTGCTTAGGATACTGCTAGGAATAGAGAAGTCACTTAATAAATATACATTGAAAGAACATATAGGTAATAATAAATGACTTAGTTTTAAAGGAAGGAAAAGATGAAACAAAAGGAAATTAGAGTCTTTCAACGTATAGGAGCATGAAAAAATAATTTTCCTCCGACTTTTCTAAGTTCTTCTGGCCTGGCTACTAATCCAATGAACAGAAACAGATTAACAAGGAGAAAATGTCCCAAATGTATTACAGTGTACATGTGGGGTACCAGAATAGAGACCCGGGGATGCACTGGGCCAGTTGAGGTCTATGTGCCATTCTGGACTAAGGAGAAGGGGTCAGGGTCTGGGTTTTTCCAAAAGAAAGTAGGCAATTCACAGGAAGAAAGCAAACGTGTGACAAACAAATTCTAGCTGGGAACCCCACCCCCCCCACCCCCCCCGAAACCGTGGGACACAGAGGAAAGTTCCACAAATGGGCTTTACTGGATTTCTTCCCATCGGCACATTTAGTTCCTATTACTGTGCTAAGGTGCTGCTCCCTTCCATTAGTTGTTTTTTTCTACCCAAAGTCCTTTAGGCAGGTAAGGGGGTGGGTCAAATGTTCTTTCAGAGTCTTTTTGTCTCTTAATAACCAGCTGAAAATCAATATTCCCAACAGCATAGTTAGGGTGGCAAAACTTTTATCCACAGAAAACCTGACCCCTTAGATCAGTGGTTCTCAAACCTGTGGGTTGCGACCCCTTTGGGGGTCGAACAACCCTTTCACAGGGGTCGCCTAAGACCATGGGAAAACACATATATAATTACATATTGTCTTTGTGATGAATCACTATGCTTTAATGATGTTCAATTTGTAACAATGAAATTGGGGATCACCACAACATGAGGAGCTGTGTTAAAGGGCCGCGGCATGAGGAAGGTTGAGAACCACTGCCTTAGAGGGATCAGTGACTAAACATGAGGCACCTCTCATTTCTCTCTCCTGCTTTTGATCTCATTGTGCGGCCTGATTGCTCAGAGAATTCTGCACAATGGTCTGGAAACAGTACCTATTCCACTTGAGTCCTGCCTCTTCTGAGAGTGTTCCTTAGGCTAAGGGCCAACCGGCTGACTCAGTTGGAGAAAGGAGATGGGAGAGCAATGCTGGAAGCTCCCTTTTCTGCTCATGTTGAACGTGGGTTCTCTTAGAAAAACAGATGAGGATGTCACTGAGAAACTCAGGCAGAGGAATTTTGCCCAGAAGGCTGAGATAAAGGGCTTTTTAGGACTGGGATTCGAGAAGCTGAGTCAGCTGGGGATTTGGGTCAACTGGCTTAAGGGTACACTAAGCAACGGAAAAACTGAAGGCCACATCCGGGGGCAGACGGAGTCAGGAATCAGTCTTCAGGCAGCGTCCATTCCAAGCAAAGTTATAAAAACCGAATCTAAGGCTAAGTGGCAATTGAGCCTCGAGATGTTTCCTGTGCTACTGAGAGCAATATTAAGTCTGTCATATTAGGGAGGAGTTGTTAAAAACACTGAGCCAGGTCAGACAGATTTAGGGGCATGAAATATTTGGGAAGGTTGTAAAATGGGAGCTACTGGCAAAAGGTGCATCCAAGGACTCATGAGTCATGGTGCCTGCGAAGTTACAGTTAGTACGAAGCGGTAGTGACTCCAGGGGGTGACGTGGCCTGCCTTTGGTGGAAGAGTGGAGCATTCGATGGGCATGGGCTCATTTTTTTCCTGTGGGCATCTAATGTGAAATGTATCCAAATTGAAATTTCCTCCCCATTATTCTCTTAGCTAGTGCTTTTTTTTCTGTGTATAATCTTTTTTTTTCCATGGCATAATTATAGTATGAAGCGGTCGTGACTCCAGGGGGTGACGTGGCCTGCCTTTGGTGGAAGAGTGGAGCATTCGATGGGCATGGGCTCATTTTTTTCCTGTGGGCATCTAATGTGAAATGTATCCAAATTGAAATTTCCTCCCCATTATTCTCTTAGCTAGTGCTTTTTTTTCTGTGTATAATCTTTTTTTTTCCATGGCATAATTTTCCCCTTACACATTGTACAATGCATATTGAATAATATCATAATGATATGTCCAGGTTTGTGATAGGAAGGAGAGTGCTAATCTTACATTAAACACTTGTGCTAAAAAAACAAAAACAAAAACAAAAAACACTTGTGCTGCTTTCTTCCTAGGCCTCCTATTTAGAAACGAAAGATTGGTTTACATTAGCCAAACAAAGTCAGCGAACAGTGTCAACCTTCCCTGCACTCCACAGCAAAGCTGATTCACCGATGATTTCATCTGTTTCTGGTAAGCAGGAAAGGACAAGAATGACTTCAGAACTCCTCTTTAGGTCTTCTGCTGCTGTCCTAATCTTACAGCACAACATATAGTGGTTGGGAAGAAAAGTTATCTCCCCCCTCACCCCCCAACTTCACGTTCTACCATTTTTAAGAGGTGACGCGGTATAAGCAAAAGAGGCTGAGTTTAGAATTCAACTCTGATACTTACTGCCTGTGTGACTTTTAGAAGTTATTCCATTTCTGGGAGCTTTGCTCTTCTCATCTATAAATTTAGAATAACGATGCAAGCTAAATGGATAGACAATGGCTGACCTGGTGCTTGGTACCCTAAAAGGCAAGCCAGCAAGTGTTTGTCTTGCCTTTATCTCCTATCACAATGTACAGATTCTTCTTATTAAGCCTTTGAAATAAAGTGGGCACAACAGCAGCGTTTCAAGGGGAACACTTG
Organism: Myotis davidii; assembly: GCF_000327345.1. Taxonomy (NCBI): domain Eukaryota; kingdom Metazoa; phylum Chordata; class Mammalia; order Chiroptera; family Vespertilionidae; genus Myotis; species Myotis davidii. The sequence continues at coordinate 4,317,222 of NW_006288434.1, forward strand.
CCATGTGAAAATACTGAGCCTACATGTTTCACTGATTAATGGAAGAGAAAATAGGAGCCGAAGACTGTATCTGTAGAAAGAACATAAAGACAATCCGTGTGTATTTGTTAGCTTTTATAAAATACTTCATGCCATTTTGTAACCTTATTTACTTATTTTCTTTTTGTTCATCCTCACCTAAGAATATTTTTCCCGTTGATTTTTAGAGAGAGTGGAAGGGAAGGGGAGAGACAGACAGAGAAACATCGATGTGAGAGAAACACATTGATTGGTTGTCTCCCGCATGTGCTCTGACCAGGGTCTGGTCCTTGACCAGAATCGGGCCCACAACTCTTCTTCTGTCGGAGGGTCGATGCTCTTACCACTGACCTAAATCAGCTAGGGCCATTTTGTTTTTTAAAAATATTTTTATTGATTTCACAGAGGAAGAGAGAGATAGAAACATCAATGATGAGAGAGAACCCTTGATTGGCTGCCTCCTGCACACCCCACATTGGGGATTGAACACACAACCCAGGCATGTGCCCTGATTAGGAATTGCACCATGACCTCCTGGGTCATAGGTCGATGCTCAACCAATGAGCCATGCTGGCTGGGCAAGGGCCATTTAGTAATTTTATTGATAGGTTGTAAGTATGATAGTAATCGAATCTTTCTGATAAAATAGTGAATTTTTAAAAAATTGCCAATATGACTCCAGTTCTGATCTATTCATGTATGGTCTTGTTACCTATGGTAGCTAATTTTACTTTTCATACAACATGAAATATTACAGCACATGCAGGCACACTTCAGGGCTATTGTAGATTAGATTCCAGACAACCACAATAAAGCAAATATTGCAATAAAATGAGTCACATGATTTTTTGGTTTCCCCAGCACATATAAAAGCTGTGCTTACATTATACTGTAGTCTATTAAGCGTTCAATAAGATTATGTTAAAATGTATATACTGTACCTTAATTTAAAAATGCTTTATTGCTACCATCATCAGAGCCTTCAGTGAGTCATAATCTTTTTGTGGGTGGATGATTTTGCCCTGGTAACAACAGAGATCACTGATTACGGGTCGCCATAACAAGTACAATAATAATGAAAAAGTTTGAAATATTGCAAGAATTCCACAATGTGACACAGAGACACAAAGTGAGCAAATGCTGTTGGAAAAATGGTGCCAATAAACTTGCTTCACCTAGAGCTGCCACAAACCTTCAGTTTGTAGTAAAAGACACAATATCTGTGTGGTGCAATAAGGTAAAGCGCAATAAAACACGGTGTGCTTCTACAGTTGTTTAATGTACATATTCAAATTCTTTAATAGAGTTGACCTTTAGGTATTGACATCCTATATCAGCATAAAATATTACACATTCTCTGTCGGGCTGTCAAATATTTAGTTCATCGGACCCTATTCCCTTCTCCATCCAGGAAAGACATGGCTAACCCCTGTTGGCAGTTTTTTCTCCAACTGGTCCCAAGTGTAGACTCCTCCTCCAGGCCCTCGTCCATGCAGTCACTCTCTGTGATGATAAACTCATTTGCCATCCTGGCTCTGTAACATCTAGTTAGTATAAAAGTATCTTCTGTATCCATGTATGACCTAATAGCCTTTTCTTATTTAATACAGAGAGTGTCATCTTTGATGATGGAGTTCACCCCAGGATGCAGAAGGACTCATCCAAAGCCACTAGATGCATCTCTGAATTGGAAGAAGAGGAGGAGGAGGGGTCTATAGCTCTACCAGATACTCCTTCGCATGCTCTTCTCAGAATATACCTTGAAAAGCAACCGGATGCTGAAAGCCAGACATTCCATTTCTCCACTTGTGAAGAATTTTTAATATCCTATATAAACTTTGTTTTAACAGTAGTAATTAATGAAATTCTTGGCGAGCCATTTAGAGAAGGTCCAGGTTACATAAATTTCAACAATATAACAGAAGTGATAGTTGATGAGTGTGAGCTTATTTCTGTCAAGGATGATATGTTACCTGAAACAACTCAACCCACAAAGGCAACGGCTGAAGAGAGATTAAAAGAGGCAGGTTCGCAGCGAGAGAGCCGTGGCTCAGAAGGCGGGGCTGGCTGGTGCATTTCTCACAAAACTTATGACATTGGCAATAGGAAAGAGTTCGAAAGATTTAAGGCATTTATGAAAGGTACATTAGGGGAGAGATATTGGTGGCTATGGATGGATATTGAGAGGTTAAAAGTTCTTAAGGATGCTGGAAGACATCAAAGGTATTGCTATTTTTTTATTTTTCAGTAGTTTTAAAAACAAATTGTGGAATATCAATTTGGGTAGCATTCTTTCTCAAGCAGAAAATCAAATAAATATAAAAATGTAATATATACTTTTAGAGCAGTGGTTCTCAACCTTCTGGCCCTTTAATACATTTCCTCATGTTGTGACCCAACCATAAAATTATTTTCGTTGCTACTTCATAACTATAATGTTGCTACTGTTATGAATCGTAATGTAAATATCTGATATGCAGGATGGTCTTAGGCCACCAAAGGGGTCGCGACCCACAGGTTGAGAACCGCTGTTTTAGAGGGATGAGTAATACAATTTATCTCTATATATAAAAGCCAACGGACTGGAACGACTGTTGCTTTGAGGCGCACTGCGACCCCGATCGGCCTCCTCATCCCAATCGGGTGGGGCCAGCTGGCCAACTGCCCTTGGCCCCTCCCCCTA
>NW_006288434.1:4319954-4324271 GCF_000327345.1 Myotis davidii
GTCCAACCTCCTGTGGCAGTCTCCCTCCCCCCAACTGGCATGGCCCTGATTGGGCCCTCCCACCCTAATCAGGGTCAGGGATGGCCAGCCAACCTCTCACGTCCCCTCCCCCAGCTGGCCAGACCCCACCCATGCAAGAATTCATGCACCGAGCCTCTAATTTTATTATAATAACATTTATCCCACTAGTTCTGTGATCTCAAAGTTTTTGGATACTAACAGCAGCAATTATTTGGGTTTGCATAATTTTCCCCCCAGAGATTCTAAACCTGGTTTCAAATTTATCATTCTGTTTTATTTTTATAACATTTCAGTGATATATTTTTATGGAAAAAAATACGTTATATATCTCACTGGCATAATATACCTTTTATAAAAGATACCTTTTAACAATGTAAGGACCTGCTATTTCTAGCGTCTGCTAGATTAAAAATTTTCATGATCTTTAATTGGATGCCACTTAGAATTGTATATCTGAATGAGATATATACCAGATACCATACTGGATAGCCTCTAAGAGCCCCCTGGAGGTCAGCTGGGGTGCAGGTCTTTGTGTGGCTGCTGTGTATGTTTTAGACCACAGTGAGTCTTTTTTAAAAAAATATACTTTTATTGATTTCAGAGAGGAAAGGGGAGGGAGAGAGAGATAGAAACATCAGTGATGACATGAGAATCATAAATCAGCTGCCTCCTGCACGCCCCCTACTGGGGATCGAGCCTGCAACCCGGTCATGTGCCCTTGACCGGAATCGAACCCGAGATCCTTCAGTCCGCAGGCCAATGATCTATCCTCTGAGCCAGCCCAGCTAGGGCCACTGTAAGTCTTAAGAGCCCCGAGAGGACCCTGCTTTAGGAGAGTCCCTACCTTGTCTGTGTTTTTCCTGATCTGCTCTGAAGCAGATTGCAATTCTCACTAAGGATTTAGTACATCTCACTGAGTATGTACTCATGATTGGTCCATTCCAGTCATTCCAGTGGCGCTGAGACCGTAGAACTCATGGTTACACTAGTTATGAGAGCAGGGGTTACCAAGTGGTTGGAGGTGAAGCATGACCCGATTGATGCTGAGGTAGAAGGAAGCCACGGCCACTTTTCAAGGCACATTATGGAAGTTAGAGGCAAACAACCTACCGAGATTCTCCAGGATCAGTATTGTATTAGTTCCTGTTGTTCACGTAACAAATTACCGCACATGTATTGACTTGAAGCAACATGAATGTATTCTCTTACAGTTAGGAGGGTAGAAGTCTGAGATGGATATGCAGGGCAGCCGTCCTCCTGAAGGCCCAGGGGAGAATTCATTTCCTGGCCTTTTCCCCTGATCCTGGTCCCTTCCTCCATCTTCAAAGCCAGCAGCATACAGTCCTTTCTCTTCTCTGACTTCTGCTTCTTTCCTCACTTTTTTCTCTATGGCTCTGACCCTCCCGCCTCCCTCTTAGACCTTTCGAGTATGTAGGGCTACCTAGCTCATACAGGAGAATTTCCTCACAATCCTAATCACACCTTCAGAATCTCTTCTAAGGCACATAACATCCGTAGGTTCTGGGGATTAGAACACGGGCATCTTTGCAAGGCCAGTTGCTCAGCCTATCCACGTTGTCCAGCCACTCCCACGCTGGTACACCTGTAACTTAGCGTTGGTTTTGAGATGGCTCCTGACTTTCCTCAAACATTTTGAAGTGAAAATATTTGGCTTGTTGAATGTTGAACACTGCATCAATGTGTGCATGTGTTTTATTGCAGACATCTTGAAAAGATGAAAAAAAGCTATCTAGTGAGCAGCGGAGATCGCTACCTTTCTACAGAAATCTTAACAAAACTTAAACTGCTGGATGGCTCTCAGTGGAATAAAGAACACTTAATAAATATTCAGACTGAAGTTGTAAAACCCTTACTTCTGTATTGGTAAGAAAAATTACGTGACTCAAAGCCACCTGCTTTCACCTTTTTAGGCTAGTTACAAGTTATACTTTTAAAAATACATAATTTGTGGAAATTTAGAGTGACAACAGTAAGGCTGACAGTACTTACGCGCCATTTTAACTGTGAGCACATCTCTCTACACCTGACCTTTTTATGGTTGGTATGTCATCAAATTGATGTGGGGTGTGAGTGTGTGTGTGTGTGTGTGTGTGTGTGTGTACATGTAGCTAGAGTTACAGGTTTATCATTTCAGTAAACATTTTTTAAACACTATCAGCCAAATGTGCTAAGGATACAAGAGTAAAACATGGTCAAGTCCAGTGGTTATAGTCTAGTTGGGAGGAACGTATATATGAAATAAGTGTAATAAAAAGAGAGTGGTGAATATACAAGATACCGAGAGGAGGTAGTATTTCAACAGGGACTCGTGGGACTCTAAACAGAAGAGAAGGGAAACAGAAAAGGTGTGCCACTTGGGGACCAGTGAGCTGTCCATTGTGGCTGTGAGGGATTCAGTTATGCCACTTAGCTTAAATGTTCCAGTGGTAACCTCAAAGCTTTCAGGATAAAGTTCAGATTCCTTAAGTTAGCAAGTAAGGTCATAATGATTTGTCCTTGCCCACTTCTCTGTTATCATCTCCCATCTAGGTATTCCATTTTACTTATAAGCTTTGTATTATCCCATTTCTCTTCATTTCTTTAAAAAACATATTTAAGATACAGAAAGGTATAAATTATACTATAGTGGGCATTTGTGTACACACCACCCAACTTAATAAAACATTTACTAATACAATAAGAAACTTTCATTTTTTTTTACTTTTAAAAAACATGTTTTTTATTGACTTCAGAGAGAGGAAGGGAGAGGGAGAGAGAGATAGAAACATCAGTGATGAGAGAGAATCAGTGATGGGCTGCCTCCTGCAGGCCCCACACTGGGGATCGAGCCCACAACCGAGGCATGTGCCCTGACTGGGAATTGAACCATGACCTCCTTGTTAATAGATTGATGCTAAATCACTGAGTCATGCCGGCCAGGCCATAGTATACTTTAGCAGTATACTTAACATTATAAAATGTTTAATATTTTAAAGTGTTACTTGCATCCACCAGTATTTATTTGCTACTATAAGTAAATACTAAACTGTCTTATAATGATCACAGGTGCATTTTATGTTCATTTTATTAGAAACTGTAAGGCCCTGGCTGGTTTGGCTTAGGGGCTAAAGCATTGGCCTGTGGACGGAAGGGTCCGGGTTCGATTCCAGTCAAGGGCACATGAAATTTTCTTAATCAAGTTGGTATATAGATTCTCTTTCTTATCATGGAGATGATAATTTAAATGCAACTTTAAAATGATTTTTTCTTCTGTATATGAGTGTACATTGCCTCTTTATATGAATGAATGGTATTTCAGGCAGTTGATGTATCATAGAAAAAAATGTGTTTTTTAAAGCTAAGCAGCAGAAAAAGAAGTAGAAATTATTAGAAAAGGCCATGGCAAGACTGGTCATTGTGAGCCTAAGTATTATACACTTTGTGAGCTTTGATTTTTGAGGCTTATTATGTAGTTTAATCTTAAATTTATTTTCCTCTCAACCAGGGCACCACGGTTCTGTGTTACACATTCATCCGCGATAAGGAAAGCCAGCGCTGAACTGAGACTGTGGCACCGCCGTCAGGAGAAACCAAGGGAGGATATTGACCCTTTCCCACAAATAGCAACCCTTTTGCCATTAAGACCTAAGTCTTGCACTCCACAGATATCTGATGCGGAGGTAGGGTGTACATGGATACTTTGATCTCTTTATTTACTTATTTAGTTTATAGGAAAATGTCCATGCTTGGGTTTTGTACACTAAATCTTAAGTTTCACCATAGGCTCCTCTCTCTCTTTCTCTCTCTCCCTCTCTTTCTCATTGTTAATGTCCATGCTGCAACAATCTATATAATGAAAGCCTAATAATGCTAAGTGTCCATCGGCCATTCAACCAATCAGAGCGTAAAGTGAACATTTAATGATATGCTAAGGCTGCTCAACTGCTCGCTATGATGTGCACTGACCATCATTGGGCAGACTCTCCGACCAGTAGGTTAGCTTGCTGCTGGGGTCTGGCTGATCAGGATTGAGTGAGACGGGCCTGATATGCCCTGGAGTCCTCCCATGGTCCTTCCCCGCTGGCCAACCTCCTGTGTCCCTTCCCAGACCCAATCCTGCACTGGGAGGGGTCCCTCGGCCTGCCCTGCACCCTCTCACAATCCGAGCTGAGGGACCTCCCCCACCCTAGTGCACAATATAATAAAATGCTATATAATAAAAGGCTAATATGCAAATCGACTGAACAGCAGAATGACCAGTCGCTATGACACACTGACCACCAGCGGGTAGACGCT
>NW_006288434.1:4324344-4325944 GCF_000327345.1 Myotis davidii
TGACCCCCAGCGGGTAGACGCTCAATGCAGGAGCTGCCCCCTGGTGGTCAGTGTGCTCCCAGGCTCATAGCTGGCGAGTGCAGCAGCGGTGGTTGGAGCCTCTCCTGCCTCCATGGCAGCACTAAATATTCTGACTGACAGCTTAGACCTGCTCCCCACAGTGGGCCTAAGCCATCAGTTGGACATCCCCTTAGGGCTCCTGGACTTCAAGAGGGCAAAGACCAGGCTGACCTGACCTGCCCTGCCCCGAGTGCACGAATTTCGTGCACCAGGCCTCTAGTTAGGGAATAAGAAAATCTATAATCTGTTTACCAGGCAGCCAAAGTGATCCTTTAAAATTACAGGATCATGTCACTTACCTGCTCAAAATTCTCTAGTGGCCTCCTCCCTTCCTCAGAATAAACATTCAAAGTCTTTACACAGCTGTGCCTGCCTCTGCTAACCTGCAGACCTAATTTCCTACCACACTTCTCTAACTTACTCCACTCCAACCGTGATGGCCTCTGCTTTTCTCTGAACACACCAAACAAGAACCCAGGAGCACTGCACTTGTTGTTCCCTTCGTGTGGAGCGCCCTTCCCTCAGGTGTCCATGTGGCTTGCCTCCTCTCTCACTCTAGGTGTCTGCTCAGTTGTCACCTATTCAGAGAGGCTATCCTCGACGCTTCTAAAGAAGCACACCTGTGTAGGACAGCATGGCGCCCTCCATCACTACATCCTCTGCTCTGCTTTATCTTGCTTTACTGTACTATGACCACATAATTTGTTTATTGTCTTTCACCTCCTAGTAGAATATAAGGATTTTTCTCTGTTAACTACTCATCCCCAGTGCCTAGAATAGTGCCTGACACATAATAGTTGCTTAATAAATATAAATCAAATAAATGAATAAGCAATAACAACAGCAGAATTAGAAGTAGTGAGCATTCTTTCACATTAGAGAAGATTAAAGTAGTACAAAAAGATAAGAGTGAGGGAGAAGAAAAGAGAAGAAAAGTTAACCAACTTTATACAGAACAAGTAAATACTGCGACATTGGCACAGAGATGCAACAACTGTAGCTATGATCTGCATTTCAGAAATACAGAGACTTACTAATCATGGTGGCCTTTAAACATGTGACAGAATGCTCAGTACTGTTGGCCATAGTCACAAACAGCCCCTTTAAAAAAGATTATATTCAGGGTGTCTTACTGTAAAAGCAGGAAGATGTGTAATATATTTTTAAAGTTTTACTTCAATAAGTAGTGTTTACGAGCTGGAAAGATTTTAGTTCTTCTGTCACTGGTCTGTTAACCCTAGGTGCATAGGAATTATAATCACACAGAGAGCTTTTAAAATATACTGATGCCTGCCCCACCGGTGTGGCTCAGTGGATGAGCATCAACCCATGAACCAGGAGGTGTCGGTTCAATTCCTGGTCAGGGCACATGCCCAGGTTGCAGGCTCTCTCCTCAATGTGGGGTGTGCAGGGGGCAGCCAATTCATGATTCTCTCTTGTCATTGATGTTTCTATCTCTCTTTTTTCCTCTCTGTGAAATCAATACAAACATGTTTTAAATAATGAAATATACGATGACTGGATCTCACCTTCAGAGATT
>NW_006288434.1:4326778-4328862 GCF_000327345.1 Myotis davidii
TCAGCATTTTGAAAAACCCTAACTTAACTCTGGTGCCGTGTCACATATAGAAATTTTTTGATATTTGCAACCATAGTGAAACAAAGACTTATATTTTTGATATTTATTTTATATATTTAAATGCCATTGAACAAAGAAAAATCAACCAAAAAAATGAGTTTGCGTGTCATAGGATCGCCATCATGGCTCTAGGTTCAAATGTTGTTCCAAATGGCAAGATTTCATTCCTTTCTATGGTTAATGTTACACTGTATATATGTATCACAGGTTCTTTATCTACTCATCTATGGATGGACACCTGGGTTGCTTCCATTGTATGATACACATTTAATAAGCTTACCTACCTGTGGTCCCACTTGTTTATTGAGTGCTGCTTAATGTCTTGTTGTGTTCAGATTTACCAAGACAGACGTGATCCTTGATACCTAGGAAGTTATATGTAAAACATACCTAAGTAATTAATTTTGTTTGTGGAATTCATAAAAGAACATTAGGAGTTAAGCAGCCAGTGTGTGTGTGTGTGTGTGTGTGTGTGTATGATTTTATTATTTGTTCTGGATAATAAAGCATCACAAATACATTCCTTTTTCTCCAGTGGCATATATTAAATTCTAATTCTAATGGAAATTGACATATAATTTTACACTTTATTTTCAAATTATGAAAATAATAAAATTACTGGAAATTTGGAAATTAGGGAGATCAATCATCCTGATCTCACCTATTTCTAGATAACTATTTATTTTCTCTTAGGCTTGTTATGAGTTTTTAGTTTTAATACATTTATGCTATTGTGTTCTGATCATTTATTTTAATCCCCTTTTTATTGAATTTATATTATACAGGTTTCAGCACTTGTATTGTGCGATTATATGTCATCTGTACTTGTATTGTGCGATCACTACCCCAAGTCAGATCTCCATCCATCACCATTCACGCCCATCTCCCCTCTCCCCCTGGTGATCACCACAGTGTTGTTTGTGTCCATGCGTTTTTTTCTTTTTTCCCCTGAATATGTCCACTCCCCCCTCCCCCATAGCTGTCAGCCTGCTCTCTGAGTCATCTCTATTTCACTTGTTAGTTCATTTTGTTCATTAGATTCCACACAGGAGTGAAATCATATGGTATTTGTCTTTCTCTGACTTGCTTATTTCACTTAGCATAATGATCTCTAGGTCTATCCATGCTGTCCCAAAGGGTAAGAGATCCTTCTTTATTATAGCCGAGTAGTATTCCATTGACTGTATTCCTTATGCTGTGTATTATACCCCGTGACTGATCCCTGTGTGGTCCCCAGACCCAACATTTTAAAAAATGTGTTTTTATTGATTTCGGATTGAGAGAGAGGGAGAGAGGGAGAGGGAGAGAGAGAAACAGAGAGAGAGATATGATGATGAGAGAGGATCATTGACCAGCTGCCTCCTATATGCCCTCATACTGGGGATTGAGCTCACAACCTGGGCATGTGCCCTGACTGAGAATCGAACCATGACCTCCTGGTTCACGAGTTGACATACAACCATTGAGCCACAATGGCCAGGCACGGGTTCAATTCTTGGTCAAAAGTGCATGCCTGGCTTCGCATTTGAGGTGCATGCTGGAGGTAACCAATGGATGTGTTTCTTTTACATTAATGTCCCTCTTCCCTCTCCCTCTCTCCCTCTCCCCCTCCTTTCCCTCTCCCTCTTCTCTCTCTCCCTTTCCTTCTCCCTCTCCCTCTCCCTCTCCCTCCCTTCCACTCTCTCTAAAAATCAATGGAAAATTATCCTCAAATGAGGATTACCAAAAAAAGGGATATAGGTCTTAAGATATATGTCTTTATTATGGACCAATGTTACTCTTCCATCTTTTCCCCATCTTGCCACCCCCATTTTCCAACCTGCCACATACCTACATGCATGCTTTGCATGCACACACACAAGCACTAAAACCTATTCAGATATAGAATGAAAAATGTTTTCACAAAGTTCTTCCTCTAGGAAAGAGACCTTTATTTCACAATCACATAAGGCAACACAAGCCTTTGGGCTTTCCTTTCTCAGAGTCTAAATAGTTATAGGGCGGCGGTGGTGGTGGTGGTGGGG
>NW_006288434.1:4329377-4336660 GCF_000327345.1 Myotis davidii
ATGGTGGTGGAGGTGGAGGTGGAGGTTGAGGTGGTGGTGGTGGTTGGTGGAGGGATTGAGCAAAAAACAGAACTCATGGACATGAACAATATGTGGTGATTGCAGGGGGAAAGGGGTAGAGATGGAAGAGGATTTGGAGGGGCTAAATAAATGGTGATGGCAAAAATAAACTTTGCAAAAAAATAGCTATAGAGGTTTCAGCCTCCTGGTTTCATAAAAGTGGGAGTTTGAAAGAAGAACATTTTTATTATAGTGGGAAGCATAGTTGGTGGTAGAGTGAGGGAGAAAATCCTCTAGTGATCAGAACAAATTCTAGGTGTATGGGCAGAGCTATGCTGTATTCTTTCCCTTTTTAAAAACTTGCTCATTTTTCACTTTGTTCATTATTTTACCACCTCTTAGAAAGAAGAATCCAGTTTAGTACCACCTCCTACATCTCCCAAGAAACCGTCTACAGCAAGCCAAAAGCCCGGGAAAGGCGAGACTCAGCATTCCATTTCTCCTAAGGATAGCGTGACTGAGAAAGGGTAGGTGCGGCTCTCCCTTCCTCCCTTCTTTCTTTCCTTCCTTCCCTCCCCCCCTCCCTCTCCTCCCTCCCTTCCCTTTCTTTCTTCAACTTTGCTGAATTCAATTATTCTAAAAGACTTTTGGTGGCGTCTCTAGAGTTTTCTATATATAACATCATGTCATCTGCAAATAGTGACAGTTTGCCTCTTTTTTATTTGGGCATCTTTCATCTGTATACACCAAGGTTCCGAGTTCAGTCCCTGGTCAGGGCACATGCAAGAATCAGCCACTGAAAGCATAAATAAACTGAACCACAAATTGATCTCTCTCTCTCCCACTTCTCTCTTTCTCTCAAATTAAAAGAAAGGTATCTGCTACGTGGGTGAATAAGGGCAGACACTGAAGCGTGCTGTGCTGTATTTTGTCTGAGTAACTGAAACATGCTGTGCCTACATTTTATCTGAGAAGAACCTGTAAAGTAGCCTGCTGGTAGAATGGAGTGGAATTAGATTTGTGAGGTGGAGCAAGCATGTTTTATGGATCTGGAAAGTAAGGTTTAGAATAATTGCAGTGGCTAAATGGTTAGAGTGTCAGCCTGCACACCCAAGGGTTTCGGGTTTGATTTCTAATCAAGGGCATGTACCTGCATTGTGGTTTGCTCCGTGCCCCTACTTGGGGTGCGTGTGGGGAGCAACCAATAGATGTGTCTCTCACACATCAACGTTTCTCTCTCTCTCCTGCCTCCCCCCTCCCTCCTTTTCTTTCCCTGAAAAGCAATGGGGAAAAAATGTCCTTGGGTGAGGATTAACAAAAAATAAAAAATAAAAAATAATGTCCTAAATCATTAATCTAACTTCAAAGTCTTCCATTATCTTATCTCAAACTACCATATAGAAATCCTTATTGTGAGAATTACATATGAGAATGTGAGTTATATTGTAGCAGATAGTGTTCACTTAACTGTTAGTGTTCTCTTGCTCTAAGCAAATTAGTTAACTTGCTGCCTTTTAAACAGGCGTTTCCTGATTACCTTTATATATTGCTCATTATTCTCCCCATCTAAAAGAACCCCTTGTAAACACACACACACACACACACACACACAGACACACACACACACACACACACACACCATTATCTCCTATCCATTTTTCAGGGAAAGTCTCATTTCTTTATTTACTAGTATACCTCAGAGGAACCTCTCATTCTTATACTCCTGTAGCACTTATTATCCATCCCAGTCATTTGGCAACTATGATATATTCTTGAATTCATTCAAACAATCGTTATGGTGTTAACAGTTTTCTTTCTGCATCCTGCATTCTCTCAACTAATTCCTCAGGACTGGACCTGATGCTCACACTTGCTTTTGTTTTTTCTAATTCTCTTACAACGCTAAGAAGCACTTCTGAGGTTTGGTGCCATGTATACCAGAGGCGCTCAAAATATGCCCGTTGATCCATTAGTTCTCATCTAATTTAGGTCAAGGCAGATGTCAGAGAGATGCAATGTTATTCATTTGACATCCTACACCGACATTTCGGAATGCCTGAAGCCCGAGCTGGAGCGAAGATTTACTTACTCAGAAGAACCTTTGGTAAGTATTTTGAGGACTGAATAATCTTATTCCTCATTTAACTGACCAATATCCCTTGATTTTAGAGAATTTTTATTGATTTACCATAACATTTTTTCTTTCCTAAACAACACATTTTATTTTTTCCTCATGACAAGATTTTTTACACAAAAATTTCTCCTGTTTCCTTTTGTAGTTCCATGTTGCTATATATTCCACTAGAGGCCCGGTGCACGAAATCTGTGCAAGAGTAGGCTTTCCTTCCCCCGGCTGCCAGCACCGGCTTCCCTCTGGTACCAGCGAGCGAGGCTTCCCTCATTGCCCCGGCTTCGTCCAGAATGTCATCTGGAAGGACGTCCAGTCTAATTAGCATATTATACTTTTATTGTTAGAGATTGATTGCTGTTTTCAAAAACAGCTGTGTTCTGCTTTTGGTATGAGGACACTTCAAACACAAAATAAGACTAGGATTTTAAGTTTTTAACACGATAAAAAATAATATTTGATGTTCTGTTTTGGAAGCTTCAAATTTCTATGAAGCACTTTTTATGAAGTATTTTTGTAGTGTGGCTACCTTGAAAATGTGGACTTAGCACACCAATTCTAGATGACAATTTCACATTTCCTAAGGATTATACTTTAGCTTGGTAGTCCTGATATAGTCGGAACACTTAGATATGGTATTATATAGCTATTTTATTCTAAGCAAACAGTTCTCCTTTTTTTCTTTTTTTTAAAAATATATTTTATTGATTTTTTACAGAGAGAGAAAGGGAGAGCGATAGAGAGTTAGAAACATTGATGAGAGAGAAACATCGATCAGCTGCCTCTTGCACATCTCCTACTGGGGATGTGCCCGCAACCCAGGTACATGCCCTTGACCGGAATCGAACCTGGGACCTTTCAGTCCGCAGGCCGACGCTCCATCCACTGAGCCAAACCGGTTTCGGCTCCTTTTTTTCTAATTAGGGTATTCTTCCTACCAAAATAATGATATTTTCGTTTTGGAATGCCAATGCTTAGACATCATAAAAACATTGAATTCTCACCTCAGAATTTGTTTAATAGGACGATAGAGAGACAGAGAGACAGAGAGCAAGAACCGTACTTAAACCCCAAATCGTTTTTGCCACAGTTATTTTAAGATTAGAAAGAAGTCCAGGTTCCATACAACAAATAGCAAAGAGTTAATATGAATGTGGGTGCCCTTTTGGATTCTAGAGTCACTCTTGTGCTTGAAGAAATAAATGGGCAGCTCTCCGTGTTTCAAGAATGGTATTAGGGTTGCCAACATTATTGGCAGGGAAGCCCATAAATAGCAGTTTTATGAGAACTTCTACTGTCATTTACGCCCTGACGGCCGTGACCTGTATGGGGTGAGACTGTCCAGAGAGGGAACCCCTCCCCCTGAAGACTGTTAATGAACAGCATTGAGAGGCCTTGAGGATAGTTCTTTTTATAACTTTCTTGTAGCTATTATAGCATCACCTCAAGGCTAAACTAACAGTAAACATGCAGGAAGGAGGCCACCAACAGTGATTTGGGAGACTCCTAAAATGGTATCGCTGTGCCTGAAACAAGAAAATCGTTGAGATTGCGAAGTCGTTCTAACATTAAGCTTGAAATCCGATTGGTTTAGGATAAAATGAACTCGGCTGCTATACTTGGCTCCAGAAATGAACCTTCTATGACAGTCAGATGCATACATACTGCATTGATTACATACATGGGACAAAAATAAAATAGTCCTCTGGGACATGACAGCCTCACAGAATTTATGAAACCGGTTGTGCAATGCCATAAACATGACAGTGTTTCGGGTGGATCATGGCCTTCTGTTTTGTTATCTAGGTTAAGACCATGGCAGATGGTGCCTTGGGAGGATCTGACATGGAAAATTTGTTGCAGTCGTTGTATGTAGAGAATAGAGCTGGATTCTTCTTTACTAAATTCTGTGAGCATTCGGGGAACGAGGTAGAAAATTATTATTTTAAACATAATTTTATACTTCATTTTAAAATAAAGGTTGAAATAATTCAGTACTCACATAATTATACTTGATATTAACATTCCATCTTTGGTAAGAAATCTCATACTAAATATTTAGGTTCACGACCCTACTTAAATTTTAAAAAAGTAAAATACAGATAGACAAGAATTGACTTGCACTGTTAACAGTTCATTTTCCTATAACTTTGTTTCAGTGTAATACATTATATTCAGAGTTGATTTCTATCCTACAGTTTTATTTTTGATAATTATGAGAATTACAAATTACAGTGGGTAGTGGCAAACTTGTTTTTTAGTGTTGTTGTTTTTTAATCAGAAAGTCTTCACTTTGCTCAAATGAAAAGTATTTTACTAATTCAAATGAAGAGTTCTGTTTGGTTCTGGTATGATGTACATTTGCCCATATATATCAAAATACCTTTAGATTTGGAGTTCATGCCAGAAATATGTGATTGCTCTTTGTTAACCAGAACACTATTTTAATGACCAATTATATGAGAAGCACACATGCAAAAATATAATGTTCTAGTGAGTACCAATAAATATTTTGTATGTTGTCAATTTGTGATAAAATAGAAAACTATCTTAAATGGAACATGATTTATGGTAACAGCAAGAAGCAAAAGCAGTTGTTTACATCTGAAGTCAGAGCTTTAATAATTGGGTGGTCATCTGTGCTTTTTCCATCGGCAGCTGTGGAAGAACAGTGTGTACTTCTGGTTCGACCTCCAGGCTTATCATCAGCTTTTCTACCAAGAAACACTTCACCCTTTTAAAGTATGCAAGCAAGCCCAAGTAAGTAGTAAATAATGCTGGCTCCCTGCGAGGCTCTGAGGACACAGAGAAATGAAAAATTGTGTCCAGCCCCAAACAAGAGAAATCTGGGAGTGCAGGCAAAAAGCAACAATTAAGTTTTTTTTGCCACGGGGATCACTTTATTGAAATGTCAGCAGAATATTGTTTTTATCATCTGATCTGTGGGTTCTCAGTTTTATCTTTTTTATTTGATTTGCTTTTCTCTTTGCTGCCAATATTCTTTCTTTCTTTCTTTTTTTTAAATTTATGCCTTTTGGTTTGGTCATGAGTGATTTAGAAGAGAACCCCGAGAGAGGATATGTAATGAGTCATGGAAGTGATGGGAAGCGGAGGCATTGACAAAGCTGTTCTCTGAGCTTCCTGCAGAAATTGACTGTTGGATACACTAAAGCTGCTGACCTGCCTAAAGGGAGGGAAAGAACGTTGACTGTGGTGTAGGCCCTGTGTGTCGCCTGGGCTTCTGTGCTACACACGATGGAAGGCAGATACTTGGAGAAAAGACTATCTCTAGACCTCCCTGAAGCAAAATAGAAGAGGAGGGGAAATGGAGGCTGAACAGAGGATTCTCTGTGAGAGACGGAGTGGCCAGTTGTTTTGTGTGTGTGTGTGTGTGTGTGTGTGTGTGTGTGTGTTGTGGAAGAAGGAGAGGGACTAGAATTATGAAGCTGACTTTTCAGTTTTTTATATTCTTAAGCTCTTCTGATATTTTATAGAGAGAGGTCGTCAAGCCTAGAAAACTGCTCACTTTGGGTTCCGTTAAACATTTCAGCGGTCCTTAAAATCTGAACCCCATTCCAGAGGAACTCTCCCTGAACAAGGCTGAGATGAGCTCTGTCGTGTTATTTATTACCCTGCCGTCATCTTATTTAGGGCATCGAAGAACACTGCTGCATGTTTGCTGCTCCTTCCACCACCCTGACTGGCGTTAATGACGGTGCTTTGCAAATCAGCGGACAGAACTTTGTACTTTTCACCGTGAGAATAAGGGCTTCAGTTTTACACAGCCCAGCTCTGGCTTCATGAAATCATGAATTTTATCTCTAACTTGCCAGTACCATTTTCTGAGACCACACAGCTAGCTCTTCTGCTTGTTAACCCTTTACCTGTGATTCTCTATTTATCATTCTCCCCCTAACCTATTGCCCCTGTCTGCTAAAGTACCATCCGTTATTTTTATTATGTTTTCACTACTACAAAGCGTACTCCAAAAACCTTCAGTGGCTCAATTAAGTGGGATCTTTGTTGTCGTAATCACCATATTTCCATGCACTTGTAAAAGAGGAAATTGTATTTGAGCTTAGTAGACTTATTAATTCTTAGTAATGATGTTATTCAACCAGCTATGAGTAATTGTGAAACAGGATATAGTCAAGTTTTAGCCATTCTGAGATGGATGATTCTGTTTGGGGATTACCAAGGTCCATAAACTTTTTCTTCTTTTGTAGGTTATCTTTTGGGGCTTCAAGGTGGGGTGGGTGGAAGGGAACATTGGAGAAATTGGCTTTAGTGAGAAATAAAAGGAGAAAGTCATGTGTTATTTTCTTACTTGGTTACTTTATTTAATTTTTAGTTAGTGGGACAATTATCTAAATTTGTTTAGGTTTTAATTACTTTAGATTTCTGTGCCTCCAGATATAAGAATTGACTAATACCATAGCTCTATAGATTTATTTCACAGTATCAAATACCATTTATGTCTTTATAATAGAAATGTATGGCTTTCTTTCATGGTACATTTAGCTATAGATCTTTGGGTTGATAATGCTGACGGCAAGACGTTATCAGCTGGTGCTGCGTTAAAGTGGGTATGGACTTGATTTTGTATTGTTTTTATACATCTGGCAAGCTGTATGTTTATCTGTCCTTTTATTTCTTTAAGCACTTGAAACATATATGGTAGTCTGTAGCTGCATTATTTATCTATTCTTGCACAATAGTATTATAACTTTGTGGCTTAAAACAGAGTTGATTCCAAAGGTGTACATGCTTTTATGTAGGCTAGTAGGCAGATTATATCCCTTGAAGTTTATTACCTCAACAAGTATTGCAGACGTATCTGTAGGCAACTAGTTGGTGTGTGTGTGTGTGTGTGTGTGTGTGTGTGTAGGGGGGTCACAGACAATGATTTAACATGACTAACTGTGGTTAGGAGTTGGAACTACAGTCTTGGACACGCCCTGAAGGCTTTCCTGCATGGCTTCAACAGAAAAGTGTGGTGAGAAACCAATCGAAATGGTTTTGGCAAGGAGTAAGGGAATCTATAAGGCAGGGATACAGGCTGACTCTAGCAGCAATTTACCAGGGGACTATCTATGACTGCTAAGCTGTGGGGCCCAGATTGCGTCCCAGATAGCCCTACTGTTTTCTGACATTA
>NW_006288434.1:4336688-4338030 GCF_000327345.1 Myotis davidii
TCCTGCTTCAGTGATAGGGTACCTGGAATAGAATGAAGCAGATCTGGGCACCACTGTATTTTGTAACTTCCATCTTTGTAGAAATCTTTCAAACGCACTGTATCCCCATAAAAACTATGCATTTAGAATTTACCACTCTGGACAACATATACATTGGGATTTTAAAAAATTAGTAAGCATGTATGATTCATAAATATGCATGTTTACACGAATGTTATACATATACAAACGTACAAAATTAAAAATATTTTTAATGGGAAGGAGGAAGAGAGAAAAAAACAGTAAAAATGAGAGCCTATGAGAAAAATAATGTGGAGCATGTAGGAATTAGTGGGTTAGAGCATAGGTAAGGATGAAATGGAAATGAGAAATAAGAGGATTGCTAGGTAAATTCACAGCTCTTCTACCACAAAGTCCTGTTAATATAAAGATATTCTTGCAGCAGTGTGAGGTTTTTGCCTTATTGATTTGAACATTAGAGTAACATATTGTTATATTCATGTATCACCTAAATCAGAGTCTATATGACATAGAAGGGAAAAAAATCACAGAACTTGCAATGGAAACACATGAATTTAAGTCACATTATGGTAGTTATTGGCTGGGTAAGTCGGTCACTTTAACAAGCCTCAGTTTCATGTTTTGTAAAATGTAGGTAGTAATAATGTTTTACATTTTATTTCCTCCTATTTCTGTTTTCACCCTTCTAATTTGAACACGTATACTAAAATTAACAAAGTACACAGTCATTATATTTATCGTCCTCTCAAACAAGTGAAGGATCTTAGAACCCAAATTCTACCACACCTCGCACATTTTATATATTCCTTTTTATAGCATTTAAATTTTCTTTTACACCCCTCATGTAGTCATCATTATGTTTTTAAATAATGTATAGATTTAGTCACGCACAAATTTCATTGCTTTTTGCATCACATTCCTTTTGGGGGGGTTTAATTCATGAAGAACATATTTTAGTGGGTTTTTTAAATTAGGATTTACTAGTGGTGAAAATCTCTCAGGTTTTGTTTGTCTGAAAATATCTATTTTATGCTCTTATTGATCATTTAGATCAATTAGTTCTATATTCATAGAACTAATCATTCTATGAATGATCATTTAGTTCTATATTCATAGCTGAATATAGAACTCTAGGTTGACAATTCTCTTAGAACTTTGGATATATTATTCCACTGGTTTGTATTGCTATTGTTCCTTGAGGCTGGATACTTTTTATCATTGTTTGCTTTTCTAATCTTCTCTGACTTTGGTGTTTTTTATTCACCTCAGTGTGTTTACTATAATTATCTTTCTTGGGTCTAAATTACTTTTAGAACCTGAA
>NW_006288434.1:4338097-4382046 GCF_000327345.1 Myotis davidii
TTCCTGTTGTTTATTCTCCTTGTCTTATGTTTTCATGTTTATCTGTCCTTTTATTTCTTTAAGCACTTGAAACATATATGGTAGCCTGTAGCTGCATTATTTATCTATTCCTGCACAATAGTATTATAACTCTGTGGCTTAAAACAACACACATTTATCATCTACAGTGTATGTGGATAAGGAGTCTGGGCACAGCTTCACTGGGTCCTCTGTGAGGCCGTAAATCAAGATGTTGGCCAGGGCTGGTGTCTCATCTGGGGCCCAAATGGGAAAGGCTCTTCCTCAGTGCTTTCATGGCTGTGAGCAGCATCCAGGCTGCTGGACTGAGGACTCACTGTCTTGCTCCTGTTCGCTAGAGGCTGCCTCAGCTCGGTGCCATGTTTTACTTGCCTAATCCCCTCTCCATATTGGCAGCTCACAACATGGCAGCTTGCTGCTCCAAAACCAGCCAGGGAGAGAGTGTCTCAGTAAGATGGGCGTCGCCACCTTATGGAACATAATCACATATACACAGCCACATAAACCTCTTCACTGTTGCTGCATTCTGTTGGTTAGATGTAAGCCACACATTGTGCCCACACTTGGGGGAGAGGATTACAAAAGGGCATGGCCGCTAGGAGATACTGTGTTCATGGGAGCCACCCTAGGGTCTGGCTGCTACAGTGTCCAATAATTCCATGATTTGTTGTTCTTAGGAGAACTAATTCTGCTATTTAGGATTTCTGCTGACATGCTGGATTCTTTCCTTGTGTATTTTGTAATTTTAAATTATGAGCTCATTAGTAAGGTTTTTATCTTTGGTGCTTCTGTTAGGCATATTAAATATATATCCTATATAATAAAGTAGCAATATGCTAATTGACCGTCACATCCTCACAAGATGGCGGTGCCCACAGCCACGAGATGGTGGTGCCCAGTCCTGTCAGCCCCGCCGGGGATGGGGTGGGGGCTGACAGCCGTGCCACCCGCCTGCTGCCAGAGTCCTCCAGTCCCCTCGGCCCCACCAGCAGTGAATTTTCATGCTACCATTACCTTTTTAAAAAATCCTTACCCAAGGATATGATTATTTCTTTTAGATCATCTGTTCTCAGGGAGCAGGCCTAAGCCAGCAGATGGGCATCCCCAAGGGTTCCAGACTGTAAGAGGGCACATAAATCTTCATGCACTGAACCTCTAGTATATATATTTTAATTGATTTTAGAGAGGAAGGGAGAGGGAAAGAAACATCAATGATGAGAATCATTGTCAGCTGTCTCCTACACAGTTGGGGATCTAGCCTGCAACCTGAGCATATGACCTGACCGGGAATCAAACCATGACCTCCTGTTTCATAGTTCAACACTCAAGCACTGAGCCACAATGGCCAGGCTGCTAGGCACATTTAAAAAAATACATTTTTATTGATTTCAGAGAGGAAGGGAGAGGGAGAGAGAGATAGAAACATCAATGATGAGAGAGAATCATTGATCAGCTGCCTCCTGCACGCCCCACACTGAGGATAGAGACCACAACCCCGGCATGTGCCCTGACCAGGAATCGAACCAATGACATCTTGGTTCCTGGGTTGATACTCAACTGCTGAGCCACACATGATTTCTTCATATTTATTTAGTATCCTGCTGCTTTGCTAAATTTATTTATCAGTACTAGTGGGGTTTTTTGGTGGGGAATCTTTAGGATTCCCTATATACAGTATCATGTCATCTGCAAATAATGACAGTTTTACTCTTTTCCAATTTGGATGCCTTTTATTTCTCCTTCGTGTCTGATCGCAATGGCTCGTACTGGATCTGGTTTGCTAATATTCTGTTGAGGATTTTAGCATCTATGTTCATCAGGGATATCTACCTATTTATCTATCTATCTAAAAGCCCAATATGCAAAGTGTCCCCTCGGGAGTTCGACCAACTGGGAGTTCAATCGCTCTTTATGACATGTGCTGACCACTAGGGGTTGGTGCGGAACGAAGGAAGGCCCCAGCCGGCAGCCTGCAGCCACTAGGGACCCTACCCGTGCACGAATTTCAGTCATTGGACCTCTAGAAGGCCTATAATTTTATTCTCAATTTTGAACCAAAAACTTTCATCTTTTGGTCTTATTCCTGCCCTGTGAAACAATACACAATAATTATCTCTCTTTTGGGTGACAGCTCTTCAAACAACAAAAAAATTATGCTGTCCCTTGTTACTCATATCAGCAACTTTAGATGAAATCTCAGGTCTTTTCAGAGGATTGAACTAGGTGAAATCTTGACATTTGGAAATCCCACTCTGGACATCTCCACCCAGTAAACTGACAACTTGGAAACCTTCTGGCCTACTGATCTAGCGAGGGACTTTGCTGCTTCCTTTTATATACATTCCTACAAAGAAATCACTTGATGGGTCCCATGGCAGATACATCAGTCTTAGTGTCCAACCGTCTCTACTCAGGGTCTATAATGCTGTCATGAGTTTACTCTTGTGTTTGCAAGATGTCACGAAAGAGAAAGGAAACACAAAAGCTAAGTCAGTACATGTCATCAGACCTATACCATACATTGGTATATTTAGGAAGCCATGGTTGTGATGTAGTAGCAGTGCAGAATTCATTGTGTTCATTGAGGCATTATTTATTGCCATACTTCTCATCCTCTCTTGCCTCAGATCACTTCAGTTTCCCATCAGGAGATCCTAGACACACAGTGTGGGTCCAGATGAAGTTCAGACCAGGTTGTGCAGCGTAGCCCAATCAGAGGTTTCTACAAGTATGTCCGTGGACTTGGCCCCTCGGTTCCTGCTCTTGTTTCTATGACTGTAGAATGAGGAAATCAATGTAAACTGGATAGCAGCAATTACAAGCACATTTGTCCTAGCCTGAAGAATTTTATTGATAGCTCCACAAACATTTATCAGACATCTAGATCCTCTGACCCATGCCCGGAATACTTTGGTGAACAAAGCACACATAGGTGCTACCCCCCACGTGCTATCCAGGTTCAAGAGTATGTTCTTCTTTTGCTGTCGTTTCCAGAGAACTTTAGAAATATTAAGAAAGAAGGGGCCATGTAGTACTTTCCCCACAAAACTTGCATTGTGCTGACAATGTTTTCCAGTGACGTCTGAGCTAATTTTAGGAAGCCAAAACCTTGGGTGTTACCACAGATCTCTCTGAAAAAACTTTTGGCATAAGACAGTCAGAATAGAGGATTTTTCTGATACGCAGCTTACTTTTTTCTTTGCTTGCTGTCATCCATTACCCTAATTGTTCAGCTCCTCTCTTTACTTGGCGTTTACAGGACTTCCTAGTAAATACTTCAGGGTGGTCCTGACATTTTCATTAAAGTGCTATGAGCTCAGTGCTCCTTCTCTAGCCTGCTGGTGTATTTCCAGGTGCACTAACCGAGTTCATCATTCCTTCAGACAGCAGCAGCATCAGGAACCAAGCTGTGTTTTCTAACAGATGAATGGGCGTGGGTGAGGAGCGAGGTAAGGGTGGTGGTTGAATGTGGAGAATCAGGCACCTCTGTATAGCTTTGTGGTGAATGTCAGTGCCTCTATAATTAGGTTGTTTCCTGAGTGCTGGGCAATTATTATTCAGGCTTTGTTAAATTATTTGTTTTCGTTACCAGAGAGATGGTGTCATGGGGAGCAGCGAGGCTTGGAATCCCGAGCGCAGTGAATCACTGAGCACAGAGTCAGCAGGGTCCTCATCTTGAATCCCATTCCAACGTGCTTGCTCCTGAAGTGGGTTCCGGAGAGAACACGGGTAGCAGCCAGCTCTCTGGCTGACGGCTATTCATTCATTTCCCCTCTTCCTGATGTTTATACCAGCTATCCGCATTCAGTCTTAAGATTTTTGAATACCCTAGGATTATTATTTTAAAATAGGATCTCCAGATATCCTCTTTTAATCCTCTTGTTTCCAGAAAAGCCAACCCTTGAGCTTCTCTAAACCATAATTATTATTATATCTGACATTTATTCAATGTTTACTATCTGTCAGGCTCTGTGGGAGTCACTTTACATGAATAAATTTTTATTCTTCATTTATTTTTAAAAATATATTTTTATTGGCTTCAGAGAGAAAGGGAGAGGGAGAGAGAGATAGAAACATCAATGATGAGAGAGAATCATCAGCTGCGTCCTGCATGCCCCACACTGGGCATTGAGCCTGCAACATGGGCATATGCCCTGACCAGGAATTGAATTGTGACCTCCTGGTTCATAGGTGGACGCTCAACCAGTGGGTCACACTGGCTGGGCTGAGTAATTTTTTAAAAATATTCTTGACAATCCTAAGAGGTAGATATTGGTATTGTCCCCATATTATAGTTTAAGAAATTGAGACTTAGAGAAGCTACACTGGCTGGGCCATATATTTATATTCTTAGCAACATATTGTAAACCTAATTATGGATAGTGATTGTTTATATATGACTGACAGTCAGGTGTTTTTACTTAAACATTTTCAGATATCATAGTTTAATGAACCCCCATAGGCAGTCACCCAGCATCAGCAAGGGTCCACATCAGTCTTTCCAGACATACCATGTTTGTAGTCCAAGTTTGCTCTTCATAGAGAGCTCTTGACAGGTTTCGCTGGAGCAACAGTGAAGTCTCCCAGTCCCTCCCACCTCATCCACAGAACTTCAGCAGTGAAACCAACGTGTAATAATTCAGAGCCGATATGAGCAGTTGTCAGGAGGGGGAGTGGCTTCACAGGCCTGAAAGGCTTGCCACGAAGTAGCCAGTCCATTCAAAGAAGCAATATTCTAGTCAAGAGAGGGCACTGGTCCGAGTGGCATCCGGGAAGGGAAGGGAAGGGTCTCAGGGCAGACAATGCACTGGAAGCTCTATCCCACCAACTTGTCTACTCTGTGGGCAGCGGGGCAGCCCGCTGGAGCTGATGGAGCGACCATTCCAGGGATCCCAGGCAGCTTCCCTTAGTCTGTCTCTAAGCAACCTGCTCCACGTAAGCTTGCTTTCCAAGGAGATGCGCTGGTTAACGTAAACATGCACCCCGTGTGACAGTTGGTTTTCTCATCGTAAAGTAGTCCCTCAGTGTCATGGATCTGTCTGTCATGCTTGTTGGCGGGGAGCAGCGTCCCTTTTCGACAGGGTTTTGTTTTCTTTGAGGCAAAACGTTAATATCGTCATGCTTTTCTCATTGAATTATACTTTGTTCACTGAGTTTCAAGAAATTATTTTTATTGGAGATTAAATCATTCCATTAGTTTAAATACATATTTTGCGTTTGTGAGTTAAAAGTTTTTCGGGCCCTGACCGGTTTGGCTCAGTGGATAGTGCGTTGGCCCGTGGACTGAAAGGTCCCAGGTTCAATTCCGGTCAAGGGCATGTACCTTGGTTGCGGGCACATCCCCAGTAGGGGGTGTGCAGGAGGCAGCTGATCGATGTCTCTCTCTCATTGATGTTTCTAACTCTCTATCCCTCTCCCTTCCTCTCTGTAAAAAAATCAATAAGATATTTTAAAAAAAAGTTTTTTGGTTTTTTTAAAATGAATGAAATGATCGAAAGGCCTATTTGTTCCATAGGTTGCCTTAAACTGCTTAGTCATAAATCTTTTTTGTGAAATTGTTTTATTTTATCACATAGGAATCAATTTTGCTTAAAACATTTTAAGCCACGGCCCAACTTGGTCTTTAACTCGGCCTGTTTTGTCCCTGAGTTTGTGGTTCCTTTTTGGCTTTACTTAACATGTTCTGTTTCCCCTTCTGATTTTTCATCCTGTCCAAAATGATTCAAGTTTGTTTTATTCTCCTATCCTATTGGCATTTTCTCAGGTTCTCTTTCGCACTGAGCTCTCCTCAGTAGAGCCCGTGTAACTGCCAGGAACGCTCAATTTGATTGTCATCACATTATCTTTTTTTGTGCAACTCCATCTTGTGTTGCTCTCTGTCGTAGTTTGAGTCTCGGTATCAGGATGTTGCAATGTCTAGATCCCACTTTTAACATTCCTAATTGAAAAGCCCCAAGGTCCTTCACATGAGAACCCTTTTGTGGAAAGCTCCATCTGTAATTTATCCCCTCTCAGCAAAGCTCTCAGCAATGTTCTTTGAGCTCCTACGGGATACGAGAGGTCATTAAAAATCATCATATTTTCCTCCTCTTCCAGAGGAAAAGAAAAAAAATTGGATCGCTTCAACTTGCTTGTTATTCTCTTTTTCTGCCTCGTATGAACTCAGATAATGATGTTCTACGCCTGCTAGAGCTGTGAAAGGCTGTGAAAGCAGACTGCTCCTTTTGCCGAAGTAAATATTTTATGATTTCTGAAAGTGTTCTGTATTAGGGCATTTTATATTCCTTCTATAAACTCCTCTAGGGACACGTTAGTTTTTTTGGTGCAGTTTCATCTTATTGTTTCATGTAAATTCCAAGAATAGAACTATTGAGCCCAGTTGCTATTTGCCTTCGAGCACAGCATTATGTTACTTGATTGTTGTCACGGTGCGGTGGACATTTGTTTTGTTGTGTTTAAAACTATCTGTGAAGTGATTTGGGTCTCTTTGGGTCCAGACACTGCACCAGGATCCAGGAGTACCAATTGTATTTCTCATGATGCTTTCAATGTTTCTTCTTCATAGCTCTTCCTTGTACTTCCTTCTTTTATTATTTTAAAATATATTTTTATTGATTTCAGAGAGGAAGGGAGAGGGAGAGAGAGAGAGAAACATTAATGGTGAGAGAGAATCATCCATTGGCTGCCCCCTGCACGCCCCCTACTGGGGATGGAGCCCACAACCCAGGCATGTGCTCTGACTGAGCTCAAACTGGCGACCTCCTGCTTCATAGGTGGACACTCAACCACTGAGCCACGCCGGCTGGGCTCCTCGTACTTTCTTATGAGGACAATTTAACGAGTTTTTTTCCCCACTAAACAAACTCTTGTCTTTCTGGTTTACTAATCAGTCTGAAGTTAAATCTAACATTTAAATCTTAGCTTTTCTCTTTTCTAGATAAATACTAGACTATGGTTTACTATCCAAACTGTCAACAATTTCAAAGAAAAGCTTGTTTGTCCTCCTCTGGCAGTTCAGCTTGACTCTAATTTGAATATTAAAAGGAACTTTACTGTGTCCGTATTTTTAAAAACTAGATGTCAGTTAAACAGTATTTCAGTACACTGTGTTGCAAATTGCCATAGTCTGGTGTGAGCTGGTACATTGTCATGTGGCTTTGCCTCCAGTGAATATATGACCCAGTTGGTGTCATTTGCTTTTTCCCTACTTTATTTCTCTTTCTCTACCAACGATGATAGGAAAGAGAAGTACGTTTTCCTTGTGATTCGCGGTGCGATGATAACCCGCCCTCCAGGGGAAAATGAAGCAGCCCTGCTTTGTAGCACTTATTGGTCTCTGGGTGCAAATACTCTCACCATGGATGATGTCAGGCTGCCAACGCGACTCCTCTGAGTGCAGAGCTGTGCGGTAGCCCACCGTCATGTAGTGTTTCCTGGGCATCACGTGGTATTTCCACCATGCAGATACAATACCGTTAATAACCAGGGCATGGATGATAGTAAAACAGTACAGTCAATAGGAAGTGATACATTTTGAGTATGCATTGTCTGTGTTTTTAATATAATCTATTTAACAGTAAATTTGGGTAATTTAATTTTTGATAGTGACTGAGTTTAACAACCTCTTCACACAATTCCTGAAAATTCATGAATTGGCTCTCGTGAGCGGATACAAGCTGGTTCCCACATACCATTGCTTATGATGGAGGAAGAGAGAGAACGACAAGGGAGCTGTCACTCTGGTCCTCTCTATTTGAAGTCGCTGTCGTGTTGTAGCCGGAGACAACTGACCCTGCATCCTCAGACTTACCTCCCACCCTCAGGAGACTGCGTATGACCCCTCGCTTGCACCCACCAACGCAGGCACACCCTTGGCTCCAGACGCTCCAGGTCCTATGACCTGTAAGAAGGAGCTTATGAAAAAGACTGTCTATTTCAGTCACCAGAGGGTTTTGTTTCTTCTCTCGTCTTACGAGTGCATGCAGTCGTGTCATGGGTTCAGTCTTTCTCCAAGCGGGCCAGCCAGAGCTCATCGATACCACTCTGTAAGTCCATCTGGCAGCACCCTGATCAGTAAAGGAAACGGCAGCAGCGACTTCACATTCCCTGTGCTCCTGGTGGGCATCTTGGCAGTGACAAGGAGAATGTGAAAGACACACGCCTTCCTGCTGCCTTCCTGTCACAGGGTCAGCAGTCCTTCTGTTACCGTTACAGTGGGTCCTAAGGAAAATGGACTTGTCAGTGACACCACATGCTGGCGTGGGACTGGTCTCTCCTCACCTCTGGAATATGTTAATGAGTCATATTGTCAGTCCACTTTCTAAATGTCCCCAGTTATAGCCAATGTGGTGATATGTCCCGCTAGACGTCCTGTAAACTAGCATTCGGATCTCACAGCATATAGATCTGGCGACATCTTGCCCCAGCGTCCTGAGGGGCTCATTACAAGTCATCCAGTTCCGAGGCGAAGTTTTAGTACATTTCTCTTTCTTACTTCCAGTTCTGGCCTGGTGGTGACAGCACAACATCATGCGATCAGGGTTACCAGGCAGTCCTAGAAAGATGCAGCCACATGATTATGAAAATAACTACATCGGAACGAAGTATGTGAAACCGTTCCATTAACATAACCAACAGCTGAAATGTAACATAACAAATCAACACATGTGCTGCAACATTTGGTATTCTTCTTGACGTTGCCTTTTAAGTCTACACAGACATTATTCTTATTTTCACTGGAACACAGATGAGTGTCAAGCTGCAGCTCATCAGATGGCCCCCAGTCATGGGAAAGAGGCCTCCCAAAGCCACGCTCACCTATGGCACAGGGAGGGTGCGTGCTCAGTGCTTCTACAGCGTGACGATTGGAGCCTAACCCCACAGCTGCCCTTATTTCATTGTTGGTACAAGGAGACATCCAGATAGCACAGACAGTTGTGAGAAATGTTTTATTGTTTGGTTTTGACATTGTTAAAGACAATAAATTCAATAAGCCTAACGTTCTCCTGTCTCAGGTGTGTCTAGCTAGGCTTTCTGAGTGAACGGGAACACAGTCACACACTCCAGGGTCGGCGAGGATGAGGGAAATGTGGGACACTGAGCCTGAAATGCACTCTGATACATTTGAAAGGCAATTGGGATCCACTTCCCGCCAAGAACATGCTCATTAAAATGCACTGTCAAAATGACTTTGAAAACTAGTGAGTGGCAATGCTGACCCTTGTGTGAAAAATAACTTAGAGTTGGAAAGAAATGTAAATTGCCACGGGAAATGTCATATTTTAATTTGAGCCGTCTCCCATGTAGTGCAGTACAGTGTTGTGTACAGGATATTGGCTCTCATTAGATAAATAAAGCATGTGGAGAGGGCCCTTCTAGTTGCTAGAGGGAATGCTGCCCAATTCATAAATTGCTAATAAAGCCAATTAGATCTTCAGACAAACAAGCAAGCAAGCTGAGATTTCCTTGAAGAGGCAAACATAGAAACACTGTGTTTTTCTTTTCTTTTTATTTGGGATGGGGGTGGGGGTCTTTATTTCTCCATTCCACTTTCCAATTCAATTCTCCCTTCTGTGTCCACAGCATCCACCCTACATCTTTTTCTCTTGATGGTCTTGTTAAGCGTCATAGGGTCTTGAGAGCTTAGTTAAATAACAACAACAAAAAATCAACCCCCAGGATTTCGAGACAGTAAGAGACTTCTTTAGGGCGAGGCATTGCTTTTTTTCCGTCCCTATCTGGTACCGTCGCCAGGAACGCGAGCCACAGGCACAGGTGTAGAGCGGGCTGGGCCAGCAGCCCGGTGTGCGTTTCCTGATGACATAACCTCTGAGCGCCTCCAGGAGAGACGGGGTTTAGAGCCGTGCTGTGCGCCCTGCCAGGCAGTGTGATCAGACAGGCATTGCTTGTATCCCTTCTCAGAAACTTCCCTGCTGTGTTGTTAAAGCATCACAGGTTAATGTTTAAATTGGAACCGTGTCGACCACAGCTGTGCATGAGTGAATCCCTGCTCTAACGTGACTCAGAGTAGCAGGCTGGGATATGAAGGGAGCGTTTTCTTCTCCAACATGAGCCTCATTGTTATTTTCTCAGCGGCTAGAAGGGAAGAAGTGGGTGGCCAGTAAAAGAGCAAATGACCCAGGATGCTTAAACAATGTTTCTAACCCATCCTTAGACTGTTTTCTTTAGTTGTCATATAACGTAATCTTTACTAGTATATTCCATCTTAAAGTCAGTGTACACCAATTTAAAATAAATTTTTATCATTTTTATAAAGTTTGTAAAGGTGGTGTTTAGCTTTTTAATTTGGTTTCATCTATGATTACGTCCCTTGTGTTTGTTATATATAGGCAGTTACCAGTTATTCACTTATAGGTTGTCCCTGGATTATTAGAAACACATTATTAGAAGACATTTTCAGATTTTAATGGCATAATTCAGTTGAATGTACTATAAATTTACTGTGGGGCCTAATGCAATTCAATTTTCTCCTCCTGACCCCCTTAAACACCCTGGGGAAGTGAGGAAGAGTGACAATAAATGCCATCGTGTGGGTGTGGGCTGCCAGGGGAGGCTAACCTTTCGAACCTCTCTCCAGTGCTTCCTGTTCGGTGCTGTTATCGGGGAGATAGGGGAGTATTGTGGCAGTTATCATAGTAGAGGTTGATACTTGCACAAAGATAAATTACTTGGGTGATAATGAACAACGTTCTAATAAACTGGCTATGAGGAAGCCACACACACACACACACACACACACACACACACAGTTAGGAGGGCACACAAGTACCTAAATTTAGATGCAATCAGAGAGCAGAAATAAAATATTTTTAAATTTGTATTAGGATTTTCATTTAGTGCATTTATTCCTTTTAAAAATATATTTTTATTGATTTCAGAGAGGAAGGGAAAGGGGGAGAGAGATGGAAACATCAATGATGACAGAGAATCATTGACTGGCTGCCTCCTGCACACCCCCTACTGGGGCTCAAGCCCAAAACCCAGGGGTGTGCCCTGTTGGGAATCAAACTGTGATCTCCTGGTTCATAGGTCTGTGCTCAACCACTGAGCAACACTGGCCAGGTTAATACATTTATTCTTAACAAGGAAGTCTATGAAGCTTCAGCCCACATTATAAATAAATATTTCTGGTTTGGGATGTTGGCCTTTAACAGCTATTCAATTCATATGGTTATAAATTAGACAAATGGTATGTATCTTAGCAAGGAATATCCTCTGACTTTCCTTTATTCCCAGCATTTCTGGGAGTCCTATCTAAGAGAAACTTCATAGTTTTATCTAACTGGTGGCAGTTAAATATAGGGATTTGTAATCTAAACCAGAACTCTTTTGAGAGTGAACAGGGAACTATAATTATGCCAGAACAGTAGTCTTAAACCGGACTTGGGACATATGGCTACCCTAAATATGCTCTGAAACTATGGGATATGCAGCTAAATCAGATGCATGGACCACTTATGGCTTCATGAGCAGAGAGTGTGAGGTCGGGAAGGAAGGTAGTAGTAGAGAGTGGCCTGGAAAGGGTCTGGCCTGGGTTGGTCGGAAGACTGAGTTTTATGATGTTTCTCATTGGGGTGGAACTTCTGCTGCTCATTTCCTCCTCATGTTTTTATACTTGTTCTCTTGACAATTTCCTTGTTCTATTGTAGAGATTAAATTAATAGGATTTGCATTTGAGGAAGAAGGAGAATATAGGCAAGTCAAAGAATGTGCTGTGAATGGTATTTTATTAATACAACCTGGAAACACAGGAGAAAGGGAAAGGTTTGGAAAACTAGGGAAATACCATTCATTGTATTATTGAGTCATTGAGTTTGAGGGTCAATGGGCTCTCTATGTAAAGTGTAACAAGTCCTGAACTCTAGGTTTTGGGATGAGGAAAGAAATCAGATCTAAGGAGCCTACGAATGGAAGTAGGCAGAGGATCAGGAGAAAGTATTGAAGGCAGAGGAGAGAGTGTCAAGAGGAGAGGATAATCAACAGAGTTAAAGGTGAAAAGATGAAGCAGAGAAGCTACTGAATTGGTGGTTATGTGGTTTTTAGTGATCTTAAAGATCAGCTTCATTGGCATGAAAACCAGATTGCAGTAGATTGGGCAGTGAGTGAAGAGTGAGTGTAAAGATTTGTAGAGAAGGGAAAGCGAGAAATGGGGTGACAACTGTTTAGGATGGGAGAGACACTTCACTTGAACGCCTTTATAGCACAAGGAAGGAGATGGAATCAATGGAAAGGTAGATTAAGGAGACAGGTACTAAGGACACAATTGATGTTGCAAGGTTCTGGAGGAATGGAGTCAAAAGCACACATGAATGCCTTAACCAGTTTGGCTCAGTAGATAGAGCACTGGCCTGTGGACTGAAGGGTCCCAGGTTCGATTCTGGTCAAGGGCATGTACCTTGGTTGTGGGCACATCCCCGTAGGCGGTGTTCAGGAGGCAACTGATCAATGTTTCTAACTCTCTATCCCTCTCCCTTCCTCTCTGTAAAAAATCAATTTTATATCTATCTATCTATATCTATATCTCTCTCTATATATATATCTCTATATATATATATTTATTTATTTTTTAAAGCACACATGAGTGATTCAGCCTTGGAAAACAGTCTTCCTTTGAAACTTGAGAAAGAAAAAGATTTAGAAGAAAGCTCTAGAGAGGGAAGTTGAGGGCATTTACACCAGTGATTGTTCCTAATTAAGTGGGATGCAGTCTACCGAAAGCAAAGAAACATACGGCTGCATCTGGGAGGCTTTAAGGAAGATGGCAAAATTTAGAAACGGGGAGATGGAGTTGACTTAGAAACAAGCAATAACTTACCAAGCTTTGCAACCATAGATGAGCTGTGGTGTTTTTTTTAAAGGCTATTTAAATGGAGCCAATTATTATAGTTTTTACAGGGAGTTTGAGGATAGAGTTGGAAAAAATAAATGAATGAATGATTAGACTGACCCGAAATACCAAGGCAGAATACCAAGCTGGGAGAAACTAGGGATATTTGTAAGAGTTAGTTGAAATGATGGGCAGTCTCGAGTCCCGGTCGTGTAAGAAGGTAAGAGACGAGGTGGTGCCTGACTTATTTAGAGGACAGATTGTGCAGAAGGTAGAAAAAGCTTGGTGAGAGGTATTGAAGGATACAGAGCAAGGGTCAGAGAGAGGAAGTTGTGCTACGAATACAGTAAGTGGTAAAGTGAAGTGAAGCTCATTCTGAAGAAAATCATACAGCAAATTTCAGAAGGTAAAAGCCCGAGCCAGGTGGATACAGTGACATAAAGAGATCTGGCTTTAACATGGCATCATGAAATGTCCACCGTGGTGCGGTGATAGAACATGCAAATAGCACTGGGAGCCTTTCATAGGCCTGTGGCAGCAGTAGATTTTAAAGACAAGACATGAGTGAAGGCAAGACTGAAAGTGAAAGGGGAGGGCACGGATGTGAACACCCCCCAGCAGCCGACCTATCACTGTTATTCCAGTTACCATTTCAACTTATTTTGTACTTTATGCTCTTCACTGCTATCATGTTTTTAAATCAAAGGAATCATGCCGATTTCTACAGAAAAGTTTGGTATGTGGCATGCCAAGTCTCTTTAAACTACAGTCTTTGATGTAGCTGACCCATTGGCAAAGCCATTGCTTTATTTTGCCATTAGAGGGTATTCCTGCCCCAATAGAAGTTGAGTCTGATTTTTAACCTAAGTGATGTGGGGAGTCAAATGTGCTTTCCTTTGAGGTAAGCTTGAAATTATTAAAGTGACTTCTGGAATCGTTGTTTAATGTTGTTAAGTTGGTCATTTTAGTCTGTAGTTTCTTAATTTACCTTAGGATGACATTATTTTAATTCACTTCCAAAACTTCCACCTTAGAAAATGGTGAAGAACAGATTTGAATCCGATTCAATCCTAGCTTGTTAGACTAGTTAGGTTTACAAGCCATTCTTCTAAATACTTCCCAAGGTTAGAAAAATTTTCTTTCTCCGTGTGTGTGTGTGTGTGTGTGTGTGTGGCAACTTTCATTTTAAATATTATGTAATCATTTGGAAAGAGTATGATTCACTTTGGACTATTCAACCCAGTGGAATATGTACTTATGTTTTAAGTAACTAAGTTTCCAGACTGTAGATTGCCTAATTAAATAGGACATCTCGAATGGCTAACTATGCCCCTTCTCTCATATTTCACAACACTTCTTCTCTGCTGCTATTCAAGACTCACCTTTTAATAACTTCAAGAATTTTGCTGTTTGCTATGTCATGTAATTCCCCCATTCTTAACCCCAATAATGTTATCTAAAGATCATCTAAGTTCTGTTTTACCTTCCTAGAAATTTTCATTACATGACTCATGAACTTTCTCCCTACCTTTTCCTTCTATTTTATCATTTTGAAGCTCTTTCAACACCCACACAAATTGCCCTTATAACATATACGTTGTGGAGTTTCTTAACTGACCCAATTCCAATGTTTTTAATCTCTGTTTCCCCTAAGTTAACTATGGGATGGCCATATGTTGGAATCCACCATAAACTGGAACTATTTCAACTTTGAATTTTGAACTCTGATATTGCTCGTCCAGATCATAATTTCACTTTAGGCCACTAATCTCCCATTTATCCTCTTAGTAAATGTTTATCGGGTGCCTATAAGATACTGAACTCCAAGTACTCCTTTTAAGGGAGGACTAGATAAAAAAGTCAATTCTGATTTTTGTAAAGTACTCTAAATGCCTCCTTTCTTTATTTTCACCTCAAGTTCTTTACTACTCCCCACTGCATAATGTGTTACTACCCTGATACTAATCTCATTTGCTTTCCTACCTCTAAGGGGCCTCATGGTACATCATCTCAATTGCAGTTTAATCTGCATCTTCAATTCTGGCTTTTCTTTTTCAGTCTCTTTTACTATTTTCTCTGACTTTATTCATTATTATTATATTTTACAATCAATATGTATTTACATTTATCTACATATTTATGCTTTTTGTTGTTCTCTATTCCATCGTGCTTTTGTTTGGGGCTTCCCCTTAATTAATTAATTAGTTAATGAATTAATTTCATGCAGGTCTGCTGGTGATTAATTCTCTGTTTTTGTTTGTTGATTTCTGACATCTTTATTTTATTTTCATTTTGGAAGAGTATTTTTGCCGGGCATACAATTACAGGTGAGCAGTTGTTTTCTCTTTGCACTTAAGATTTAAGGTTGGAGTCTATACCTGGTCTGCCCCTGCTCTTAGGGTGTTTTGAGAGCCTATGGTATTTATAGGGGCTTCCCCCACTGCCAGGCACTAAACTACAATGATCCATATCCCCTCAGCATAGAGAAACTTCCAAAACCTCCACCTATAGATAATTGTAAGGACTTTGGTTATTACTAAGTATGAAATGGGAAGATGGGGTTTGAGAAGAAAAGTGACATGCATAGTGGATTCGCTGTTTGCTGTGGTAAAACTGTAAGAGAGCAAAGAGGAACCTGGCAAGACCAGCTAAGAGGCTATTGCAGAAAAGCAGGAAGAGACGACGGTGGCATATAGTTTCTTATTTGACTATTGGAATGACTTCCAAATGGCCTCAAACCTTGATCTGCGCAAACTGTTTCTCCCTTCGACGCGATAGTGATTTATTTCTAAAATTCATATCCCATGGCGTCACTTCTCAGAGTTTCCCCATTATATATCTTTAGGTAAAAATTCAAATTCCTTACCAATGAATAAAAGATCATATTCATGCTCTGATACCTGCCTCCCTTTACAGCATCCTCTCTCATTCTAACTCTTTCTTTTAGCCAGCGTTACATACTTGAAGGCTCAAATCTCACAGGTTATGCCTGGCCAGTGTGGCTCAGTGGTTGAGCATCCATCAGTTCTATGAACCAGGAGGTCATGGTTGGATTCCCAGTCAGGGCACATGCCTGGGTTGTGGGCTCACTCCCCAGTAGAGGGCATGCAGGAGGCAGTCGATCAATGATTCTCTCTCATCATTGATGTGTCTATTTCTCTTTCTCTCTCCCTTCTTCTCTGAAATCAATAAAAATATATTCTAAAAAATTATATTTAAAAAAATCTCACAGGTCATAAAACCTCGTAGGCCCTCATGCCTTGGCCCATGTTTTCCTTCTTCTTGAATGATCTTTCTCATCAGCTTTCTTGCCTGATTGACTCTAACTCATCTTTAAAGACCCAGCTTACAGATCAAGGATAAGAGAAACTTATCTTCTCTTGGAAGAGTTTCTGAGTCTTTTCCTTCCCCATTCCAAGATATAAAAGAGTATTTTTGGTGGATTCAGTACAATTCAATAAACATTTATGGCATCTAGTCTCTGCCAAGAACAGTTTTAGGAGCTGGAGAATCACAGATGAATAAGCTGAAGTTTTTGCCCTCGAAGACCTAGTTCCAGAAGAGAAGACACATAAATACTTAACGGTGTTATAATGTGATAGTATAGCAGTTGACAAGTATGATCTTGGGAGGAGGGTGTGAGTGAAGGATCCTTCGAGGAAGAGAAATTCCTGTTGATTTTACAGAATAAATCAGAGTTTATCAAGCAGACGAGGTGCATGGGGTAGGGTCAATACAAGATATGCAAAACATGGAATGCCAAACAGCAAAACACTGAACAGACAGTCCAACCTCAGAAAGAAGGCAGGGGAGGGGTGTAAGAGATCAACCAAAGGACTTGTATGCATGCATATTAGCATAACCAATGGACACAGACACTGGGGGGGTAGGGGCTTGCCCAGGGTGGGACTGGCTGGGAGTAGAGTCAGTCAGGAAAAAAGGAGACGTATGTAAAACTTTAGACAATTAAAAAAAAAGGAAAAAAAGAAAAATTGATATTTGAGTATAAAATTTAAAAGGTATGTAATGGGAAGTGAGCTTGAAAAGATTGGACAGACAATCATTGAAGATCTTATTTCAATATATACGTCCACTGTGGTACTTTTCATACTGAAAACAACTGGTTTTCATCTCCATGTCACCATCAATGGGCTCCTCCAGGGCTGGCATTAGGTCTTATTTATTAATCTTTGCATACATAGCACCTACCCAAGTGTCTAAAATGTGGTGGATACTCATAAATGCTTATGTTATTAATGTGGATCCTTTAAAACTTTTAAAACATTATTTTACATAAGGGTATTATTTGGTACATATCTATTTATCATCTAATCTATATCATCTATCTATCTATCTATCTATCTATCTATCTATCATCTATCATCTATCTAACGCCTGGGTTAAGTCTGGACATTATCAGCTCCAAAGTCTAAGTATAAAAATAAAATTGAAATAAAATACAATTAATTAAAGATTTTGAGTAAAACTAAATTTAAATCTGATATATAGGGCACGACATATCCAGTTTGTAACATTTAAAAAATAAAATGTTATTAAAGTGCTTCTCAGATTTAAATAACTATTATTGAGAGACAAGACAAATGAATGGAACGAAGTAGACCCGTGGTCGGCAAACTGCGACTCGCGAGCCACATGCGGTTCTTTGGCTCCTTGAGTGTGGCTCTTCCTAAGCCTTAGGAGAACCCTAATTAAGTTAATAACAGTGTACCTACCTATATAGTTTAAGTTTAAAAAATTTGGCTCTCAAAAGAAATTTCAATCATTGTACTGTTGATATTTGGCTCTGTTGATTAATGAGTTTGCCAACCACTGAACAGACAGTCATGCAGCTTTCCCTAGAGCAGCGGTTCTCAACCTGTGGGTCACGAACAATGAAAATACATTCTGCATATCAGATATTTACATTACGATTCATAACAGTAGCAAAATTACAGTTATGAAGTAGCAATGAAAATAATTTTATGGTTGGGGGGTCACCACAACATGAGGAACTATATTAAAGGGTCGTGGCATTAGGAATGTTGAGAACCAGTGCCCTAGAGTCTGTGTATGTGCTGTGTATATCTTTCCATTCATGCCTGTTTCCTCCTCCTTTCTCTATCACAGCCCTGAACACAAGATATGGACATTTTTACAGCAGAAAGTCTTAAGAACTCTGCAACTCAGCTGGATAGGGCAGGTAGTCTTCTGGGTCTCTAGACTAGAAGACTATCAGTCAACTTTTCAGCCTTAGTGTATTCTTTCCTCTTTCTTTCCAGTGGGCATTTCCAGCCACTTTGGAAAGTAGCACATACAGTTAGAACTGTCATGAATATAAGGAAAAAAGGAAATGTATAACGTGAATCATTATAACCACAGTAGTAATCTGAGGAAAATTGCAATATCTAAATCACCTACTTTTGTGCAAGATCTCCTGGCTAACTGACTAGTTACAAATGAAGAAATAGGAAGAGAAAATTAAGAAAACACACACGGTCTTTTGAATAAACACACTACTTTGTCTTAAGAAGTTTTGCACATCTTTTTTTTAAAAAAAACCCCTTGAGTTTGTTTGTCTTTTCTTACCTTTAAAAAATGCCTTTGCCGCAGAACCTGCTAATTATTATGGTTTCTCCCAACATCCACTCCTTTCTTCCCCTCCTCCTTTAGTTGCTTTTTGCCACATACGTTGCTCCTTCGGCCACTCTTGACATTGGACTCCAGCAGCAAAAGAAAAGAGAAATTTATATGAAAATACAGCCACCGTTTGAAGACCTTTTTGACACAGCAGAAGAATATATTCTTCTCCTCCTCCTAGAGCCCTGGACAAGGATGGTACAATTAGACCAACTTGCCTACAGACAGGTATGGCAACACTGATACATTGTGTGTGAACCCGTCGGGCTTATTGTAAAACTGATGATAAGCAGCATGGTTAACTCACATGAAAAAAAACCAAACTGGAAAAGGTCTCAGTTGGGCCAGGGATTCAGAATTTTCCTGTCGTCTCCTAACAAAACACATCGGTGTCGTTGTTAGCTCTGTGCGCCAATGTGTCAGCAGAGAGAACTCTGACTTTGGGTTTCCTGTGACCCAACAAAATGTGCCACGGTGATATACTGGCTTTGTCCCTGCTTGCCGTTTTCAGCGGCAGTCTTAATTTTGATTAATGGACAAAGCTCGTTCAATGTTATGCTGGATGAGTTACAGTAAATATTATACCCATGGAAAACATAAACATTTCATACGTATTGTGGAAAGCACATTCTCTGGCTTCGGCGCTATTGTCAAGCGCACCCAGATGTTCATCAGGTCAGGCTGCTTGATTGGGTAAAAGTTTCAACACATCTTTCTTTCTTCGTCCCCAAAGAGGTCATGTTAACCCTTCGTGCTGGAATATTTTCACTCTTTTTATTGACGGGTGGAGGAAATTTCTTTAAATATTTATTTTGAGTCACAAATTAAAACCACTCATGGGTATTTTTTACATTAAGTTAATGCACGTGCCCTGTACACGTGGTCATTTCAGGTGGGACTCTGGTATCTCTGTGTTGGTATTCTTTGTTCGTATCTCTTCCACTACTTCTTAGTCATGTCTTCCACCAGAAAGGATAGCTTAGGTAATTAAAATAAAATTAA
This sequence comes from Myotis davidii, assembly GCF_000327345.1. Lineage (NCBI taxonomy): Eukaryota > Metazoa > Chordata > Mammalia > Chiroptera > Vespertilionidae > Myotis > Myotis davidii. The sequence goes on from NW_006288434.1 coordinate 4,357,602, forward strand.
TACTGAAACACCTTGGATAGAGTTATCTTATTGAATTGAAACAACCCGTATGGCTTACTAAATTCAGTAACCAAAATAATTAAAATTTTATTTCTGCTTTTCTCTTTGTTCTGAAAACTTAGCATTGCAACCTTTCTTCTACAGAAACACATAGATTACACTACGAAAATTAGGCTATTGTATGAAATTTTAAAATATCTCTCTAGTTGTTATTTTAAATATAATATAGGGTGTAGGGGGAAATGGACCTGAGATATGGTCCTGAGATGATACTTAGAATTATAACTAAATTCCCTAAACCAGCGGTTCTCCACCTGTGGGTCATGACCATCGGAAAACTCATATAGCATATCAGATATTTACGTTACAATTCAGAACAGTAGCAAAATTACCGTTATGAAGTAGCAACGAAAATAATTTTATGGTTGGGGGTCACCACAACATGAGGAACTGTATTAAAGGGTAGCGGCATTAGGAAGGTTGAGAACCACTGCCTAAACCAAAAGGTTTTGGCATTGGTAATGATGTGCCACGCCAGCACAGCCAAGGGTGAACATGAGGAGGGGTGGTGAAGGATTAAAGCAGACAGACAAGAGAATACAGCTGGGGCTGGGTGGATCTCTTGTGCCTGGATGAGGACACAGACCCAGCCTGCAAGCTGAAGCTTTATTTTATAGCCAGAGCACACAGAGCAAAACAAGGGAAGTGGTCAACATGTTTACAATGTTCTTGTGAGTTTCACCTTGTTTTGGCAGCACATTCTGCACCTCCCACAACCCATTAGCTACCTAGGAAGGAACTCGGGAGGACTAGAAGGTTAAGTTTGCTTATGCTAGGAGGGCTCTGCCCTCCAAGCTGGGACTTGTTTGTGGCCTTGCCACAGGTCAGTCCGAGGCTTAACCCTATAGCTGCTTCCTATAGTAATGATTCTTATAAAAATGCATGGGACAAATAATACATTCTTTTTAATAAGAGGGAAAATAAATCTCTCTTAATTCTAGACACATCCTTAAATTCAGACTAGAGATGTCTCTAAAAGTCTAGCTGACTAGATTATGTAGACCAGGGGCCCTCAAACTACAGCCCGCGGGCCACATGCAAATACAAATATTGTATTTGTTCCCGTTTTGTTTTTTTACTTCAAAATAAGATATGTGCAGTGTGCATAGGAATTTGTTCATAGTTTTTTTTTAAACTATAGTCCGGCCCTCCAACGGTCTGAGGGACAGTGAACTGGCCCCCTGTTCAAAAAGTTTGAGGACCCCTGGCTAAGAGAGTGGCTAAAATGAAAAAAGTTGACAATGATGTGACCTCAGGCTGCTGTTCTATCTGTCACCCAATACTTCATAAATTCTAAGCTCCAACCAAACCAGACCACTCGAACTTCTCTGAAAAGCCCTCCCTCTCTGGCACACCAAAAAATATGTTATTTTGCTGTACTGGCAAAAAAGGTATAATTTTGATTGATTTATAAAAGAAAAATTAATAATAGCAATTACTGACTCTCCTAGCTCCAAAGTGATTTTTAAAAAAATCAGGTGCCTATGTTTGTATATAAGGATTTCTGATACCAAGAATTAACCAATGAGACGCAACATTCTTATGCAACATGATCAATGACAGGCAAGTCTATCATGACCTGTATATTTATGATTCAAGACAGAACAGTCATGCCTAAAGGCTATTGCTGTGTTGGCTGTTACCATATTTTTATTTGTCAATCTAAGGGAAAAGAGGTCAGTGCTCCTGACTAACTAGTCAGGTATTGCATGTTTTAAAAATTCTTGCAGCCCCTGGTTGAAAATCACTGCACTATATCATTACCTAGAAATGCATGTAATTTTTAAAATATATTTTAATTTTTTTCGGAGAGGAAGGGAGAGAGAGAGAAACATCATTAATGAGAGAGAATCATTGGTCGGCTGCTTCTGCATGCCCCCTACTGGGGATCGAGCCCCGGCATGTGACCTCCTGGTTCATAGGTCGATGCTCAATCACTGAGCCACACCAGCCAAGCAGAATGCTTGTGTTTTTTATAGTATGCATTCAAAGCCTGACTTTGCTGTAGCTGCTTTTTCACATTATGTTGGTCTTCCTGCTTTTGCCTCCAAACTAATTTACTTTATTGGCAAATGTATTGGTCTGTAGCCCACTTTTCCTGGCAAATTGTGCATTCTTTTCCCCACTTTTTCATAATGCACATACTATTGATGTTACACGTTTTATTATTATTTTTATTAGGTGAAATTGGTGGAAGAAACTCGACAGCTAGACTCTGTCAACTTCAGAAAGCTACAGGCTTTGTATAAAGAGACAGTTTTCAAGAAAGCTGAGGTAAGACAACTCTCTAAAAAAACACACACACTTTTATCCTGAAGAGGATTGCCACCACATATATTGTTGGGGGTGGGGATGGGAATAGATGATCATATATTGATGAGATAGGGAATAGGCAGTTTCATTTTTCTGCTGCTGCTTTGCCAAGGATGCTACAGTTTGATAGGTGGCACGTTTATTGACACATTTAACGACAAAGTCAGAAAAACAAAGCAGATAAGGTAGCGCAGGTTGCCAAGCTCCTTGCCTGCCTTAGCTAAGAGCCTCCTAGCCACATTATATTCCTTTGAATGTTATTGGTTATTTTCTGTATGGCAGCACCTCTATTTGTTGTCAGGTCACAAGAGTTAAATTGCATTTTCCAAACAGAAAAGAGGCTATTGTATGCCATCAGCAGGCAAAACAATTTCTTAAACTATGGAAAGAATTTGGAGAGTTCAATTAAAAAGACTATAGGAGTGCCTAGGATATGCTCTGATCGGTAGGTTAGCTTGCTGCTGGGGTCCGGCCAATTGGGACTGAGCGAGAAGAGCGGGAGACACCCTGGAGTCCTCCCACGATCCCTCCCTGACTGGCCAACCTCCTGCGTCCCTCCCCAGCCCTGATCATGCACCAGTGGGGTTCCTTAGCCTGGCCTGCGCCTTCTTGCAATCCAGGCTGAGGGACTGTCTCCCCCCCCCCTCCGCACAAATTTCACGCACTGGGCCTCTAGTATTACATAAAATGTAAGAAACAATAACACTGGTGTTGTATGATCTTATTTATATAAAATTGCATATGTATTTCTACATGTGTACATATATACAAAGAGATAATCTGGAAAGATGTTCACCAAAATATTAAAGATAGCTCTGAGTGAGCATGGAACAGAGGGAAGGCAGGGGTAGGGGTTGGGGGAGGAAAGATTAACCGGGGAACTTACATACATATATACATAGCACATGGACAGAGACATTAGTGTGGTGAGGGGATGCAGGGTGGAGGGGGTTAATGTGAAAAAAAGAGACCTGTAACACTGTCAGCCATGAAAATAAAATAAAAAATAGCTCTGAGTGGTAAGGTTTCAAGTGATTTTTACTTTCTTCTTTGTACCTATTTGAAATTTTTATTCTTTTACAATAAAGTTTTACAAAAAACAGTGAAGTTATTTTTTAAAATGTAACCTTCATGATGGTTGCCTCATTAACACAGAAGTTCTGTATTTGAGACACTACTAATTAATACGTTGGAAAGGATACATAAAAACCCACAAAGATAGCATTTTGTAAAATTGTATTTTAAACTTTATGAACTAAAATTTATAATGCTCCCCATGATTATCCTTCTTCCTATGAAAATGGATTTTGAAAATATTGGCAGTTTATATCATGGTCTGGTGCTTTTCAAAAACATATAGGGAGATGCATTAATCATACAATGAATTACAGAAAGAATAGGGCTTGTAAACTGTCTGCAAAACATCAGAGGTTTTAAAAATACCCCATAATTTTATATGAAGGAGATTATATTTAAAGGATGTAATCTTTATTAGAAAAGCATCTTACATTACTGTGTAGCTTTTGAAATTAAGTTATAGATAAAAGAATGTTTTATGGTCATGATATATGGTTAAGAAAAGGAACCAAGTTATAAAACCATACATAGTTGTATAGTCCTGCCCTCATTTTTAATAAGCTACATGTATGTAGACAAAAAGAAATCTAGAAGGGTATATATAAAAAAGCTAATGGTGATTATCTCTGAATGGTAGTATTATGTATGCTTTTTGTTTTCTTTTTATTATAAAAGACATTACTTTGGTACTAACAAAAATAATAAAATTAATATTTTATAAGCAAGTATGTAATAACTGTTTACTAAATGTTCATGAAAAGAAGGGAATGGAATATAAAGGAACATTAATATTTTATAAGCACGTATATAATAACTATTTACCAAAATGTTCATGAAAAGAAAGGAATGGAATATAAAGGAACAGAAGAGAATTTGATATAAGTTAGAACCAAATTTTAGATTCTAGATTCTTTGGCCTGTTAAGTGGCATTTGCCTAACAGTTAATTTTTATTTCAGTTTATTTAAATTTGAAAAAATAATTTGTGCTTAAAAGATTTTTATGAAAAGTATTATTTTACTAGGATGCTACTAGTGACATTGGAACTGGTATTCCCCCACATCCTGCTACCACTAAATCAACAGAATACTGGAATCTTGTCCCTGCAGAATATAAGAATTTTAATTTTAATAATCTCCTTAACAACAAACTGGAGTTTGAACATTTCCGTCAGTTTCTTGAGGCTTATTCTGCAAGGTAAGAAACATAACCATTGTAAATTATATTACTCTCTTAAAATATTCTTTTCTAAGCTACTTATTTTTTTTAAGCTGTATGGGTAACTTTTTGTTGGGGCATGCAATTTAAAAATAGCAGCCTCTGAAATGTTATTTAAGTGGTTAAATAATATTTGTTGATACTTTTAGTATTGGCTAAAGTAAAGCACCAGCATGGTTTATTTATTTATATATGTTTGTGTTATCCTTACCTGAGGATATTTTTCCCATTGGTTTTTAGAAAGAGTAGAAGGGAGTGAGGAGAGAGGAAGAGGGGGAGAGAGAGAGAAACATCAATGTGAAAGAGACACATCGATTGGTTGCCTCCCGCACATGCCCTAACGGGGTGGTGATCAAACCTGCAATTCAGTATGTGTCCTTGACCGGAAATTGAACCCACCACCCTTTGGTGCTCAGGCCAGTGCTCCATCCACTGGGCCACATTGGCCAGGGCAATACCAGTGTGTTTTATCTAGTCCCTTTTCTGCTGTTTCTTTTGCATTTGTCTAGACAGGTGCTTCAATTACTATTTTATTATCATTATTATTATTAATATTATTGATTTCAGAGAGGAAGGGAGAAAGAGAAAGAGATAGAAACATCAATGATGAGAGAGATTCATTGATTGGCTGCCTCCTGCACTCTCCCTACCAGGGATCAAACCCGCAACCAGGGCATGTGCCCTGACTGGGAATCAAACTGTGACCTCGTAGCTCATAGGCTGATGCTCAACACTGGCTGGCTTCAATTACTCTTTCTGAGAAGTGTCTCTTTTATATTTCACTAAGGTATTGAAATTAATGTAATGTTTTATAACTTTTGTTAGCTGACACATAAATAAAATGTAGTTTTGCACAGAATCTCGGTACCTTATAAAATATTTATCTAATATAAAGTGTTCATATTTTTTCTAATAATTTTCTCACAAGGTAGAGATTGATTAGACTTGGGAGCCACATTTCAGATACATAGTTTCTGTTGGTGCTGAGGATTATTTTAAATGTAGCTTGTTGCCAGACAGACATGCAGTAGATGGCATGTTCCCATATCTGAAACTGAGAGTACTAGTCCAGCGTTCACGGAAGCACTCCGAGACCCCACCAACAATGGTGAGAGCTATTTTTCTGCCCCCAGGACCCCTGCTATTCATTCATATTTTTAGCCAGGATGAGAGGCAGTATTGTACTTATTAGTTTCATGATCTGATCCCTTGTGCTAATTGGTCAAGACAACCACTTTTTAAGTTCTGTCAAAACAGCCGCTTGGTTTGGGGTTTAGTAGAATTGAGAGAAATAAATAAGAAAGGCTGTACTTTGTTTTTATTTTAGCATCGACCTGATGTGCTGGATAGACATTGAGCAGTTCCGAAGTATACCTCACAAAGATCGAAAGCTAAGGGAGGCAAAATCTGTTTATATTAAAAACAAGTACCTGAACAAAACGTATTTCCTTGGACCTACCAGTCCAGCTTCTCCATATCAGCAGGATCAGGTATCAACGTGAAAAGATATTTTCTATATTGACGTATAAGAACCAGTCGGTTCTTTCTCTTTGCCAGCAGCCTGAAAGTCATCTTTTTCATTTGCTTTTATGACTTAAATGCTAGACACGTTGGGTATCTCGTTTTTTAGGTAGTCACAAGTATCTATAAAATAAATGCCTTTAAAACTCAAGTATTACATATTATAAAATGTGTTATCTCAACAAGTAATTTATAGAATTAGAAACAATAACCTTTCATTCATTCATTCATTCATTCATTTATCCACTATGAGGGAAAATATGAGTGCCTGTGACATGCTGGACTCTCCCAGGTGCTCAGGAGAAGTGGCGAACTAGAGGGTCAAGTCCAGTCAACAAGCAGGGAACTGCCATGGTCGGCCACTAAGCTTCATCTTTACTTCTTTTCTTTGCTTCTATTAACGGATATCACTCCAAACGTCATTGATCTTAAAACAATCCTGTTTGCCATTCTATTGTCCCCAGAAACTATTTTTATTGACCAGGAACATAGGTTTGGTTATTTTGTTGGACCAGAGTCACATGGTCTGAATCACAACTTATTAATAACCACAGCATTATTATTATTTACAGCAAACAGTTCTTATTGGGATTCAGCAGTGGGCTTGATCACATAACATATGGCTCAATTTTTGTGCTTTAAAAATTTCTCTAGTTTGAAGTTTGCTAGTCTGCATTACCACCTAGAGGTCAACGACAGCACTTGACTTCTTTATATTGGTCATGTGAACAGATGCGTATTCTGATGCCAGACATTTATAAAATACAAAGCTCAGACGAATGCTAAATTAGTACATGAAAGAAAAATTCAGAGGTGTTCATGAGTAGAGCCTACCAAATTAGAAAGCTCAGTCTTTGCAGGGAGAAATAAGCAAAAGTCCTTGGGAATAAGAGGAAGAAGAAGTGGTAAAATTAAGCAACCTTGACAAAAATGCCTCGCTCTTTGTTAGTTCCCTGATGTGTTAGCAAAAGAGGTTGGTCTCTCACTAAGCACAAGCATTTGTTTTCTCTTTGGTTTGTGCTACGTTGGTGAGGTTCGGTGGTATCGGATGCTACTGTGTGAACCCTCCATAGTATAACATGCTGAGAACTTAAAATTACTTTTATTTTTATTTACTTACTTTACACTTAAGGATATTCGTATTGCATTATGCTTTCTATAGATCATGGGTCCATGGGCTAATTTCAGTTGTGTGGTCAATTTGCTCTTTGATTAGCAAAGTAATCCTTTCTCTTTAATACAGGTAAACAATAGTGTTATTGTTAATGTTATTAGATTAAAAATAAAGAATGGCTAAGAGGGTTTCTCTTTTTATATATTTTAATTTTGAAAGTATTTTTATTGATTTTTTTTTCTAGAGAAAGAGGAAAGGAGAGGAAGAGAGAAACATCAATGATGAGGGAGAATCATTGATTGGCTGCCTCCTGCATGCCCCGCTACCAGGGATAGAGCCCACAACCCTGGGCATGTGTCCTGACTGGGAATCTAAGGGTCAACCTTTCAGTGCATAGGACTATGCCCAACCCACTGAGCCATACCAGCCAGGGCTGTTTTGTGTGTGTTTTAAGATTTTATTGATTTTTTGAGAGAGAGAGAGAGAGAGAAACATCAATCACCCTAACCCGTTTGGCTCAGTGGATAGAGTGTTAGCCCGCAGACTAAAGGGTCCCAGGTTCAATTCTGGTTAAGGACATGGTTGCAGGCTCAACCCCCAGTGGGGGATGTGCACGGGGCAGCTGATCAATGTTTCTCTCTCATCGATGTTTCTAACTCTCTATCCCTCTCCCTTCCTCTCTGTAAAATCAATAAAATATATATTTTTTAAAATTGATGGGTTGCTTTCTCTGTGTCCCTTCCCTCTCCCCCCAAAGCAGGGCTCCAACCTACAACCTAGGTATGTGCCCTGACTGGGAATCAGACCCATAACGTTGTGGTATATGGGACCAATTGAGCCACTCTGGCCAGGGCGCTCTCTTGTTTTTATGGAAAATAATTTATTAGTAGGATTCAATTAATCTTATTAATCAAAGGAGAACTGTAAAGAAGGCAATTTTTCCAATGAGCAGTCCAAAAATTTTGAGTGGTTTGTACACAGGAACGGATAGAAAACAAAATGATTTGTAGTGGGAAATAGCCATTAATAGCTGTTGAAGCCAATACATACGCAGAAGAGAAATTTGGGGCACAAAGAAATTGTGTTTTATAAAAGGTACTGCCTGTGCAAGTCAGACTACTGTCTGTGTAACCTGGCCTTTCTCTTCTTCCTCTGCCTCTCTGTTCTTCTTAGAAATTGTTGGAATAGCCCTACATTGCTACCACCACCAGCAACCCACCATCCCCAACTCAAAAGTTTGGGTATTATACACATGTATAATATGTGAGTCAAGGCTGTCTCTTTACTAAGACTCACTTTCCTCAGACACAAAAAAAACGATTTCTCAAACATGTCCATTTGACTAGAATCACCGACTCAGAATATTAGACCTAGAAGAGGATTTAGGAAACTAATACGCTAATGCCCTCATCTTACAGTTGACGACACTGAGGCCAGGGAGGAAACAATGGCATTGCTTGTGCTCACACAGGACAAAAACCCCATTCCTGTGTTCTTTGAGATATAAGCAAAATCACACACCCAAAACAACCATCCCAGGAACCTCACAATTCTCTGTTTGGTGGTAGAGGAGTTATCTGTCTTTCTATACACCAAAGAGCCAGGAGATACTTTACGGAAAATGAGAATTGTGCCACCTGTCAGTGCTCAGCAAATGGTTTTGGGTGAATTAACAAATTCATGACTAGTAGTGTTTCTTTCCCCACACAGACGTTTGCAGTTTCTGTTTTGTGGTATTTTCTTAGATCATGAGTTTATGTGGTGGCTGGGGCAAAACCCTCCATGAGCAGCTTGACCCGCCTGTTTTCGTTGAAGTTCAGAAGCATGTCCTGAAAAGGCTGGAAAATGTGTGGTTGCCACTGTTTCTTGCAAGTGAGCAGTTTGTAGCACGTCAGAAGATAAAGGTACGTAAGTTAGTACTCTAACCTTTGGATAGCGATGGACAGTAGCTCTCGAAACTCAAATGCATGTACGGATTGACCCAGCCATTGTACTTCTTGGCATCATTCCGAAGTTTTACTCTCAACACTGCCATATATTAATTGTACAGCTTTCAGTCTTATAACCTTAGTCTTCTCATTTAATAAAAAAGGGGGGGTTAATAAGAGTAATTGCTTCATAAGATTGTTGCAAAGATGAAATGAAATGAATGGTATGTGTTTAGTTTCTTAGCATGGTGCCTGGCACATGGCACTGAAATATCATCTACTAATATAGTTGTTTTTTATGTTATTATTATTATTATTATTAAGTTCTCACATAAATGGGCAAGGATATACAAGGGGGAATACTTAAATGAATTATGAGAATTTCATACTATGAAAAACCATGCAGGTTTTCATATAAAATGAGATTAAAATATAAATTGAGATTTCCACATGTGCTGATATGAAAGATTTTATCTGAGTGGAAAAACCAGGATGCAGAACAGTATATAGAAGATAAATCAATTATATATACTTACATCTATATATCTATTTATATGTTTCTATCTCTAGACATTCATCCATCCATCCATTTTTATGTTTATGAAAAAAAATATCTAAGAGGAATGGCTTTAGGGAACGAGAAAGATTTTTACTTTACTTTGAAAGTGGTATGAGATTTTTTTTGTTGTTGCTTTGCTTTATTTTGTTTTATAAGAAGCATGTATTACTTTGATAATTTAAAATGTCATTATCACACCTAAAAATAGGAAAACCTGATCTTTACAAAGACAACACAAGGACAGAGAGCATGTGACTTTAGTTTGCAAAGCACAAGCTATTAGTAATGATCGGGAAGAATCCAAAAAAAAAAAAAGTTTATCCAACACTTAGAGGCTTACTTATCTTAGTCTTCTGAGAACCTTAAGTTATGGAAAACACAGCACACCTGGGCACATAGGATTTATAACATGGAGAAAAGCTGACTTGCTTTAGTTCCTGGAAATAAGCTTTGGAACAACTCAAATTTCCTCATTCCTTTCTTCAGGCGGACTCCAGTTCTCTATCCAAAGCCAAGTTTAGATATTTAACTTAGTAATATAACTCACCACTTTTTCCCACAATAATCTTACTGTAACTTACAGTTATTTCCTGACTTCGCATTGGGTGCCCAATGACATAAGCTGATTTGGGCAACCTTAAGCCAAAGACAGAAGAGAAGGGAGAGCATCTATAATAATAAAAGCATAATATGCTAATTAGACCGAACATCCTTCCGAACGACCTTCTGGATGAAGCTGGGGCTGCGAGGGAAGCCAGTGCTGGCAGCTGGGGGAAGGAAGGCCTACTCTTGCACGAATTTCATGCATCAGGCCTCTAGTTTGTTGTAAAGTGCTGCTGGAGCATCTCACACACTTAGGGGGAGAGTTGACACCCAGGCTTTAGGAGGGTCGGGGGCCAGGCCGAGGCTGTCGGAAAGACTCAGCAGTGACTCCACCCTGTGTCTCTCGCTCAGCTTCTGGGTCTGTCTGTGGAAGAGAGGTAAAGTCACACAGGACAGCCGAAACCGGTTTGGCTCAGTGGATAGAGCGTCGGCTTGCGGACTGAAAGGTCCCAGGTTCGATTCCGGTCAAGGGCATGTACCTGGGTTGCAGGCACATCCCCAGTAGGAGATGTGCAGGAGGCAGCTGATCAATGTTTCTCTCTCATCGATGTTTCTAACTTTCTATCTCTCTCCCTTCCTCTCTGTAAAAAATTAATAAAATATATTAAAAAAAAAAAAGTCACACAGGACAGACGTGCCAGGAGTGAGTCCCAAGAAAGGAAACATAGTGCCAGTCGGCAGTAACCTCAGGAGGTATCTTCTGTATTTTCTGCCTGTATTGAGTACCTTTGTACTCATCTAAAATTAGTGTGGCTAGATAATAGCACACAAATCTGGCAATTCCTAATTATCCCTTCAGTTTCCATGTGACCCAAAGTGGAAGTGCCACCTACATTTAGGGCAATGCAGTAGGCTGTCATTGTCTCCGTTTTGCAGATGAGGAAACTGTTCAGAACAGAGGACTTGAGTAACTCGCCCAATGACGGGCAGAACTTCCACTTCTACATCTGATCCTTTTTCTTCTGAACTGCCCCATCTCTTATCCACGGTTACCTTTACCTCATTTAAATATATATCTCTGTGTGTGTGTGTGTGTGTGTGTGTGTGTGTTTCAGAGAGGAAGGGAGAGGGAGAAAGAGAAACATCAATGATGAGAGAGACACATCATTGACTGGCTGCCTTCTGCACACCCTCTACTGGGGATCAAACCCACAACCTGGGCATGTGCCCTTGACTGGAATCAAACCCAGGACCCTTCAGGCCTATGCTCTATCCACTGAGCTAGGGCTACCAGCTAGGGCTACCTCATTTTTTAAAAGCTAATAAATTATTAAATGATTTCAAAACTTTAGCCATTCTGAATCATTGAGATAAGATCATTGGTTCTGCGTTTAGGCACAGCTGAGAGAAGCAACTGATGAGCTCTTACTGCAGAAGCGTGAAGGGAAAATTGGGATCTGGAAGGTAAGTACCATTTGTTATATTCTTCCTCCTGTACGTTCTACTCTGTCAAAGTATCTTTCTCCCTCTTCTTGTTCATAAATCTTCATTGTAGACTGTTTTCCAAGCCACCAACTGACGGCCAACACTGCTCTAATTGGCTGATGGGATCTGGTGGGAAGTGTGATCGTATCAGGGCCTTCTTAGAAAGTTCCTTTACCTGCTCAATCCCAGAAGTGTCCATTGGACTTTCAATATGTCTTTTTTGTTAATCCTCACCCAAGAATATTTTTTCCATTATTTTTAGAGAGAGTGGAAGGGAGGGGGAGAGACAGAGGGAGAGAAACCTCAATGTGAGGGAGACACATCAATTGGTTGCTTCCCGCACGCACCCCAACCTGGGCCGGGGATGGAACCTGCAACCGAGGTTCAGGCCCTTGACCAGAATTGAACCAGGGAATATTCTAGCCACTGAGCCAAACCGGCTAGGGCTCAATATGTATTTTTGTTTATTTTCCTTGTGATGGATTTATTGAGACAAATTGTTCATTCCAGCATCTGGTAGGATATTTATTACTGAGAGTAGGTTACACAAAGGGATTAAGAAGTATGCAATAGAATCAGCAGGTTAAATTACCTTACGTTATCCCCCTTGATTTAGAATTACATTTTAGCTTGCAAAGAATTAAGATACCTATCATTTTGGTGGTTTTTTAAATCACATAATATGATACCCCACTAGAAATGGCCTATTTTGCTTCTTAACAAGTGTGATAAATACAGTATTCTTTTTGAGCCTACAAATTTCTGGGTATTTATCCTTCTACAAGCCTTGATAAAATGTTAAACTAGACCCAGGGAAAATAACTAACAAACTAACAAAGACAAGCCTTCATCTGACCGGTAGAGGAGTGTACACGTTAGGCTCCTCTTTTTCTGTATTTTCCTCTTGAAAGGAAAGAAAACCTGTTCTTATGTTTGTCTTTTGCTGTTTTTATTGACATGCTAAGTACAATAAGCTCATATTTCATATTATTATGCATTATATATTGTTATTTTTTGTTCAGTAAAATTACAGGCTTTAGTTAAATTACTAAGGTTTAGTATCTTAAGAAGCAGGTCTTAAAACGTTATTTGCTGAGTGGGTTTTAAACAAACATCCCATTCTAATACATAGTTGTTCCTATTTATAGGGCTGTAATTTTAATATGGACCATATGGTGAGGGTCTTAACTACATGAGCACAGAACACGGCCTGTGCCTCACTGAAACAGTGATAAGACATCTACTCGCCTTATCTGGGTTCAAGGCATCGCCATCCATCTCGACTGCCTGGAGTTGCCTTCAGTTTTCAGTTTCCAACTCAGATGTCGTCCTGAAGGCCCTTCTCAGTAATGCTTTTACTTCTCCAGGCAGAACTAGTTACTCCTTCCTGCGTGTTCCTGCAGCACTTTTTACATAACTCTCTCAAGCCTCATTTTGATGGTCACATCGAATGAAACAGTCTATGAAACTTATTTTATGCATGATCAGTAATGGCTGTTTATCATGTGTTTTGTTTGTTACTGTAATTCCTAGGTCCCCCTAAAACATTGACTTTGGAACGATGCAGGTTGTAGGCTAAACTCGGATTTGGGGAACTTCAATAAATGTATCCAGTAAAAAATATATATATATATTCAGTAAATTCATTAAAATGTTTTCTTTTTTGTCATCTAAGAGGCTAACGAGAGATGAATATGTGATCTAAATGGTCAAAGTAAAAGAAGTAGACATCTTAAAACTGTGAAGATATAAAATAAGTAATACCTTTAGGCATTAATAAAACACCAGGGCTCCTTCAGGCTTTTTTGTTATGTAAAGTGCATCCTCAGTCAGAGGAAGTCTGTTATTAAAAATAATGTATTAATAATTATTTCTTCTTATTAATTCTTAATCACAATTTGTTATTAAAATAATATAAAGATAATTCACCAAAATATATGATCTTTCCAGGGTAGAATTATAGTGAAGCTCCACAGTGAATTTCCTATTTAAATTAATAGAATTAATTGGTAGTTATTTTTGGAAAAATTTGAAAAAATATCTTAAATGTTCAACTGCTTTTACTTTTGAAAAGGTAGGAGAATTATATATAACAATATGTGAAACCATAACATAAACAATAATATAACAATGTATAATCATAACATCATGATTATTTTGTCCCATTTAAGCACAGAACTCATACTATGCACTAAAATGCAGTTTTTCAGCATCGTCTCAAACTGTAATAATTCACATTCTTAAACAGTGTAGTCATATGCTCTAAATCAACCAATCATTTCTTTTTCTCTGTACCCCTTAACAAAATGATGCCATAAAAATGTATAGGAGACAAAGGCGACAGGATCAGAGGGAAGAAGTTCCAAAATTCTATTGTATCCAGGCCACCAATTTCAACAGTCAAAAGTAAAGGAGCTAGAAACGTGGTGATTTTCAGTCCGATGACTTTGTTTCCATTTCAGAATGCAGCTAATTTTCTGTTCTCTCTGATTTGGGCAGCCTGTGGAGAGTAAATGGATATCTTCATCTTCTGAAATCATTGCTTTCCGTAAAGCATTATTGAATCCAGTTGCTGCAAATCAATTTCAACGGTTCGTGGCTCTAAAAGGAGATTTATTGGAAAATGGGGTGCTCTTTTGGCAAGAAGTACAAAAATATAAGGTATTTTATTGGGAGTGGGAGAAAACCGCCCTTTTCTGAGGAGGGGATGCATTAACGTTGATTCTGAACTGGAACATGATGGAGAATATATATCCCAGTTTTGCCACCTTCATACAAATATGAGAATATTGAGGTGTTTATATTTCTATTTTAGATACATTATTATTGTACAAAGAAGAGTGAGAGTGAGCCCTAAATGATTGTATAGGTTCTTAAAGGTAGTCCCATATATGACCTAAGGAGAAACTTTTTGAAAAGTCTCAACTATATTTTTGCATATCACTTATCTATAAAACTACTATATACATCTTCCCCTGAAGGTGTCCATATTCAGTACTTCAACCAAGACTTCTTTATAAGAATTCCCAACCATATTTACAGTAAGAGTAATCAAAGATAGTGGATTATAGATAAATAAACCAACAGAGATGAGAGAAGCTTTCCTGTTAGAAAATGGCAAGATTCTTTTTTTATTAAATGTTTTTTAATGTATTTTTATTGATTTCAGAGAGGAAGGGAGAGGGAGAGAGGGATGGAGGGGGAGGGAGGGAGGAAAGGAGACAGAGAGAGAGAGGGAAGGAGAAAGAGAAAGAGAAACATCAATGATGAGAGAAAATCATTGATCGGCTGCCTCCTGCACACCCCCCTCTGGGGATCGAGCCTGCAACCCAGGCATGTGCCCTTGACCAGAATCGAACCTGGGACCCTTCAGTCTACAGGCTGACGCTCCATCCACTGAGCCAAACCAGCCAGGGCAAATGGGGAGATTCTTAACAAAATAAATGTGAGCCCAGCCAGTGTGTCTCAGTGGCTGAGCATCGACCCATGAACCAGGAGTTAACGGTTCAAGTTACAGGGGCAGGGCACATGCCCAGGTTGCAGACTTGATCCCCAGTAGAGGTTGTGCAGGAAGCAGCCGATCAATGATGTTTCTATCTCCCCGTCTCACTTCTCTGAAATCAGTAAAAGTGTTTTTAAAAATCTTTTAAAAAAAGTGAAAAAACAAGTGCTTAGTTTCAAAAAGCAGTTTATTTTCAGGTTTAAGTGTTTAATGAAATCATATAGAATCTTTGCATTGAAAAGGGGGAGAGGGCTTTGTACGTTATACAGTCCAGACTTGGATACAGGAATGTTGTCTAGAAATACCTAAGAGTAGGCATGTAGCCGCCGCTTAAACACTCCCAGGGGTAGCAGGTTCATTCCCACTATAAAAGGAGGGAGTAAAAATAAAACTAGAATTTAAGAGGATAATGCTTTCAATTGGCCTATAAATATGTATTATGTAGCATGACTACTCTGCTCCATATATATTCTGTATAGTTAGTAGTTGCTCAATAAAATCTATTTCTAAACTTTCTCCAACATACCATGAAATTGTTTTCTATCCTTTTCTGCTAACAACAGTTTTTGTATTATTCACAGCTTAGAAATTTTCTCAGGAAAAAAATGTTTTTGAGATAAGTTTTTTCAAAATTTGTCATGAGATAAGTAATATTAAAATATTTTTTTGAGAATTAGAAAGGAGGTAGTTTGTTTTCCGAAATAGGCAATTATGTATGGGTAGAAGTATCTTCAAGCTAATATGAATCTGAGTAAGCCCAACCTTGTTAAGACAAGAGGTGATGAGATAAACCTTCCAAAATAAGTATTTAAAAAAACGTAGTCTCATTCATAGTCAACCCTTAATTTTGTGACTATTCCTTCTTCAAGGCTGCCCTTGGTCTTCATTTAGGTATCTTTTCTGTATCATAGAATGGAGGATGTATAATAGTAAGTAGCTATTAAAAATCATGCTATAGGAGTGAATTTGTTCATTCAGTAAGCATTTCTTAAGTATGTAATGTACTAGCCATGATGCTAGATTGTAGGAATAAAAAAGGTGAATATAACACATTGCCCTCTGCAGGAAGGGAGACGTCTGTGAAAATCCATAGTATTGATTATGACTTATGCTCTAGCTGGGTGTCCCCACAGAGGAGGGAATGAGGCAGGGAAGGTGGTAGGTCAGGGAAGTGTCCGTAGATGAAATAATACTAGGATTAGATCTTGAGGGAATTTGCCAGGTAGAAAGCATTCCACCTAGCAAAGTCCTACTGAGCTCACTTTTATATGGTTTACTCTTACGGTTTGCTATCTTCCAGATAGTGTCTTAATACTTTTCATGTCATAACTAATTTAATCGCCGTAAGAATCCTGTGAGCCCTGGCCAGGTGGCTCAGTTGATTGGAGTGTCATCCCATAACACCAAAAAGGTTGTGGGTTCAATTCCCTGTCACAGCACATACCTAGGTTTCAGGTTGGATCACCAGTTGAGGTGTGTGGGGGAGGCAGCTGATTGATGTTTTTCTCTCACATAGATTTTTTCCCCTCCCTCCCTCCCTCTCTCCCTCCTTCCTCCTCCCTCCCTCCCTTCCTTCTTCTCCCTCTAAAATCAATAAAAAAATCCTCAGGTCATGATTTTTTTAAAGTTAATACTGCTAATCTCCGTTAAAAAAAGAAAGAAAGAAAAAGAATCCTATGAGGCCAGAGCTGTTATTCTCACCATTTTACGGATGAAGAAGCTAAGACTCAGAAAAGTTAAGAAACTCCTGACATCATACAGCTAATTAAGTGGTAGAGCTGGAATTTGAACCAAGGCATTCTGTTGCTAAAACTCATGCTCTTATCCACTGAGTTATACTCCCTCCCAGTGATGACTGTAGTAATATGCAAAGAGATGGCTGCAGTGACCTTAATCAAGTTGTTCTGAATTGTGAAAAATTGGAAAGAATCCAAATATTCAACAACAGGACATTGGTTACTTAGTTATGATACAGTAGAATACTCTGCAGCCATTAAAAATGTGCTGTAGGAGAATAATCAATGATGGGAAAGATACTTATTTTATTGATTTAAAAAAAAAAAAACTCAGCTACTAGAAAACAGTATGATTTCATCTAAAGTGTGTCTCCATAGAGAAAAGACTGGACGCAGATGTTCATGCAATAGATACTTATTAAGCACCTACCAAGGGCCATGCTAAGTCCTGAGGAGTCAGCTGTGACCAGCACAGTCTTCCCTCCCAGACAGGTGGCAGACATGCAGTCACAGCAGCTTAGTGCAGTGGTGGGAGAAGCACAGGTTAGCGAGTGCCTCCGGTGGACATCTCCCCTGGGCTGAGGGAGCCACAGTCAGCTCATTAGGGGAGGTGTGCTTACCCAGAGACTTTTATGACAGGCAAACGTTCACTAGGCCAATGGTATAGTAGAAAGAGCAATTAGGAAAAAAATCAGTTTTCATTGTCTAAATACTCTCCCTTCATCTCAAAGTTGAACTTCAAATTTTTTTTTTATTTCATAAACCTCATATTTTATAGTTACAAATCAGGCTCACCAAATAATTATTATGGTAATCTCACTAGTAATGGCAAAAAATACATTTTTGGTAATATGTCAAGTGTGGTATAAATAGGCATTTTTGGAAGGGATACTAAACTGAGTAAAAAAATGCTAACCATTGTCTCAATGTAACATAACAAGCTTTCTTCACATGTAACTTATGCCAAACTGTATGTGAAGTTTTATATGGCAAGCACTAGAATTTTCTTTAATAGTATCCATAAGACATAAGTTATTACAATGTTCATCATACAGTGAGTACTTAATAAATGTTGGCTCATTTCTGCCCTAGAATTATTTCCAAATATGTGTACTTTCTAGTGATTTAGAGAACAATGTCTTTGACAGACAGATGCCATAATTCAAGCTAAGCTACCTCTTTATTTTAAAAAAAAATGATAGCCCTACATCTGTGACATAAAACTAGGTCTTTTAAATGCATGATCACTATTTTTAAGTTCTTTAGCAATAAAGAGGATAAGGTAATAGGTTAATTGAAAAACTATAGATGCCTACTGACACACCTGTCACCACCAGCACGTAGCTTATGTAGCTGGCCTTTTTGAGCCCAAATCCCCGTGCTGTAGAAGCAGTTATGGTTGAGAAAGCTTTTGCAACCACCTGTCAGTTGAGTTAGGTGCCTGTTCTCGGTGCTCTCCTGGAACGCTGTGTATGCTTTTACCGTAGCGCTTACCAACTACCTCAAATTGGAGTAACATTGCCATGCTTCTCCTCCAGTAGAAATGGGCCTTTTAAAGGCCAGGTACTGTCTGTGGGGCTCAGCTCGGTGTCTGGCATATAGCAGGCACTCAACATAAATTTGCCAAGTAAGTCGAAGTCGACACTAGATCTGTTCCTTTGCAGAAGAAAGGAGAAGCAGCAATCAGGATAAAATGAAACCTGTATTTACGTGAGGTATATCCATCAAAGACTCAGGTTCCTCAAAGCCAAGAGAAATAAAAGCTATGATATTTTAAGAGAGCCTTCGCATGTCCCAGTACCCTCTTGACCTGAAGTTAAAATGTATATATTAGGCCTTGTCCGAATACATCAAGGTTGCCGGTTTGGTCTTCAGTCAGGGCATGTACAAGAAGCAACTAATGAATGCATAAATAAGTGAAACAACAAATCAGTGCTTCTCTCTCTCTCTCTCTCTCTCTCTCTCTCTCTCTCTCTGTCTCCCTCTTTCTCTCTCTCAAAATCAATTTTTAAAAAAGTATATATTAGCTGAAAGACATATTGGCACAACTCTATAAAGTGTTCTGATAATCCGTTAATCATATATCGTCCTATCTATCCCCCTTGTCCAGGACTTGTGCCACTCTCACTGTGATGAGTCTATCATCCAGAGGAAGGTCATGACTATTATCAACTGCTTCATTAACTCCAGCATTCCACCGGCTTTACAAATAGACATCCCAGCGGAGCAAGCCCAGAAGATTATTGAACACAGGAAGGAGTTAGGACCATATGTCTTCAGAGAGGCACAGGTAAGCGATCGGGGCCTGTGGCGAAGCGTACTTTTAAATAGGTTGACAACCTAGGTGTTCCCGTAAGGCTTTTGGCATTATTCATATTTGGCAGGGCTTCAGTCATCCTAGCACTGGGATTGATCCTCGGTAATGAAAAAGCATCTTCTCATATGCCACAGGACGTCAGAAACTAGCAATTGACTATCTTGTTGTTGATTCTGCACAACAAATAAAATTATTAAATACTACACTTAGATTTTGCATGGTTACCGTTTTTTGTTTCTAATTTGGAAAACAAGCTACGTCCTCCTTCCTTTCCCACCATTCCTATTCCCTTTTAAAATATCCGCTACCACAAAAATGTGTGGCATATGTGTGTCCCAAGGTTTGTGTATTTTTAAAGATTGGAATATTCACGTCGCTCATAAAATAAGTGAGAGGAGATTTAAGTAGCCGACCCAACATAAAGTACACAAGCTCATGAAAGGAAAGTCATGCCTGTTAACCTGCTCACATTACTTCTTCTTAAGATAAATAATAGAAAACAGCGATTTGATGAACATCATTTATTTGCATTTTGAAAAGCCTTTTACCGATGTTGTTCCTGAAAAATGATTAAGAAAAATAAATTATAATAGAGGTAATAGGGAAGGCCATGTCATGACTTAAGTGATATGAAACAGAGATTTGGGGTATGATTGCCCTTGAGCATGGAAAGGGGCCATTACTCCTTCACATGCATTTGTGAGCCAGCTGTGCTCTAAGTCCTCCAAGGGACTGAAAGTGGACTCACAATCCAAATTGTGCATTAAAATAGGCGAAAATATCGAGGAATGATTGAGGATGTGCTAGAGAGAAACAGAGAAAACGTGGTGCCAGAACCGTGGCGTCTGTGAACGAAGGGATCTGAGAGATCACGCAGGCGGGCCTGGGCCTGCCGATACCCAGGCCCCAAGCCCGGCCGCCCATCTGCATCAGAGGCCTTGAGCCGGGCGGGAAGGCCTGGGGCTGCGCAGGCCAGTCAGTTCGCACAGTGTCCAGGGGAGTCTCTCGTTTATGCCTTCTACCTGATTTCCGAAAAGGAGTCCCCGGCCCGTAAGTGAATATTTATTTAGCGGCCTTACCCCACCAAATCTGTTACTCCTCCTGTGTTTCCTCAGAAAGCTCAGAGAATGGTCAGAGGCCTGGGCACCGTCTCCACGCCCCCCTTGCCTCCATGCCCTGGCCGCCAGATCTTCATTCCCTGAAATGTATCCCTCTGTCTCCTTGTTCTCTGTCATTCTACCTACCTCTCTCCAACTTCATGTGACTGCCTCAGCCCCACCTGCCAAGTCTCACAGTGATGACCACAGGCCCCCACCTCTGGGCTCTCTCGAAACCATTTAACTCCCTGCAGACAGAGCCGTCTTTTTCAAAAAGTCCATCTGGTCATGTCACTTCTCTGCTCTCAGTTACAGTTGCTCCCCATGGTCTCCAAAAGGGAGACCATATGCCTTCCCACATGTCTCCAACCACATCTCTTACCGCTTATCTCCCAACCTCACCTCATGGTCCTGTAGGCGGCCTGATTCTCTTCCCTCCTGGGCGCTGGGCAGCATCCTCTTCTCCTCCCTGTGCTGTGATGCTATCGGTACTTGTCCCTGGCAGAACACTCGTTCCACAAAATTGAAAAGGACCGTTCTCATGCCTGACTTTCCCATCAGACTGGGAGGTCGTTGAGGGCAGGGCCTGTTTCCCAGTTTCCTTTGCGGCCTGAACACCTGGCACAGAGGCAACACCAATAGCATCTTGGAACATGGGAATGAACAATGTGAGAAGAGAGCTATCGCAGCAGAAAGGGGCAAGACCAAGCTGGAAACGCGAGCAAACTTGAGAGAAGGGCTAATTAGTAAATTTACCTGCTTTAGGATTGTTATCAGTGTATCCTCTGCTTTCCCCACCCGCACCCCTGATCCCTCAGCCAAAGTCCTTATCACTGGACCTTTTTACTCACACTAAAGCCATTGTCTATCTGCTGGCAGTGAGCAGAATAGCTCCATATTTATTTTTAAGTTTTTTGTTTTTGTTTTTAAATATATTTTATTGATTTTTTTATAGAGAGGAAGGGAGAGGGCTAGAGAATTAGAAATATCGATGAGAGAGAAACATTGATCAGCTGCCTCCTGTACACCCCTCACTGGGGTTGTGCCCGCAACTAAGGTACATGCCCTTAACCAGATCGAACCTGGGACTCTTCAGTCCACAGGTCGACACTCCACCCACTGAGCCAGATCGGTTAGGGCAGCTCCATATTTATTAAAACAATGTCTTAGCCACAGTTTGGTTATCTTTTAAGGCTGTGTAAGTTTCATGAATAACGCCTAAGTTATTAACCTAACATCTTTCATTACGACTTTCAGAAATGGAGCAATTTGGCCCGGCCAGTGTAGCTCAATAGTTGAGTGTTACCCCATGAACCAAGAGGTCACTAGTTCGATTCCCTGTCCGGTCAGGGCACATGTCCAGGTCTCAGGCTCAATCCCCAGTAGGGGGCCTGCAAAAGGCAGCGATCAATGTTTCTCTCTCATCCATGTTTCTACCTCTTTATCCCTCTCCCGTCCATTCCCCCTAAAAAAAAGCAATTTTATGTCTGCCTTTGAAAGGTTCTGTGTTAATTAGGTGACTTTTACTGGAAGGCCTTCTAGATGGAAATGCATGTATTAGAGAACGACTCAGGTTCTGGAGAGATCACTAAAAAGCAGTTGGTAGATAGGGAAGGGATATTTAAGTGTAAGAAGTTCACAGGAAAGCTATCCTGGCCCCTGAGGAGCGGAGCAGGGGATTATTAAATTAACTACATGGCAGGTAAATGAAAAAAATTAAAGGCCTGCATTTTATTGAATAGAGTATCTCTGGCTTTTGTGTTCACAATCCCAAGAGGCTAACAGGATTCAGTGACAAATTTTAGAATTACTAACAATATCCACGTGCAGAAAAGAGGAGTCATGAAACATGACTAATTCAGGACTCTGCTGATCACCGCAGCTTTTACTCTCTAAAATGTCTTCTTTTCCTCGCAAGAGCTGGCTCCGAGCCTAATGGGATGGTTCATTTTCCTCCAGGGCATTAGGGAAAGGCCATTCCTAGCAACAACATGTTGGGCTTGATCTGATGTGGCAAGTCCTACCTTCTTGGAAGTAATGTCTGCCTCTGGAACTAATGGAAAAACTTGGCAGGGGAGTTTGAGCAACAATTCTTATCTCTATAAATATCACAATTAATCACTTGCTGTGGAGTGTCCTCATAGAAAGCACTTGTCCAGGATACCACTCTGCTTTTTAAATGTTACTTTTCTTGCTCTCACATAAAAGAGAGATTGTATCATTTAAAAGTTACTCAAGATTTATTCTTAGATCTGCAGCTTTGTTTAAGAGCTTTTCCAGAGGTAAATGGTATTTCCTTTCTCTAAAAAGAAAGAAAAGGGGAGAGGGGAGAGGAGTTCCCTTGATGGACTGAATATTTGGAATACTTGCATAAAACAACAGAGTGTGTGGCAGATCCGCCAATATATGCTTTAAAAGAAAACATAAATTCCTTATTAAAAAAAAAAGACCTAATGGATTCTTTATTCATACAATCAATTGGTTAGGGAAACATAAAGAATAAAGTGACCTTTAAGTGTATTTTAAGAAATTTTTTTTTTTTTAAAGAAAGACTTCTCGGTAGTAAAAAAAATTGATGATAAGCATGTGCCGAGCTAAACTATACCAAGATGTCTGGCGACAATAAGTTGGAGGAAACATGCTGTATATTAAAGATGCAATAGTTAATCCATTATTATGGTGAGTTAGAGTTTAAAACGGTACATTTGTATAACATTGTAACCTGAGACATACTTTGTTTTTTTTATACAGATGACAATTTTTGGAGTTCTGTTTAAATTTTGGCCTCAGTTTTGTGAGTTTAGGAAGAACCTAACTGATGAAAAAATTATGAGTGCGTTAGAGAGAAGAAAAGAATATCATAGGCAGAAAAAGAGGTCGACAATCGTAGAAGAGGAAAGAATTATAAAGGTGAGACCAGACTCATTTTGGGTTTAGTCAGACGTATAAAAGCCATGTGTAGAAACTCTTGGGCCAGCGAAAAATCCAGCAAAGTGACAGAAGACAAACTTCAGGGACCTTTAAGCCTTTAGTTAGAGGTTTCAGACTTGGTTTTGAGTTCCTTAGAATTCATCTCCAATGTCGCCTTTTCTATGTGAAGGCTTCCTTGATAGTCTCCTGGGCAACTTAAGAACTCACGTCCACTGTAGTCACTTGTAGGAACCTCTCTTGGGGAGCACGTAATATGGTCTTATGAGTAAGTTTTTGCATTTGTTGTCCTCACTGGACTGAGATTCTTAAGGATAGTATCTGTCTTACTCATCTGTGTCTCATAAGCACTTACACCAGTGTCTCGCACACATGCAGTTATTAACAGTTGTTTACTAAACGAATGGGTGAATGAATGAACAAATAGTGTGTACTGAGGGCAGCACTTTAGAATTATAATTACAGACGTATACATTGATGGTGAAATTTGTAAATATGAATCACAAATTGTTCAACCTGCCTATTTGTCAGTTAATCTGTCCGCTCATCCATCTGCCCATCTTTCTTTCTATTTCTCTATTTGAATTGAAGAGGGATAACTGCTCCCCAATAATGTATTTTATCTTATTTATAAGCTTATGCCTATATATATATATACGTATATATATACATGTATACATGTATATATATATATATATACATATACATACACACACACACACACACACATACATATATACTAAAAGCCCGTTGCATGAAGATTCGCACAATAGGCCTTCCTTCCCCTGGCTGCCAGCACCGGTTTTCCCCTGGAACATGAGACCCAGGCCTTTGTTCTGGCTGCAGTGAGCCTTGGCTTCTTCAGTCTTCAGTCTTTAGTCTCCACTCAGGCCAGAGCCTTCGGTCTTCACTCTGCATCTGCATATGCAAATTAACCATCATCTTTGTTGGGTTAATTTGCCTAGTCACTCTAGTCACTCTGATTGGCTGGTGGGCATAACAGAGTGACACCAATTTGCATGTTTCTCTTTTATTAGTGTAGATATAT
>NW_006288434.1:4382244-4384362 GCF_000327345.1 Myotis davidii
TCTTGAGGATCTGTGAAAATGCTGTTTTCTTCTTATTCAGGTTGTTGGCAGAATTCAGTTCCTTGTGCTCACAAGGCCGAGGTGCCCATTAAAAAATATATTTATATATATTATTGATTTTTTTTTAGAGAGAGAGGAAGGGAAAAGGATAGAGAGATAGAAACATTGATGAGAGAGAAACATCATTATAGATTAAATCTGTGCATTTCCCTAGTGAGAAATTTAAATGGATGTTAATGAAAATGTCTGTAGTGGTTTTTCTTGGATGCTAAAATTTGGGGGTGATTTTTACATTCTACCTCATGATTTCTCTCATTTATTTTTAGTATTTTTATATTAATAGTAGAGGCCCAGTGCACAAAATTCGTGCATGGTGGGGAGGGGGTCCCTCAGCCCAACCTGCAGCCTCTCACAATCTGGGACCCCTCCGGGGATGTCCAACTGCCAGTTTAGGCCCAATCAGGATCAGGCCTAAACCGGCAGTTGGACATCCCTCTTGCAATCTGAGACGGCTGGCTCCTAACCGCTCGCCCACATGCCTGATCGCTCCTAACCGCTCACCTGCCTGCCTGAATGCCTCTAACTGCCTCTGCCTCTACCCAATGGGGAGCAGCCTTTGCCTCGGCCCCGCTGCCACAGCTTCATCCAGAAGGTGGTCCAGAAGGACGTCCGGGATGATGTCCAGAAGATCGTTTGGCTCTCCAGTCTAGTTAGCATATTATGCTTTTATTATTATAGATGAAAGCAATATTATTTTTAATGTTTTTATATTAATATGAAAGAAAAATAAAGATTATGTCACATTAGTGATATTGACTTGATGAAACCTCAAGGTGTGGTGCTCACCACACAGTGTTTTCTCACCTGCGATTATGACTCCTTAACTGTAAGTTTATATTAATTAGTTACCCCTTTGGGGGAATAATTTCATATAATTACAGGAAGGATTCAAACAACCTGAACATGTTCCAGTAACTCCTGTGCAACCATCTGATTTGTTCAGTGACCAATCTCTAATCCTGCAAGCATATGGCCGACAGGTAAGCCAGAGAGACGCCACGAGCATCCCTTCGGCAGAGCGCTGGGTGGTGGGGGGCAGGCGTTTAGAAACTTTACAGTAGTAGAGGTGTGTTTGCTTGAAAATGAGGCTAAAATTGTAATCCTAGAAGAGATGGGAAAGAAATTTCCTTGAGTCTTCAGAGGACATTAAAATGCCAGCTGATCTTCAATAATATAATCAAGAAAAATAACTTCTTTATACATGTGAAGATTTAAGAGGCAGAAATTGAAGTGACTATCTTATCAGAAAAGAGAGAATAGGGCAGATACAGAAAAAAGTAGAATATATATAGGTGACTATATTTTTGGGTTAAGAGAGGAAAGATGAATGGCAAATGCTTTGTCTCAATTTTTAAATTATTTGAAGTGATTGTAAAATTGGCCAGTACATGACCATCAACTAATATATATATTTTCATGTATAACTTGTTGATTAACATCACTTCCCTGAAATTTTAGAAGTTTAATTTATGTCTGTTTTGAATGACTTCCATTGAAAGTGATTGCATCTTAAATACTATTAGCTTGGGAATCAATCTTCTTGGTATTCAGCAATGTCAAGTAGGTTCAGCTACCCAGCTAAGATGACTGATAGGCTAGGAAGCTTTTATTGAAAGAAGAGACATGTCCAGTTTTTTGGAACCATCTAAAAGTGCATGATACCTAACAACGACATTTGGAAGTATATTTATTAGCAAATGACTAGTGTTACATTTCAGAAACACAGAGTGAAAATAAAGGGGGAAATGTGGAATTAGAGATACCAGGCTTCTAATTTTTACTCTGACACTTGCAAGTCAGTATCACATTGAAGCCTGGAAGAAATGACTTAATCTCCTTTGAGGCTATTTTCTTAGCTGTTCAAAAGAAAAAGATGGTGATGATGATGATGATATTGTCATATATCTAAGATTAAGAAACTAAATGCTTTTGGAAACCAAAGGCATTTTTATAAATATAAACTAGAGGCCTGGTGCACAAATTCATGCATGGGTGGGGTCCAGCCAGCTCATCCAGATGGGGGCCGATCATGGGCGGGGCCGGCTGGTGGGAGGGGCC
>NW_006288434.1:4384441-4406648 GCF_000327345.1 Myotis davidii
GGGGGGGGGGGGGTCACTGGGGTCCCTGATCAGGGCTGTTGGCCACTGCAGTGCACATCATAGCGACCAGTCATTGCAGTCATTCTGGTTGTTCTGTCATTCTGGTCACTTGATATATATATATATATATATCACATATACATATATATATGTATATGTATATATGTATTCATCCAGATGGGGGCCGATCATGGGCGGGGCCGGCTGGTGGGAGGGGCCATGGCTGGCCAGGGGAAGGGTTATTATTATTTTCATTATTGCTCTTTAATGTATAGATGCTGAATTACACTAGGAATTGTTAAAATAATAACACACTGCCATTTAGTATGTGTGGGATGCTCTACACATGCATTTCTTTCAGATAAACTTTACAAATTGAAGAATTGTAATTAATCCAAAGGCAAAACTACCCCACAAAAAACTTGGATCTTTCCTAAGCACATACGTTCGTAATCAAATTGAATGTATAATGGTGACTGAATGGCTGTCAAGAAATCTATGAAAGTTTTGAGAAATTATTTTACTGAGAAGTAGTGAATCATCCTTCTCACATCCCCACCAGCCTCCCAACCTGAGGCGAGGGAATTGAACATTTTAAGTCCAGGCTATAGGAAAAAGTGCCTTTACTCCATCAAAATATCCTTATTAAAATGGTGTAAGGTAGACTGATAACAGTTTGTGGTGATCAGTTGAAAGGTTAAGTGGTTAAGTTCCACTTGTGAAATTTTATATAATAATAAATTGTGATATGTGCACATGTTATCATATGGGTTATGCTGCAATAAGATGTTCAAACGAAGGGGCGGATATAAGTTATCATCTCACCTTCGATTTATTCTCTGGGGCAAACATTTCTAAAATTTTTCACTCTGAAAATCATTTTTCTAGCCATCCTGGTGCTACTCGAAGTACATAGAAGCCTTAGAACAGGAAAGGATTCTTCTTAAAGTTCAAGAAGAAACAGAAAAGAAGTTGTTCATGGGTAATTTTTGCTCTTTGCTTACACGTTGTTTGTTATCTTCCATCACAGGTTTATTTTAGAGGACTTTGCTGACGATTGCTTCCCCGTGTCCCTTATTTCTCTTATTTTTGTGCAGGTGGAGTATCTCTTACAAATGTTAAGCCTAATTCTTCAGGTGCGTCTTTGAAAAAGACCTTATCTTTCCAAAGCAACCAGAGTGAGTTTCGGATGACAGTCTGTGAGGAGGTCTTCAGTTCTTCCTTCCTTCTTGTTAGAGCCCTGCCTTCATCCTGGCCTTGCCGAATAGAGAGGGCAGGGGACGAGGACTGACTCCCTCTGACTGATCTGACCCTGAAAGTTAGGAGAATTTCTGTGTGTGTGTGTGTGTGTGTGTGTGTGTGTGTGTGTGTGTGTCCCCGCTGAGGAGAAAAGGCATATCTAACATTTCATTCCATTTCCAGAGTGACGGTACGCCTGTGAGGGTATGCCCTGGTGCGGATAGGTGCACGGTAAGTCATAGACCGAGAGTTGATCAGTCGTATCCGTGCGCCTATGACATACACACTCATGTGCTTTCACAGCTGTATACATGTACACACAAAAAATACATGCACACATGCACATCAAATATATATACACACCAAATAAGCACACGCATGCCACACACACACACACACACACACACACACCACTAACATGTATGGGTAGAGCACTTTGCCCCCCTTCTGAATGGTACAACCTGAAAAGGACTTCGGATACAAATGTTAGAGTTTAACGATGCCCCTGTGAAGTAGTACGGTAGCATAATGTAGTATACGTGTGACCCATTGACCCAGTACTTGAAGAACCAGTAAAGGTCCCCTTTCTCCTACCTTCTGTCTTGCAGCTGACCTTTTTATTTCTCAAAATCCTTCATGTCCTGACTCTTGGGAGGGTTTGATGAGCAGGTCTTGATGTTCTGAGCCAGCTCATCTTTTTCCTCTCTGGTTTATCCTAACCACTGCCCCTTTCTCCCAGTTCCCCTCTCCTTGGGCCAACCTCACATGTAGAATGTGCTGACACATGTTAATGTTTTTATCCTTATCACAACTCTCTGTTAGGTTTCTTGGTTTGCTTTGGATTTATGTTGTCTATAGCTACTTATGTTTTCAACCATTTATTTTTCTCTTGCAGGAATTCTTTAAGCCCAATTTAACTGACATGGAAGCTCAGTGATTTTTTTGATGGTCTTCATTAGAGCAAGCCTTCCATCTAAATAAAGTTTGGCTTGTTTTACGCCCACCGTTTTAAAATGACAGCTATTCTGCACACAGGACATACAGACTATAAAATTTTTAAAAACGTATTTAGAATAAAGCTACTCTCTAGGTTAGACAATCAAAATGTTTATCACAGATCTTAAGGATGCATCATGCTCCTCAACTGATTTTTGAACAAATATCCTTGAGCAGGACTCTGTTTGATTAGCAGATATATTCAGCAGGTGGTTAGGGAACTAATATTCTTAGCAATAGGCCCAAAACATAAAAGGGAAGAGCCTTCCCAGCCCATCCCTACCCCCAACGCTAAAGGAACCCTAGATTAAAACAGTGGCTCTCAAACCTCAGTGTGCGTAAGACGCACTGGTGACATCTGCCAGCAGCGCAGATTCCTGGGCTCGCTCTCGGGGTCCGACTCAGTAGTTCTCTGGCAGGACCAGGAATGTCCCTCTTCCGCAGACTTTCCAGGTGATTCTGACTCGGGTGGTCCCCAGGCCACTCTGTGATAAACGGTAGCAAGAGAAGAGCCTTCAAAGGGAAAAGCCCTCTGATTGACTGGAGTTACCCTCGTAGCAGAGAGAACCCAGTCCTCCACCCTTACCTTCCCCGGAGGGAAAGGCGAATGTGTCAGAAATGACTGCACCATCTCTAGGCTTCTGGACTCAGAAGCTCCCAGGCCTGTGGCCTGGGTTACAGGATGACAAGTGTCAGAGTCCACTCGGATACGGCCTCAGAAAGCGTTTTCACAGTGGGAAGGGCCATTTCCAATTCTCTGAAGAGTTAGACAGTTTAAAGAGGGAAAGCACCAGTAGGCGCCATCCTTTTTTCTAACACAGGTTTTTAAGGAGCATTGGGACTCTGTATTTCCTAGAGTTTGCTCTCACGCTACCCCACAGCCCACAGTGGCCGAGAAGTTGTCTGTTTTCCATTTGTTACCCTTGTCCTTTGGTTCTTTTCTTTTTTTTTTTTTTTTTTTTTTCATTGTATTCCACTCTTTTTCTGCCTTTTGTTTTGTTTTAAGTAATTTATGTGATTATATTTTCTCTCCTCTCAGCATATCGGTTATACTTCCTTTTAAAATTTTCTTACCGGTTTCCATAGAATTTACAGTATACCTTTACAACTAATAAAAGTCAACTTTCAAATAATACTCTACTGCTTCATGGGTCGTGCAAGTACCTTATAACAGAGTATATCTAAGTCCTCCCTCCTGTCCCTTATCACACTGCTGTCAATTCACTCTACTAATCCATAAGCTATAATCACTGTGCATTATTGCTATTATTATTTTGAAGAAACTATTTTCTGTTAGGTCAAGTAAGAAGAAGGAAAAATAAAACATTATTTTACCTCCATTTATTCCCCTTTTTTAACACTCGTCCCTTCTTTATATAGATCTGAGTTTTTTACCTGGATCATTTTCCTTCTCTCTAAGGAACTTTCAACATTTCTTGCAAGGCATGTCTACTTAGGACTCAATATAAATCAACTATGTAATATAATTCATAAAAATTTAAAAAATAGATAAATAGCATTTCAGAAAATTTTAAAACTTTTGTACTTCAAAAGATCCCATTAAGAAAATGAAAAGACAAACCAGGGACTCAAAGAAAATATTTGTAAACCGTATATTCTGCCAAAGACTTAAGTCTACAATATGTAAAGAATTCTTACAATTCAACAGGAAGAAGATAACCCATTTTTAAAATGAGCAAATTATTGGAAAAACACTTTACCAAACAAAATATGTGAATGGCCAGTAGCACATGGAAAGCTATTCAAACATCATCAGTCATTAGGGCAATGCAAATAAAAAACAACTCACATTCACTAGAATGGATATAATAAAAAAGATAAGAAATAACAGGCATTACCAAGTATGTAGAGAAACTGGACTTTCATAAATTGCTGGTGGAAATGAAACTGGCACTTTGGAAAAATTTGGCAGTTCCTTAAATAGTTATATGTTTACCACACTACTTAGCAATTCAACTTTTAAGAATCTACACAAGAGAAATAAAAACATTTCCACACAAAAACTTGTATGCTAATATTCAGAACAGTACTGATCATAGGGCCAAAATATGAATGCTGTACAAAAACCAATCAACTCGTGAAAGGATAAACAAAGTGTTGCACATACACACAATGGAATACTATCCAACAATAAAAAGAGCACAATACAGATACATGTTACAACGTACATGAACCTAAATAACATGCTAAGTGAAAGAAGACAGATAAGTAGCATTTATTATATGACTAGAGGCCCGGTGCACAAGATTCGTGCACTCGGGAGGGTTCCTCAGCCCAGCCTGTGCCCTCTTGCAGTCCGGGAGCCATCGGGGGATGTCCACTTGACAGCCTAGGCCCCCTTCTCAGCAGTGGGACGCCTTTAGCACTGCCGCGGAGGCAGGAGAGGCTCCCGCCACCACTGTTGCGCTCGCTAGCCATGAGCCTGGCTTCTGGCTGAGCGGTGCTCCCCCTATGGGAGCGCACTGACCACCAGGGGGCAGCTTCTGCGTTGAGTGTCTGCTTTCTGGTGGTCAGTGCACGTCATAGCGACCGGTTGTTCTGCTATTCGTTTGGATTATATAGAATTCCATTTATATAAAATGTCCAGAAAAGGACAATCTGTAGAGATAGAAATTAGATAGTGGTTGCCTGGGGCCTAGGATAACAACTGGGATTAATTGTAAATGGGCATAAGGGATCTCTTTGGGGTGATAGAAATGTTCTAAAACTGCACTGTGGTGATGGTTGCAATATTCTCTAGATTTGCTTAAAAAAAATGATTGAATCTCCCCTCTAAAAAAATAATTGAATCCTAAAATGAGTGAATTTTATAGTATATAAATTGTGTTTCCATAAAGTCATTTGCAAAAAATACTGAATCTAAATTAACACACCAAAGTAGTCTGTGTGTGTGTATCTTTATTTTTCATTTGTATTTGAAGTGGTTGCTGGTATTAACAAAGGGCTATTACAGTGATGCCATTTCATACAGGAAGAAGACCATAAACCTTGGCATCAAACACATCTATTAACTCACACTTCCTCCCATATTTATCATCTCTCCTCACAATAAAACCAGAGAGGCTCAACCTTTTTGGTCTCAAGGCCCGTTTATACTCCTAAAAATATTAAGAACCCCAAAGATCTTTTAATTATGTGATTTATGTCTATTGATATTTACTGAATTAGAAATTAAAACTGAGAACTTTTAAAAGCTTTATTAAAATACCAATAATAAACATATTAAACATATCAACATGCTAGCATAAATTATACATTTTTCTTTTAAAAGACTATATTTTTGAAACAATACTATTTAGGGAAAAGAATAGCATTGCTTTATATTTTTGCAACTCTCTTCAATGCCCACCTTAAAAAAAAAAGGCTGAAATTATATATCTGCTTCTGCTTTTAATCTGTGATGTTATATCAGTGGTTCTCAACCTTCCTAATGCCACGACCCTGTGATACAGTTCCTCCTGTTGTGGTGACCCCCAATTTCATTGTTACAAACTGAACATAGTTAAAGCATAGTGATTAATCACAAAAACAATATGTAATTATAGATGTGTTTTCCGATGGTCTTAGGCGACCCCTGTGAAAGGGTCATTCGACCCCCAAAGGGGTCACG
The DNA here is from genome assembly GCF_000327345.1 of Myotis davidii. Classification (NCBI taxonomy): domain Eukaryota; kingdom Metazoa; phylum Chordata; class Mammalia; order Chiroptera; family Vespertilionidae; genus Myotis; species Myotis davidii. Next base: position 4,390,308 of record NW_006288434.1, read on the forward strand.
ACCCACAGGTTGAGAACTGCTGTGTTACATTGTTTTGGTCAAACTATATGAAGAAAATCTGGCCTCACACAGATATGCAGTTGGAAAAGGAAGGAGTGTTTTGATAGCTTTCTCAGATAATTAGGGGTATTCTTCTTTGTACTACCCCAGCACTTGAAAAACTGGTCGATTCTTAAAGGTTAGTTGCAATATGGAATCTGAAACCACACCAATACTTCCCATACTCTGTGACACAAAAATCTATTGGTCTTTGTGGCCCTTCGAATGGATCTTTTATCCATGTGTGATTTTGTAACCACATGCATTGTTTTTTTGGTGGGGGATTCACTGAGTTACGCAGATATTCCAAGTATTGCCGTTGTATTGTACCACATCAAAAAATCACCAATCCCATCAGAAAAATCTGTGAGCATTGGGAAGCTGCCAAACCCACAGTGGTAGAGATGTTCTCCAGAATTCTTATCTTCACTGGAAGCTTGTATTTTATCATCGGAAAAAATACTGTCTGTTGTTTGCCTTGAAGTAACAGTTTTACTTTGTACATTTTTGAGAAAACACCTTCCAAATGCCCCAGTCTGAGTAGCTGTAATTGGTATGTCAGTCTTTCCACGTGAAAGTGGCGTTTCATGGAGAGAGAGCCACGGTCAGCTGGCCGCCCAGACAATTGCACAATTGCCGGCTTTTCCTGGAGATAACCATTGTACTTTGGTATGCAGTGGCATGCTTTCTGTTTACTTCCCATTTCATTATTAGAATATTTTTTAAATGTGTACTCAAGGATGAACATTTAATAAAGTTAATACTTCGTGACATTCTTAAGTGAAACTGGCTTTTTTTTAATAAAAGGGAAGAATGCAATTGTTTTGGGGCCACTGCCTTGGTAAAGGGGCGAGCAGTTTCACCCACCATTGCATTAGCATCGTCATTACAAGTGCGAGCACGAGGGAAAGGCACATGCCATCTTAATAATATTAATATTATTCTGAAAATAGCTTTGACCTCATGGGTCTCCTGAGACAGTAGTGTGCAGACCACCCTTTGAGGACCACTGAACAGACAGCTCAGGAGTAAGTCGTGCGGTTGCTTATCCATTCCACCTCCTGGGCATCCCTTTCCTCTTCCTCCTGCAGAACTCCTACCCATTTTCAAAGGCCCAATTCCGAATTCTCTGCTTCTTAAAGTTTTCCCTGACCCTTCCCCACCAACCCCATTGAATTGATTGGTTGGTTTTTTAAAAATCCTCACCCAAGGATCTTTTTTTTCCATTGAATGGTGGGGATGGTGGAGGGGGGAATGAGAGAGAGGGGGAGGGAGGGAGAGAGAGAGAGAGGAGAGAGAGAGAGAAAAAGAGAGAGAGAGAGAGAGAGAGAGAGGGAGAGAGGAGAGAGAGAGAAATATTGATGTGAGAGAGACACATCAATTGCTTGCCTCCCATTTGTACCCCAATGGAGATATGTGCCCTTGACCAGAAATCAAACCCATGACCCTTTGGTCTGCAGGGCTATGGTCTAACCACTGAGCAAACTTGCTAGGGCTGAGTTGATTGGTTTTTCTTTTGTTTTGCTATGGTACCTTGCACATATCTTGCTATAGTACTTATCACTTGTGTTACATTTTTTGTTTACATGTCTTATTCATATCCTCAGCCCTTTAATTAGACACTCAATTATTAATTTTTTTAGTTTTATTTTTTCAATAATGAGAATGAAGCTTTGTAATTGTCTACAGAAAATGATGGCAATAGCTTTTTCTTCTTATTTTGAGGGCTGTTTTCTAGTGTCTAACTATAATAGTACTAGAAAAATAAAAAAACACAGTAGTACTGCCATCAAATCACTCTGCACTATATGTGTGGCACACCCTACTCCTATGTAATTGTAGTTCTTGGCTGGGTGCCCTTATTTGTTAATTATTCAAATATACAGTCTATAAAGAAACATAAACCCACTTATTCAATTCCCATAAGAGTAGTGGGACTATGTATTTTTTAATTTATTAATTTAAGAGAGGGAGAGAGAGAAAGAGAGATAGAGAAATTTGTTGTTTCATTTATGCTTTCATTGGTTGATTCTTTTTTAATATATTTTATTGATTTGTTACAGAGGGAAGGGAGAGAGACGGAGAGAGATAGAGTTAGAAACATCGATGAGAGAGAAACATCGATCAGCTGCCTCCTGCACATCTCCTATTGGGGATGTGCCGGCAACCCAGGTACATGCCCTTGACCGGAATCAAACCTGGGACCTTTCAGTCCGCAGGCCGACGCTCTATCCACTGAGCCAAACCGGTTTCGGCTCATTGGTTGATTCTTATGTGTCCTAACTAGGGATTGAATCTGCAACCTATCCAGACACTGCTCTAACGAACTAAGCTACCTAGCCAGGGAGTATAGTATTTCTAATCAAATCTGTTTTATCTTGTGTGTACCTTCTTTTTAAGTTTAAGTAACCTTTATGTACTAAACGTCTCCACTGATCATCAAAAGCTGAAAATAGCGTGTCTTTCAAAGGATAATTAATTTGGCTCATATGAGAAACATTTTATAGATAGTGATTACACTTACTCCATCTGAGGATTTTAAATGGATATTTACAAAAACACCAGTGTTAGTTTTTTCATTTTGCGTACTATTCATTTTTAAGACTTGTCAGCAGACAAGAAGAATGGTCTTAATAGACTGCGGATCTAATTGAAGAATTTTTGTGCGTCCATTAAAACTATCATGGGCCTGGTTCTTTTCTGGCTTATGTTTTGAAGTTCCCATCCCGAAAGAAATACAATATTTTTCGAATCCAGAGAGTTATCTCTTCTCAGAAAAGTATTCTCGCACACAGGAAAGCAATCGTCTCATTAACTAGAACGTGACATGAGACAAATGACAGGACAAACAAAAAACAAGCTCATGGTCGTAGGAGAAGAATGTGCTGGCGTCCCACCGCGTATGTCTTGCTGATGTTATGACAAATAACGGGATATATCAACAAGATGTAACATAACGTGTAAAAAGTTTTATAAGTGTTTTTGAGGGAGTGTTTGTGTTTGGAGGATGGCTGTGCTTGTTGATAAGTAATCATTATTAGAATTCAGATAAAGAATGACCATTTTAATTCAGATGTAATTCAGCAAAGACCACTGTGCAAGCATCAGAGCCATCAACAAACTGATCCACGTGCCGTGGGCCCCAAAGTTACAAAAGCTCTTTCTGAGTTCTTGTTTGTACCACCATCTTAAGATTACATCAGAATCAAAGCATGCAAGACTTGAACTGACTTCAAAAACTAAACTTAGCCTGCTAGTTAGTTTAGCTTTTTTCTTTCAGTGGTTCATGTTTTCCATTTGGCTTCCACATCCTGTTCTCGCTTGATGCCCCTTCTAGAATTTCATTTGCAAATCCTACAGTCTTGGTTGGAGAAACACACTAATTAATGTTGTGGTGGAGGCTGGGGATTTTAAGCATTCTCATGCCTCCTGCTGGGAAAAATACCTGCTGTTTTTCCACCATGTCTGGTACCATATTGAGCATGCATCTTAAGTGGAACTCTCGATACATTTCATCAAAAAAGCATTGAAGGAGGACTGTTTACACTATCTGCTGCCAATACTAGTAATCATGAAGTTCAAACCTTTCAATGCAACAGAAATATGAGATCTACTTGATTAGATTTTAAAAAGTAAAAACAGATCATTTTATGATTAAAAAAAAAATCCCAAGTAATGCTTAGGCAATAGCATTCCAGCTTTATAAAGTAGACAGTTCCAAGGGCTTTGACAATCCCTCTAAATGTACTAAGCAATACTAATTTAAGGGACAGATTCCAGTTCATAGGTCTTTGGCCTGCCTGGGAATCCTACCTACCCAGACAACTCAGCTCAGATTTGCAGATTTATACTTGAAGAAGTTTTGTCTATGACCAACATCTCAAAAGACTTTGGTCAGTACTTTGTACATCCATCATATTTTAGTTGGGATTGAGTAAACTTTCTTGTGTTCATTTGCCTATATAAGCTTTTAGCAGATCCAGAAGTTGCCATATACTTTTGGTTGAATCTAAGGCCACCTTTTCTGCATGCTGTCTTGTGATGGTGACAGTACATGCCATTTCAGTATTTCTTGAACAGCATGTAGCAGCCAGTCTTTTCGTAGGTTTAAAACCTTGGAAAAAAATAGTCGGGTGGTTTTATAAGCACTGCACTTGGTAGCTCCTGAGGTGACAGTTAAGTTTTCGACTCTGGGATTTCTCCAACCTTAGCTAACTGATGAACAGGAAAAACAACCTATTCTTGAAACTCCAAATTCAGTGAACCTGGAACATAGCACCCTTGTTTGGTGGGACGACTTGGCCACAGTAGTTGGCCGTCCGTAAACCGAGGGAGATGGAAAGGATACTCTGGGAATTGGGGCTGGAGATGTAGCCGTCTCCACTGCCAAGTTCAAAGCTCTGTTTGCCAGGTTACTTTATTATCCAAATCCTCATGTATTTGAAAACTTTATGTGTCCCTTGAGATCTTCTGATGAATGTGATTCTGCCATCCTTCCAAGAACCTAAGATTAACTGATGAAAAAACAATACATTTACCTTGAGCTTTGATTGGCAGTATTTGTGTTAACATCGCCCCTATGTTCTGACTAATGTGTGCGGGTAAACACAAAGGAATGACAGGTCGGTTCCAAAACAACAGTTTAAAAAAGTATGAGGAAAAAACCTGTATGTGGCTTGCTTAAGGCTTTTTTCCTCATAATTTAAAAATATCTTTTCCAAGATGGCATTCTCTGTATTTTTTATAACGTTTAATTGAAGGTTTCTTTTTGAAATACAGAAAAATGTAGTTCAGAAATATTCTCCTTGGTTTCTACTTTTAAAACACCTAGCACAATTCTCAGGTGCTTTAACATGTATGCCATTTACTCATATTTTACTAAAGAGGTAGGAAGACAAACCCCAAATGATATATATAGCTTACATTCTTCTTGGCAATTGTTTTTTCAACCTCTTAAAAAATTTTTTTGTTGGTTTTTTACTGATTTTTAGAGAGAGAGTAAGGGAGAGGGAGAAAGAGAAAAAGATTGGTGTGAGAGTGAAATACCAATTGGCTGCTTCCTGTACGCCCCCTACCAGGGATGGAGCCTGCAACCTGGACATGTGCCTGACCGGGAATCGAACCAGCAACCTTTTGGTGCACGGGACGATGCCTAACCAACTGAGCCACACCAGCCAGGATTCAACCTTTTTTCAAATTGAATTTATCGGGGTGACATTAGTTAATTAAATCATACAGGTTTTTTCAGGTATATAATTCTATAGTCCATCACCTGCTAATTGTCTTGTGTGTTTGCCAAGTCAAGTCTCCTTCCATCACCATTTATCTCTCCTTCACCCTCTTCCATCTCCCACCACCCCCTTCCCTCTGGCCAACACCATACTGTTGTTTGTGTCCCTGAGTCTTTCTTTTTTTTTCTTTGCTTAATCCCTCCCCCTCTCTCACCAGTCCCCAAACCCCTTCTCCCTGACAGCTGTCAGTCTGTTCTCTGTACCCATGAGTCTATCTCCACTTTTTTAGTTTATTTTGTTTATCAGATTCCACGTGTGAGTGAAATCGTATGGTACCTGTCTGTCTTTGACTGGCTTATTTCACTTAGCACAATACTCTCCAGAGCCATCCATGCTGTCGCTAAAGGTAAGATTTCCTCCCTTTTGATGGCTGAGTAGTATTCCATTGTGTCACTGTACCACCGCTTTTTTATCCACTCATCTACTACTGATCAGTCTTACACAAAGTGAATGACAGAGTTGTGGTCAATACTCGTAACATCTGAATTTTCTCACTATAGTAATGATGACATTGATCATGATAAATGGTTATTATGTACCATGTTGTTCCTCACAGGAACTGGAATCATCAGTAAATTACTTTACAGAGGCAACAACTGGGTATAATAGATTAACTTGTCCATGGTTCCACTGCTAAGGGAGCTTTCCAGCATTAATTCCCTTTTGAGCCCATTCAAGAACAACTCAAATTTGCATAAAAAACAGTGTGCCTACAGAAAGGAAAAGGAAATGGAGTTTGGTGAACAGATAGCATTGTCTTTGCCACAATTGGGAAATAATCAACTTCTTGGAAAGCAGAGTGAAAAGGTGGAAAGTACAACTGGGTTGTGACTACCTATAGTTTTGTACAAAATGTACCTAATTCAATGCGCACATTACCTCTTGTATCTACGGGTCTATTAGGGCCTGGCAGCTACCAGTTTGCACTAGATTTAGTCTTAGAGCCAGTGGTCAAGGAGAATGGAGTGATTACACTGCCCACACACCCCAAAAGCAGAGTGGTACTTGGGTACTAGCCAGATAGGGTTTTTAGACTTTATTTTTAGAGCCATTTTTAAAAAATCAAAATTATTGGGGTGATATTGGTTAATAAAATTATATAGGTTTCCACCTAGGTAGTTTTCATTCCATTTTTATGAATTTACAGGTCATCCTCAGTGCAAGCTGAGATTACTAAAGTTATAGGAAGCAAACAGATAAGGGTCATATGTGTGCCTGTCACAGAGAAAACTAAACTGGAAATCACGTAATAGAGGTTTGCCTACCTTTAATTTCTTGCTACATAAAAATAAAATTGATTTATAAGAACTTAATATTCTTAGACTTTTGGTACTAAATATGATGGAGTCATTGGTATCAGACGCCCTATCCTGACATAAAAAATATTAAACTGGCAGTGCCCTCGGCTCTGTCTCCTGCTTCAACAGTGTTTGGATGGAACAGACCCAGGAACGCCCCTTCTTCCAGCCTCCGACCACCCTCCAACCTCTCTCTGGGCTTCTATTTTGACGGCGGCGACGTGGCTCTCGAGGGCGCGGCCGCTTCTTCTGGGATTTGGCTGAGAAGAGGTGCCAGGGCGCTGAGCATCTTAAAGATGCAAAACCATGTTCTCTTCCTGGACATGCTGAGGCCTCCCAAGGTGAGTGGGCAAAACTCAGGGCCACGGAAGCCGCCCTGGCCTTGGAGAGGAGCCTGCCCCAGGCCCTTTGGGAGCTGCCGGCCCAGGTTCTGCGCACGCAGACCCTTAGCTCTTTGGCTTCTTGGAGAACCACTTTCTGGATGAGGAGGTGAAACTCAACAAGAAGATGGGCGACACTTGACTCACCTCCGCAGGCTGCTGGCCCCAGGCTGGGCTGGGCGAGTATCTCTTGGAAAGGCTCACCCTCAAGCATGACTTTGAGAGGTAGGTGTGGGGCCCGCAGAGGCGGCTGGCCAGGCGGTTGACCGCAGTCTCCACCTCGGTGGAATAATTCTGACCAATAGGGAGGGAGCTCATGGTTGGCAATAAGGAGTGAAGGTCAGAAACTGATCTTGGAGGCTGAGGTGGTTCTGAAGGTGGTGACTGGAAAACCACGGCTCTAGAGAGTGTTGACTTTGTTCAGGCAGAATATTAAAGTTTTGGTGGATCACTCTGACCCTATTGAGGCTGATTTTAGGCTTTTATTGGAGCTTTATTTCCGGTTTTCTTTTATTCTAGGGTTAGCCCTTACTTATAGGGCATGGTCCGTACTTCTTTTTGGAGTCTGTACAAGATCTGTCGATTCTGACCAGGTCAGAGCTCTGTCTGGCCTGTGTGACTTCTGAAACCTAGGTTCCCTTTCAGCTTTTCCTGCTGTTGGTTCCTGATAGGCCTTGCAGGGTGTTTCCCAACACATCTACAGCTTAGACTCGGCCAGGGGCCCAGAGGAAATCTCTGTGCAGCCCCAGGGACCACTTCTTTGCAGCTCTCTCATTTCTAGGTTCTGTGAATGGCAATTTCAGCCACCTTAGCAATTCCCAGCTTCAATCTATTTAACTGCTCCAACTCCCGTCCATGATTTGGAAAATGCCCACAGGTTGAATATAGAGCTCTCATTTAGTGCTTTTCTCTGAAGTACTGTAGTCATGTGCTAGGTATTATCCAATGCCTAAACACAGTTGATCTGTACATTTTGTTCAGTTTAATAGTTGGGGTTTTTTTGTGTGTTTTTTTGCAAAAGCCAGACACCAGGGGACACACACACACACACACACACACACACACACACACACACATACCACCACCACTGGCAAACACCATTCTCCACCGTTCTACTTTGTCTATATGAATTTGATGGTGCAAGGTACCTTGTATGAATGGAATCATACAGTATTTGCCTTTTTGTGACAAATTGCACTTAGCATAATATCTTTAAGATTTATCAGTATAATAGCATGTGTCCAAATTACCTTTATTTTAGCGAATGAGTAATACTCAATTGTATGTATGTACCACATTTTGTTTATCCTTTCATCCATTGATGAACGTGGGAAGAAACTTGCCTCCATGTTTTAGCTGTTATGAATAATACGTTATGAACATGGGTGTACAACTATATCTTCAAGACCCTGCTTTCAGTTCTTCTGGGTATATACCCAGAATTGGAATTGCTAGATCATATGGTAATTCTATGTTTTAATTTTTTAAAGAACTACCATACTACTTTTTCAAAGTGGCTGCCCCAATTTCTCACTAGCAGGACATGATTGTTCCAATTTTTCCTCTCCAACAGTTGTATTTTTTAAAATTTCTTTAATTTTAATAATAGGTGTGAAATGTTATCTCGTGGTTTTGATTTACACTTCCCTAATTATTAGTGATGTTGAGCGTCTTTTCATGTGCTTATTGACCATTTGGATATCTAAATGGAAGGGAGAAGGAAAGAGAGATTGAAACATCAATGATGAGATAGAATCATTGATTGGCTGCCTCCTGCACACCCCACACTGGGGATCAGCCCTGACCTGGAATCGAACCATGACCTCCTGGTTCATAGGTTGATGCTCAACCACTGAGGCATGCTGGCCGAGCTTTTTGGATATCCTTTTAGAGAAATGTCTATTCAGGTGCTTCAGCCAGGGGTGGGCAAACTTTTTGACTCAAGGGTTTAGTTTTATTCATTTCAAACAGGCCGGGTCCGGCCCGCGGGCCGTAGTTTGCCCATGGCTGGCTTAAGCCCATATTTGAATTGAGTTGTTTTTGTTGCTGAGTTGTAGGAGTTCTTTGTTAAGATATTAGCCCCTTATAAGATATAGGATTTGAAAATATTTTCTCCTATTCTGTAGGTTGCCTTTTCACTCTGTTGATTCTACCTTATGATGTGCAAAAGTTTTAAATTTTGAGGTAGTCTAATTTATCTGATTTTTTTGTTGCCTATGCTTTTGATAATATATCCAAGAAATCACTGCCAAATCTAGTGGCATGAAGCTTCTCTTATGTTTTCTAGTGTCTATAGTTTTAGCTCTTACCTTTACATCTTTGATTCAATTTGAGTTAATTTTTGTACATGACAAAAAGGAAGGTCCAACTTCATTCTTTTGTGTATGAATATTCAGTTTTCCCAACACCATTTATTGAAAAGACTGTTCCCCATGAATGTCTTGGCACACTTGTGGAAAATCACTTGGCTGTATATGTGAAGGTTTATTTTGGGGCTCTCTATTCTATTGTGTTGGTCTATATGTCTGTCTTTATGCCAGCACCGCACTGTTTTGATTACCGTAACTTTGTAATTGGGAAGTGTAAGTCCTCCAACATTGTCCTTCTTTTCCAAGATGGTTTTGGCTATGAAGGGACATACACTATCTTAACCGAGAAGTAGAAGTTAACAGTAGCAGTAATGAGGACTATTGCCATTGTGTGCTTCTGGACAGGATGCACTAAGAAGGACACAACACCACTTCTGTGTTATTTCTGCCAAACAAAACTTCTCTGGAAAAGTGAGGACATATCAGACAAGCCCAAATGAGCAATAGTCTGCAATAAATAACCAGCATGTACTTTGCAAAAATGGCAAAGTCATGGGAGAGCAGAGGTAATCTTCCAGAAAATTAAAGAAAATTAAAAAGACTTGGTACGTCTATTTGGGATGAGATTGTAGAAAGAACCTTATCAGGACAATGAGTGAAATTTGAGTAGGATCTATGGGTTTAATGATAGTATTGTTTCAGTGTTAATTCTCTGAATCTGGGTCATTATATCTGTAACTTACTTTCAAATGGTTAAAATTATATTATGTATAACTATACATATTTACAATATTGTATTATATATAATAAAATTTACAATATGTCTAATATATATGTAAGAAAGAGAGAGGAAGACAATGATTATGCAAATGCGGCAAAATGTTAACAATTAAATTCTAGCACTTAAAAAGGGTACTTGGGAGTTCTTTGTAATATTCTTGCAATTTTCTGTAAGCCCAAAATTAATTCAAAGTAATTTTTCAAATAGAAAAATTATGGCCCAAATCAGGCATTTTCAGAAAAACAAAAGCGGAGGGAGTGTGTTGGCAGCAGACCTGACTGCAGGAAATACTTCGGAATTTCCCAGGGCAGAAGAGAAATGATCCAGATGGGGGCCTGCGTCTGCAGGAAGAGGAGCCCAGGAGTGGTGAGATCTCCGAATCCCCTTTCACACTTGTAATTCAATATGGTGTCTAAGCACGTGTACTTAGCTCCTCTCCTCCCAACCCCCTAAAAATAAGGATACAGCTGTAAACCTGCAAAACTAGAAGGCATCTGTGGATTGCAGGTTTTAACACAGCCTGGAGACTGAAAGTGGGTGATAGAGTAAGTGTTGAATGGGGCAGGGAGGAGGAAACCTCACTTAAAAGGACGCGTGGTGGATATTGTAGTTGAGGAGATTGTACAGCTGCCCCTCAGAAGCTTGGAGAGGCTTAGGTCTCGCATGTGCCAGGTCCGCAGAGAAAGGTTAATGGGGCGTCTGTAGGCAGAACATTGGACCCTGCAGAGAACGCCTCCTTCTGCCCAAACAGAAAAAGAGACACAGAGCAAGAGGCAGAGAGAGGAGAGATTGCCTGCTTGATTGATTTCATGTGAAAAGAAGTGGGAAGCTACCATTCTTTTTCTCTCTTCTTTTGTGTGGGTGACAACACTTAAGATCTACTCTCAGTAAATTTCAATATACATAGTATTAACTGTAGTCTGGTCTAAATAGAATCCTTTCTTCTTTTTTAAAAAAATCCTCATTTCAGGAGTGAGGATACTTTTCCCACTGATTCCAGAGAGAGAGGGAGGGAGGGAGGGAGTGTGGGATAGTGGGGAAGGGAGAGAGAGAGAGAGAGAGAGAGAGAGAGAGATTGAGAGAGAGACATGGATGTGACAGAAACACATTGATTGTTTGCCTCCCACATGTGCCCTGACCAGGGGCAGGGATCAGACCTGCAACCCAACCCAGGTACACGTCCTTGACCAGGAATCAAACCCAAGACCCTCCCGTGCACAGGCCGATGTTCTAACCACTGAGCATGCCAGCCAGGGCTAATCCTTTCCTTGTTCTTATTTTCCTAAATAGCTCCCCTGCCACACCCTTCTTCCTATAAAAATCTTTCATTTGTACAACCCATTGAACTCACTTCCTCAGCCAGCAGGCTCTGCTCAAAGGTCACCTCCCCAGAGAGGGTGTTCCTGGCCCCCAAGTGGAAGGGCACCCCGCCAACACATTCCATTGCTTCCCAGCACTGACCCCTGTCAAAAGCGATAGCATGTATGTAGTTGTTTACTTGTGCCCTGTGTCCCGTGTGCGAGCAAGAACTTTTTCTTTCACACAGTGTCTCAGCATTGCCTGGCCCACAGTTGATGTTGGCAGATATTTGTTGAATGAATAGATGATCTCATGCCGATCTCCATCTTCCAAACTTCCTTTTGCATTAATTAATTCCGTCTCATGTTGGTCCTGAACTCAGTTCCCTTGTATTGGGTTTCATGCCTCTTAATGAAATTTCCAGCTACTGGAACACAGGGTCTGGGTTGTACAATTCCCTGCCATCTCCCATGATGCCTGGCACAGACTGGGGAACACAGTAAGTGGTCAGTATCATTTTTTAGTTATAGTGGGAAATTTAGTTTAGTTTATTCTTTCCAATGAAGCTTAAAACATCACACATAGATTCATATGCACAGTTTGAATATTGAGTACATTTAAAATTCAGACTTTTTGTATTCAAGACAAAAGGAAAATATTGTATTTTCTAAGAGGGCACAAACACAGTCAAAAGACATCAATTATCATTTTAAAAACACGATAATGAATTAAAAAAATTGTTTTATTGATTTCAGAGAGGAAGGGGGAGAGAGAGATAGAAACATCAATGATGAGAAATAATCATTGATTGGCTGCCTCCTGTATGACCCCTACTGGGGATCGATGGAGCCTGAAACCCAGGCATGTTCCCCGACAGGGAATCGAACCGTGACCTCCTGGTTCATAGGTCAATGCTCAACCACTGAGCCACGCCAGCCCGGCCAAATAAGATTTTAAATGAAAATGATTGTTGCTAGTTGAATGTTGTTACAGATCTGATTTAAGAGCTTATTTGGAATTTTACCACGCCTCTCTTACTGAGGGTGACGTGTGGGACCACCGATGGCTTAGAACACTCACTCTTCCCTCCCTAACCCACGATGTGTAGTGCTTCCCAGGCTCCTGCCGGACCCCATCCGCGTCTGGTGGGTCTCTCCGCCAGGCTGCCTTTCTGGGCACGTGCGGAGCCAAGTGGCCTGGAGCTGAGCTGCACATGGCTAGTCTCTCGGAACAGGAAGTCATGTTCAGATGATCACTCACAGCATTTGCTTGGTCAATAACAGTATCGCTGAGAAAAACACTATCATCATTTCAGTCTTAAAGGTTTCCCTTATTTGAGAAACAAGGAAATAAAGCTTACTTCTCTTAAAAAAACAACAAACAAACAAACAAAAAGGTTTCCTTGGATCCTTATCAACATATTGAATGTGGTCAGGTTGAAAAAAGTACCCCAGACCCAAACTTTTGTGATGGTCCATAGTTAACGCTGACTCAGCAATCTTTTATTATTTGTTAAATTTGAAAGTAGAAATAAGTTATATGTAAAAGAGTGAACAGCTCAACCCCCAACATTTGTCAAATATTGCAATTGCTGCTCTTTTACCTCACAGAGTGTTTTTGTTGCTTCTTAACTTTTCAGTCCCTCATATTTTCTTAATTCACATAATTATTCATGACTCTTCTCATTGATACTGTTGTAGGCAGCAGGAACCGTACCAGGTGTCTGACGGGTGGGGTCAGACCAAACCTGAGTTCAGCAGCCTCGGCACTTGGTTCTGGCTGGGAAAGAATTCAGAGCCTAGACCCAAACTGTAAGAGAACATTTATTTGGTAAAATCACAGAGGTAGAAGGAGTAATTTCTAGAAGAAACGGGCTTAGGAAACCAGTTACGGAGACAAAGGAAGGGCCCTAGGAGCTTGGGAGTGAGGAAGCTAATGGTAACTTGCCCGGGGAGGGGAAGAGGAAGAGGAAAGGGAAAGGTAAGGAGGGAGAGCTCACCGGGTCCTCCATCCTAAGGGCGTCAGGGTGGAGACTTTAGGGCAGGTCCCAGGGGAAGGTTTGACTAGCATGGTCAGCAGCTTTCCAGGTGTGTCCTTCAGGGTCGTGGTCTCCACTGATTGATTGTGGCACCAGGGCAGGGGGGCTTTATTCAAAGCAGCTGGTTTTGTTGCTTCTCTGGGCCTGGAGCTGAAATACAACTGAGGCCTAGATGTTATATCTAGGGGGGAATGGTCAGGGGTTCCAAACCATCGGTCCGCTAGGGGAGGAAAGTCACCATGGGGGCGAGGTCCCACCCTACCATTGAGTGTCTGTTGCCAGGCACCTGGGGCTATCTGCCCTGGTGACCTTCTGACCTGGCCCGTGGTCCTTGCTCAGCTTATGTCTGTCTATCCGCCCACCGCAATACTTACCCTTTCAGTTCCTAACGTTGCATCTGCCTTTCTAGGTATTGCACACCCTTTCCGCGCTGTGAGGCACCGGGCCCAGGAGAGAGCAGAGTAGTAATGGGGGAGGCATGGTAGAAGTTCCCTTAGGCCCATGTTCCAAAAGTGATGTCTCTCCAACACATTTTAAGGCAACACATGGACCCGGTGACTGTCAAGGTCAGGAAAAAAAGATGCAGGAGGAGTAAGATTGTGGCTTTGCTTCTCTCCCGGTCAAGGGATCCTCGCCTTCCTCAGCTCAGGGAATGTCTTTGGTTGAGGATCACCTTGAAAGGACTGATTTCTAGCCATTGTGAATACCTAACTAAAATCTGGCTTTTCTCACCTTCCACTCAGCCATCCTAGTTGATTTCTTGGGGCCATGCAGAACAATCCCACTCATTTCATTGAACCATCTTTACTCTAGTGTAGACCACGGGCTCGAGTCAGCTGCCTGTCTTCCTCAAACTTCCAATATAAAATGGGTACTTTTTGTTTTGTTTTGTTAATTCTCACCCGAGTATATTTTTTCCACTGGTTTTTAGAGAGAGTAGAAGTGGGTGGGGGAGCGAGAAAGAGAGAGAGAGAGAGAGAGGCTGGGTACTGGACCTGGGGATGAACCTGCAACCCAGGCACATGCCCTTGACCCAGAATTGGACCCAAGAGTATATAGGCCGATGCTCTAACCATTGAGACAAACAGGTCAGGGCAAAAATAGACACTTCTTTATTCAACTTTCATCGCCCATACTTTCCTCTATTTTTTCCTTTGCACTTATCACCATCTGACATATTTTTGTTTCTTGTCTGTTCTGTCCTCCATGAGGGCAGGTTCTTCCTATCATTTGAACAGTACCTGGCACATTGTAGGCACACACTACTCTCTGGTTTCCTCCTCTTTCAGAGCAGCAAGACCCCTCCTCCATCCCGTTATGCTCTCTGAAGGAAAGAGCCTTCCCCCTAATTGTTTTGACCAAAGCTGTAGAATCGAGTTTCATTGCTCTGGCCAGGGCTCTTTGCCCATCCCCAACACAAGGCTGTGGCCAAGGGGGTTGGCTCCATTGTTTGGCCCCTCTTGAGTCATATGACCCCGTTAGATCCACATGGCCAGGACTAGGTAAGGGTTGGTTCCTGGAAGGACAATCAAGGACTGCTATTAGCCTGGCTGGTGTTGCTCAGTGGTGAGACACCTATGAATCAGGACCATTACTCCCCTGGTTGCAAGCCTCATGGGGTCGGTCCCTCAGAGGTTAGCGGGTATTGCCTGTGAGGAGGGAGAGGGGGAAGAGAATGGCAGGGGCATGCTCCCTGGAGGGAGAGCAGGCTGGACGTTTAGGGGAGGTGTTAGGGGGCAGAATATTCATCAGCTTTATGCTGATGTTCCAAAACGAGGTCTATTTTCTTCATCTGTGTGGTTGGCAAATGGCACTAATTGGGTTTCTGCTGTGTCTCCCTGAGTAGGGTGATTTAAGCTATTTACCCGCTGGTTGGGGAGGAGAAGTGCAAACCATTTACTCTGAAGTGTCCCTGGTTTAGGGAAAATAGGATTTATTCGGTGGCTGCAAACTGCTGTTGAACTGTCTGTTGTAGTTTCCCTATTCCGCGCGTCCTGGAATTTTCCTAGCTTCTTACTATTCTAACATTCCCCGTAACATGCTGCGTCGATCCCATGTATCCTCTGTGTCCTGGGGTACCTCCCACAGTGCTTGCTGAGCTGACTTAAATACTGCCTTACAAACCCAGGTGGTTTCCGTTAACAACCAAGCCTCACCCCCCTGAAGCCTAAGAGCCTCACCCTTACACACCCCTTTTAACACGCTTCCAGTTGTCTTCCTTTAAAACACCCGTGTTTTACTTAAAACCCCCACACAAATACTTCCACCAAAACTTGCTCAACCCTGCCAGGCAAGCAATTGCTTCCACAGTCGCTTGGAATTGGTATTAATCTGTTCATGTTTGTCTCATAGGCGAGGCCTTGAGCCAGGCTGTGTCGTTCAGCCTTTACCCAAACCAAACTGTTACTCGCCTAAGACTGGTTATAAACGTGAAAACGTCGGTTTGTGCACAGTGCTCAGACAATCCATGGCCCAGGATGCCTTGTACTGTCCTTGTACTTTTAAAAACTTTACATGTTGACTATCTCTGAGTTCTGTACTAAGTTCATATCAAATCTGTATTAGTAAAACGAATACCTCCACTTTATTTAAGGAAACCGACTCATAACGTCAAGTCCTAAACTGAAGGTTGCGTAAGGAATGAGATCACACAGGTGGACTTCAGCGATGAGCGGCAGCAGGCGCGCCAGAGGGCTTTTGGCCTCTCTCGGCCACCGTCTGCCCCTTCCTCTTTGAGCGCATGCGCGCTGCCGGGCGTCACCCAGTTCTCCCTCTGGAAGGACGGACGTTGGTGTGGGGGTGAGTTGGGTCGCTGTCGTGTACCTCGTTCGGGCTCCCGTAGCTGCCGCCGCCTGCTGCTGGCTGCCCGTGGGCCCAAGGTTTGAGCCGTGACGCCGCGTCTCGTC
>NW_006288434.1:4406854-4428186 GCF_000327345.1 Myotis davidii
CCCGGGCCCCAGCCGCCTCGGGGGCCCCAGGGCTCCCGTCGGGAACGTGGAGTAAAACGTGGCCCGTAGGGTGGCCCCGCAGACTGAGTGCAGAGCCGGTGCTGGGGGTGCGTGTGCGCTTGCCGGCCTCGAGCCGCTGCTCTCCGGTGGCCGGGGGAGGGGTGTGCAGTGTCCGCTGCTGCCGGGTCCCCAGTCTCATTTAGGGTGGAAGACAGGGATGGGGCTCAGAACAGGGCACCCCAGCGTGCCTCTGCTGTGCACATTGTTTTGAGCTAAGGGCAATTTCTTTTTACTCCATTATTATTATTTTAATGTAGAGGGGAGAGAGGAAGGGGGTTGGAGGGGGAGAGAAAAAACGTCGGTGTGTCTCACTCACATCGATCGGTTGCCTCCCTCGGGCACGCCGACCGAATCGAACCTGCAGCCCAGGTGTGTGCCCTTGACCGGAATCCACCGGACCAGCGGCCTCACCGCTGTGCAGGACCAGCCAGGGCGCTTCAGGCCCAAGACACTTGTGCCTCCTCCCTTTACTTAGAAGAACTGGAATCAGGGGCCTTACCCATATTACCACCCATAATCCCACCTCTATGGCCGGCAGACTTGTTTCCTGAATGTCTGTTCTTGACCTGCTGCGACCCTTTAAAGCCCCCAGGATGTGTCACCTCATCCCCAGCTCAGGGCGGCCTACACCCAGCTCCCCCTTTCTGCCCCGAGCCTCTCCTGCTTGTGGGGTGCCATACATGTATGGGTACATTAAACTCGGTTATTTTCCCTTGCTAATTAGCCTCATGTTTGTTTGTTTATTAGGCCAGACCCGCCAGAAGGTCCTTGAGGGCAGAGGAAAGTTTGTTCCTCCCCCACAAGCCTAAGCCCTTAAACATCTTAGGTTTTGTGGGAGGAGTTGGTCCACTGTCCATCCTTCCTGTGCCTCCCTAGGTGCTAAAATGCACGATGCATAGAATTCCTTAGGTTTTTTAGTGTTCTCATAATTTTTTAAAATTTTCATTTACCAGGAGACTATAACTGCCATGTCTGCCGGTACTTTGCCAAAACCTCAGATGCGCGGCCTTCTGGCCAAGCGTCTGAGATTTCATATTGTTGGAGCCGTAATTGTGTCCCTGGGGGTTGCAGCTTCCTATAAGGTATGTATGTTTGATTTTTACTTGGTGCTTATGGTCCCAATTGTGCTTTACATTTAAAAATGCATTTTATTTTCATAAGCAATTTCACGTCTTCTAAAGAAACTCTTTAATGTGCTTCCTTCCTCTGACTCTCCCTGCATTCACCTCACGTGATAGAAAAGTACCTTATTCCCAGATAACGTATCCTCCATCTGTAAATGAAACTGAATGAGTTTGCTAGGGCTTCCATAACAAAGTCCACAAACTGGGTGGCTTCGACAACCGAAGTTTTATTTTCTGTTCTGGAAGCTAGAAATCTAAGGTGGTTCCTGGATTGATTTCTCCTGAGGCCTCTCTACTTGGCCTGTAGATGGCTGAATTTTCTCTTAATAGGACACTAATCATATTGGTTAGCACCTGCCCTGAAGACCATGTGTGATAAATTACCTTACTGGTGCTTGACCAGGACATTCAAAACCGGTTGATTGTTTCTGGCCCTGGCCAGGTGGCTCAGTTGGTTGGCGCATCATCCCGTACACCAAAAAAATGGAAGGTTCCATTCCTGGTCTGGGCGCAGACCTAGGTTGCAGGTTCGATCCCCAATAGGGGTGCATATGAGAGGCAACCAACTGATGTTTCTCTCACATTGATGGTTCTCTCTAAAGTCACTAAACATCTGGTGAGGATTTAAAAAAAAATGTTTCTGGAAAAGATTGAAACAACCATTAGGTTAGGTCTTAAATCTAGGTTTGGTATCGTGGGCTTTAGCACAAGTGCCATTTTGTGCCTGTGGCTTTTTCTTTTTTGACTGATTTCAGAGGGGAAGGGAGAAGGAGAGATAGAAACATCAATGATAGGAGAGAATCATGCATCGGCTGCCTCCTACACACCCCACACTGGGGATCGAACCCGCAACCCAGGCATGTGCCCTGACTGGGAATCAAACCGTGACCTGGTTCATATGTTGACGTTCAACCACTGAGGCACACTGGCCTGGCTGGCTTTTCTTTTTGACAGCACCTTCAAGAATTGTTGCCATAGGCGAAAAAAAGAATCAAAAAAGAACTGTTAGAAAATTGCTTTGCAAATTAAAGCTTTACCCTCTTTAATGTTATGCCTTATTGTAAATATTTTTTATTGTGGCAGAACACACATAACAAAATCGAACCATTTCTAAGTGTATGGTTCAGTGGTATTACAAACATACATAATGTTGTGCAACCTTTTAGATTTCTGGGTATTTTCCTTCGGCTCCTGCCAGTCTACCCTCTCCCTACCACCATGGACACCCACAAGGAATTTCCCTCCCCAGGCAGGGAGGGCCCTTGCCGACTAGTTTCTCTGAGATTTCTTTCCCTTTCCTTGCATCTGTGTCAATGCCCCCAACCTTTGTCTTAGGAAATACAGGGGTCAAGTTAAAGGTGAACACAAACAGTTTGATTTATGTTGTCTTTAGATGATAAGTTTCTAATCTAAAAAATAAGCCATAATGGGATATGCTCTTTTTCAGTTCGGTGTAGCTGAACCAAGAAAGAAGGCATATGCAGATTTCTACAGAAATTATGATTCCATGAAAGATTTTGAGGAGATGAGGAAGGCTGGTATCTTTCAGAGTACAAAGTGATCTTGGAATGTAAAGGTAATATGAAGTTATCATTTAAAAATTGTTAAAATTGTGGTACCACCTTAACTATTTTTAATGTATAATTCAGTATTGTTAAGCAAATCCACATTGTCCTGTAACCAATCTCCAGAACTCTTCATCTTACAAAACTGAAACTCTGTACCCATTTAAACAACTCTTCATTCCCTCCCATTCCTGGCAACCACCATTTATATCAGAGTATTTGTCTTTTTGTGACTGGCCTATTTCACTTAATGTAATGCCCTCAAGGTTCATCTGTTACAGCATGTGTCAGAATATCCTTTTTAAAGCTAACTATTGCATTTTATGTATATACCATATTTTGTTCATTTATCCATCAGACACTTGGATTGCTTCTGTTTTTTGACTTATGCATAATACTGGTATGATGTTTATGTTGTTAGCAGTGGGAAAGACACCACGTGTAGACAGGTGGGGTCAGACCAGACCTGGTTTCTGGCTAAGAAAGAATTCGGAGCCAAGACCCAAACTGTAAAAGAACATTAAGTAATTCCTAGAAGAAATGGGCTTAGGAAACAAGTTATGGAGACAAAGGAAGGGCCCTAGGAGCTCGGGAGTGAGGAAGCTAATGGTAACTTGCCTGGGGCAGGGACGGGGAGAGCAAAGGCAAAGGCTGTGCTCCTGGGAGGGAGAGCACACTTCCTGTCCTGGGTCCTAAGGGTTCTAAGGGTGGAGATTTTAGGGGAGGTCCCAGGAGAAGATCTCAATAGAATAGTCATCAGGTTTCCAGGTGTGTCCTTCAGGGTGTGGTCTTCATTGATTGATTGTGGCACCAGGGCAGGGGGTCTTTATTCTATGAGCTGGTCCTGAGGCTGGTTTTGTTGCTTATCTGGGCCTGGAACTGGAATTCAACTGAGGCCTAGAAGTTATCTCTAGGAGGCAAGGTCAGGGGTTCAGAACCTGGTGACTGGGGGTCACCCTGGGGATGAGGGCCTACCTACAGTTGATTGATGGTAGGCACCTGGGGCTTTCCACCCTGGTGACCTCCTGTACCTGGCCCATGGTCCTTTCTCCACTCAAGTCTAACTGCCCACCGCTTTTATAAATAATCTCTCTGAGTAAATACCCAGAAGTGGAGTTGCTGGATCATATAGTAGTTCTATTTTACTTTGTAAGGATCTGCCATACTTATTTTGCATAATTTTTACACTCTAGCAACAGTGTAAAAAGGGTTCCAATTTCTTCACTTCCTCAGCAAACTTGTTTTCTGTTTCATGATGTTGAGCATCTTTTATCATGCTTGTTGGCCATTTGTATATGTTCTTTGAGGAAATGTCTATTCAAGTTCTTTGCCTATTTTTAATGTCGTGTGCACTTTTATTTCAACTTGCAGGCCCCGTTTTAATTTGCAACTCCCATTGCAGGCCTATTAGTAATGAACTCCATATCCTTTAGCTGTTGTTTACCTGAGAATGCCTTTAATTTCTTATTTTTGAAGGACAGTTTTCCTGGATATAGGGTGTTTTTTGTGAGCACTTTAAATATATTAATGGGTAGCCTTCTGATCTGCAAGGTTCATGCTGAGAAATCCATTGCTAATATAACAGGCCCTGTTGTAGACTGAATCCATTTTTCACTTGCTACTTTTTAAAGGTTGCCTTGCCCTCTGTGGCTCAGTGGTTGAGCATGGATCTATAAACCCGGTTGTGAGCTTGCTTCCCAACAGGGGGCATGCAGGAGGCAGCCAATTAATGATTCTCTTTTATCGGTGTTTCTTTTTATCCTCCCATCCTCTGTGAAATCAATAAAAGTACATTAAAAATAACACACACACACACAACAAATTGTAATAAAAAAAGATTGTCTCTGGTTTTTGACAGTTTGATTATAATGTGTCTTAGTGTGGATCTCTTTGGGTTTATCCTACTTACAAGTAATGTCTTGTAATAGTATATATATTTCTCCAAATTTGGGGCATTTGGGCCATTGTTTCTTCTAGATAAGTATTTTGCCCCTTCTCTTGTTCTGGGTTTCCATAATGGATATGTATTGGTCTTTTGGTGATATCCCATAAGTCCTTTAAGCTCTCATTTACTTTTCCTTTTTGCATCTTAGACCCAGTAATTCAAATGAACTATTTCCAGGTTTGCTGAATCTTCTGTGTGAGTCTGTGTTTGACACAGATGGCTGTGTTCTCCCACTGCTAACACCCTCTAGTGAATTTAATAATTCAGTTACTGTAGTTTTCTGTAGTATTTTGTTTTTTTTATTTTCTGTTAATATTCTCATTTTATTCATATATTGTTTTCCTGATTTTGTTTAGTTGTCTGAGTTCTTTAGCTCATTGAGCAAATTTAAGACAGTTTTAAAGACTGACAAGTCAGTCAATGTGTGTTTTTTCAGTGTTGTTTTCTGGAGATTTATTTTGTTCCTTTGATTGAGCCACGTTTCTCTTTATGTCTTGTGATCTTTTGTTGAAATTTAGGCATTTGATTAAACAGCCACCTCTTTTGTTGTTTTTAGATTTGCTTCATGCAGGAGATCTTAACAGCCTGGCATAAAGGCTTACGGTTTGTCTCAAACTTTTTCTGGGGTTATGTCTTAGTTCTCAAGTATAGTCAGTCACTTTTAAGAGCTCCTAAGATTCTGACTCCTGCTTCCTCTAAGTAGCCTTAGCTCTTCTTTTGTAGTAGGGGCCCAGTGCACGAATTCATGCACCTTGAAAGGAACTGTGGGCCACGAGTCTGTGGTGGGTCTTGGCCCATACTCCGTGCCCTCGCCTGGTCCCTCCCTCCGTGGCCCAGTCCTGTTTGCCAGCAGCCCCACTTCCGCCACCGCTGCTCCCACGCGCTGATGGTACCAGCCCTGCTTGCACCTGCTGACAGCGTGGGGCGATTGGGGCTGGCACTGTCGGGTGTGAGTGGCAGCTACTGTCCCAGTCACCCCTCAGGAACAGGGGGATGTGGAGAAGCCCTCAGGGGCAATCGGGGCGGTAGCCACTGCTCGCACCCACTGACAGCGCCAAGTGATTGGGGTGCTGGGCGCTGGCAGTGGGTGTGAGTGGCAGCTCCAGCGCCAGCAGCGGGTGTGAACAGGGCTGGTGCTGGCAGCAGGTGTGAGCGCCAGTGGGACAGCGGCATGCGGGAGCAAAGAATTTTCAACAACCACCAGAGGCTCACCCCAATGACAGTGACTGGCGCCCCGCCTTGGTCTGGTGCCCCGCTCACTTGCTCCACCATCCCACTGCGGCCGATGCCTGCCATGTTCCACACGTGCCCCTGGTGATCAGCACGTCATAGCCACAGGTTGTTCAGTTCCACTGTTTGGTCTATTTGCATATTAGCTTTTTATTATATTGGAGAAAAAAGAAAAAAATATATATATGTGGCCTGATGCACAAAATTCGTGTAAGGGGCTTGTCCCTGGTGGCCCCAGCTGCCTTGGCCGGCCCTCGCAGCCCTGGCTTCATCCAGAAGGTTGTCCGGACTGTTGTTCTGCTGTTCGGTCTAATTAGCATATTATTAGGTCTTTATTATATAGGATTGCTCAGATCATAATCTCTTGCTCATCATTCCCTCTGCAGCTCTTTTGTGTCATGAGACCCATCACTGCTTTCAGCAGCTTGCAGGCTGGTTCTAAATGATGTCACCATTCCCATTAGTGCTCCGAGATAGGCAAGTAGAAAACAGTCCCTAAAACAAGCCAGAATGCAGCCAGTTCTCCGCCTCCTGTCCTGAGGGAGAAGCCAGGAGCTGGCTGGGTTCCTCCTAACCACAGTTACCCTGAGGGTGGGAGGAAAAAATTCATGAAATTTCCTGCTGTTTTGAGTGGCTGTTTCTTTTTTAGGTGTTTGCTTATTTGCAGCAGCTTCATAACTGGTTTCTAGTTCTCACACAGACACATTGGTTCTTACGTTTATGGGTTACTGTGGGGGAGCGGGAGCCTGGAGCTTCATAGTCAACCATCTTGCTGACTTAGGTTCAAAATGCTCTTTATTGCTAAATTGGCATTAGGAAAACCACACTTTTAGAAGTGTTTCATTTTTTTAAATACTTATTTTCTTAAATTTATCACCCCCCGCCCCCCAGCCTTGAATGAATCAGTTTTAGCTTTCGGCCCAGGGGTGTCTCTCAGGTCAGTACACAGCCTCTTGGCTTGTTCATGTATCACTGCCTCCGAAATGTCGAAATGTCGCTGGCTAACTGCTTTTCCATTTTCCAAATCAGTAACTGTTTTTCTACCTCTTTGTGATCATTGTTTCTTTCACATCTTTAGCAACATTAGCCCTCTTGATGGCCTTTTTTTTTTTTTAAATGGTGCTAATCATTGGTTTTGGCAGCAACAAAAGTGTTCTCTCCTTTGTGGCCTGGGAGCCGCTTTTTTTTTTATGCTGAGGTATCAGGGTTGTCATTTCAAAAACCAAAGTTTGGTTCTACATTTTTTTTGTAAACAACCTGGTGGAGAACCCATTTGTTCAAGATGGGAGACATGTAAGAAACAAGGTTTGACTGTATAAATAGGATTAAAGGTTCTCTCCATCCAGTGTGAGTTTGATGTGATAAGGGGAAGGCGACTGTTTTTCAGGGAGACTGTACCTGAATGAGCATTCCAAATGTCATATATCTATCTTTCCCAAGGTCTGGGGTGTGGGGGAGACCTATTACATTGGACTTCAGATCACTTTTCTGAAAGACTTGAGAGACATTTACGTATCTTTTGCCCAATATAAGACTCAGTTCCATAATCCGTTTCCATAGCTGCTTAAGTAGTATCTGAAATGCAGAATGATGCATGGACTAATTAGCCATAGAATAACTTAGAAAAAGTACAGAGAACTTTATTTCCAATTGTTGGAAAATTGATGAGGCCCATTAGAAAAAATGATTCACAAACATGAACAGATAGATTATTTTAAGATAGAAAATTAGGAATGTTAAGGATGATCATGTTAAGTAAATTACACAAAATCCCTGAAGAAAATGTTAATGGTTCTGTATAGAGTCTTAATCTTAACATTGCTATTTTCTTATAACTGACATTTTCAAATTTTACTCAGTGGGTATTCATTTCATGATTAGATGTTAACAGGATGATTTCAAATATTAGATTTTTACCTTTTTATATAAGAAGTTAATTGTGTTTAAAAGCCATTAAGAAAAACAAACTTGGAGACAGAAATAGAAATTGTTTAGAACAGATGGGCTGCTGCTTTTAAGAAGAGTTTGTGGGTATGAGAAGGGAATGTGGACGGGGATTTGAGAGAAGGGAAAAAACCAGTTTGGAAAGTGAAAGCAAGAAGCCAGAGATAGGGTGTTGTAATTCCTGAAATGGAAAGGAAGCTGGTCAGGGAGTTTGGTGTAGAAAGGACCGTGAGCTCAGGGAGCTTGAACTGGGCTTCTCTTGGGCTTAAGGTGAATGAGCAAAGCATGGGCTACTAGTAGGAACAGACCTTATGTGATCTCAGGGTGGTAAGATACTCAGAGAGATTGAGAATGCTGGATATTAACTTAGCAACTGTGTTCTTCTCCACAGAATTTCTTTGGGTTGAATTCCACGGAAGTTTGTCACCGACCTGTGTTCCTGAACTATGAAACATGAATATTTGAGCTAAGGAATAGTTTATCTTGATAAATAAACAATGAAATACTGTGGACAGTAAGTGTTTGTTCAGTTATTCTTAATGATGTAATTTTGGGCACTTGCATCAGAATTGGTTAGGGATTTTTAACTGTTTAAGATAACTTAATTTCAGTTTAAATTTCATTATTTTAGGACATTTTTTTATTACTGATGTTTTGCCCATTTCATTGCGATATGCTGCTAAGTACAGTTTCTTAGTCCTGGGTCATTGATTTAAGCCAACATGACTATTATACTGCCGGCTGTTACAAGAGACAGGGACCAACTGAGCTACCTGGCCAGGGCCTTAACTTAGAATTTTTGTGTCTTAAAAATGTGAGCTGAATTATATCAGGTAGCAGTGAAAACATGCATTTAACAAACAAAATACCCAGTGACAACACACACTGTGTGGTCATTAATTCAAAGTTTCCTTTTATTTTAAATAATTTTATATAACAAATCTTAGTAGTATTCAAAATTCTCATAAAAGAATTAATGTACATCTGCATTCTTAAAAATAGCTACTCTTGAGGTTAACTGACCAAACTCACCTTAATTGAGTATGGTACAACAAACTAATGGAGGAACCATTTTTTCATAGTCAGTCTGAATTGTCCATTAACAAACTTGCTTTCCAGAAACAACTATGCAGTGACTTATGATGCCTATACATAACAGGTGAGACTTCAGTTAAAAATTAGTGGACATTTGAAATTGAATTTTCTTTAGTGTCTCACAATGATAGGTAACAGGTTGTAGGCCCAAGTTAATATGTAATCAATAAAAACATGTTTCATTGGAGTTGAGATATTTACCAAATACTAAATATCTGGTGACCCAGGATCTTGAGCCAAACCTGTTGTTAAAAGCAAAAGAAAATATTTGGTCTGGTTCATTGATAAGGTTAATGATGGGGTTCTTCACTCCCCTTCAGCTACACCCTTTCCACAAGGGAATGTTCCCAGTAGTGTTTTGTTTCTAAGACTAAAGAGACTCACTTGAGCACTCCAGGTCTGTTGGTATCAGTAGACACAAGACTCACTCTAAGTGTGACTAGTAAAACAAAATAGAAAAACATTTTTCCAGAATGTACCTGGACAGGCATCAGAATGCTTGGTAAATTCAATAAAATGCAGACTTTAAGGAATATACACAGCAGCTTTCACTTAAAGAATACCAGCACCTACAAGTAACAGATTTAACAAGTTAAACAATAAAATCCTAAATACTTAATTTCATTTAAAGAGACCAAACTTTTGCAGATCAGGGTATTCAGCAAAGACAATGTCATTAGAAATGATGTTTCAATGTCTCTCCATTCTAAGGCCTGACCATCTTTTACATTAGCTGAGTGTTAATAGATCCTCATTATAGTAAAAATTGTAGCAAATATCATAGAGCAAAAAAGAATGTATTTTCAACTGTGGTAAGACTGCAGCCCACAGGATTCTGTTAGTCAACTGTCCCCAAATGGAAAAAGGTTTTTCACTCCATTTTATTCAAGTATCTTAGTTTTAGGGTGGACGAATCTGAATTAATTTTAGAAGAGACCAAAAAGTTACTGTAGAAAGGTGTTGGCCTTGTGTCCATAAGAGCTATTTAGGTTTCTTATTAAAACAGATGCTGCATAAGCAGGAACTGGTACCTCAGGCGAGGGGACTCACGGGAACCCCTTCCTCAGGGCTTTGTTTTTCACCATGGTGAACTTACTGATGAAGACTTGAGCAAAATGCGGGTCGACCAGGTAATGGTATGTTTTCACGTTGGAGGGGAGCGGTTCCACAGGCACCACAGGGCATGGCGGTGTCTGCGTGGACGAGCAGCTGGGGGCCAAGTGGCAAGACGTCTTGGTGACGTAGTCCACCAGCCTGTTGTACTGCTGTTCCGACAGTCTTTCTCGGACTCGGTCCACCTGGGAGTAAAATGAACAATTCTGTAGTGACCCAATTCTCATAAGACTTCATAACAGAATTATCCCCTTTCTTTTGCCGTGATAGTTTTCATAACTTAAAAATGTATCTAAAAGCTATTTTATCCAAAAGTGCTTTTCCTTTTCCTGACTGTGACGGTAATACTGTGATTTCAGCAGTGTAACAAAAGTTCTGCATGAGAATATAAAGACAGCCTTCTGAGAATAAGCATTTGGTATTATATAAAATTCCCATGTTTCAAATTGACCATAACATTTTACTCAACGGCTAAACGTCTGTCACTGTTCTTTACTAACCAGCCCAGGGAACAGAGTGCCCTTCCTCTGCGTCAGTCTCCTCACCAGTAAAAGCTCTGACACGAAGGCTGTTTGCCTGTCTCCTCAGCCTTCAGACAGAACCTTAGTTGGACAGGAGAGTGGGGAAGCGCACCTCTTTCAAACCAATGGCTTTGGACAGAGCATTAAGAGAATACCTTTGAACCGTAACATTTACTGTTTTTATAAATACTAGGATTTAAAGCCAGAGAAAATAAAACTGGGCAGAGGAAGGGGAAATTTTTCTGGAAAAGGATGCAAAGTACATTTATGATTCATAAAAGTCTGGCTCATCTTCAGTGGAACTCAGGTAGAACTGAGATACAGTAAGTACCTAAGTCCTTCAAGTGAGATTTCCTGAGAAAGCATCCATCAAAGGCACTTGGAGCTCTAATTCTTCCCACCCTGAAACTAGCTGGTCTGTGGGAACAGGTAGCCACTGACCTTTCAGTGGTCTTTACCTGCTAAATGTTGGTGAGGCCACTCTGGCAGAATAACATTTAAAGGAGGGCTCTTCAGTCCTCCAAGTAGTAAAGAATGGTATGTATCTGTGTAGGGCACAAATACAGTCAAGGGTGTCTTAAACAGAAAGCCTGGGACAGTAGAGAGTGAAAGGGGCCTGCCAGAATAGTAAGTAGGGTATCTGTTAGCGTTCGGGTCTCATTTTAAGCTTAGGAAGGAAAATACAGGCCCCTAAAGACTCACTGACACATGAAAGCTGCACCACCAGGCACAAGCCAGAGCGCTGATATCATTTGATGGGGTCAGAACTCCGCTGGAAGGCTCTGAGTACACAAAGGTCTTAATTGCTCCTCCTGAACAGCAGCACAGGAAAGCCGTGTTGTGAAAGGAATCTGGCCAAGGAATAAATTGACCTTCTGACTCATTTTGAGCCTCTCATACGGGACTTCAATAATGTGCCAGGCATATTAAGCAATTATTACCCTAAAAATGGCTGCGTTTACCCAAGAAAAGCAAATGCTGCTTGTAGAAAAGCATCTGAATCCTGTCATATTTGAATATACTGAATGATGTCATCTACAAATTAATTCCTTTTAAAACTCAAAGGAACTGAGCCTCCTAGTTTCTAGGGCAGTGATGGTGAACCTTTTGAGCTCGGCATGTCAGCATTTTGAAAAACCCTAACCTAACTCTGGTGCCGTGTCACATAGAAATTTTTTGATTTTTGCAACCATAGTAAAACAAAGGTTTATATTTTTGATATTTATTTTATATATTTAAATGCCATTTAACAAAGAAATATCAACCAAAAAAATGAGTTCGCTTGTCACCACTGACACGCGTGTCATAGGTTCGCCATCACTGTCCTAGCAGCACTGCTGAGGGCCCCCTCCCATTTAGAATGTACGTGGGATTACAGCACTCCCAAGGAAGGGTTTACTCAGAAAAAAGGATTTTGTCTGCAGCTTGGATCTCCTTTGGGAGTGACGGGGAGGTTAGGATTTGGACAGAGGACTAAGGGGTCAGTTTCTTACAAGGGGAGAGGTGAAGTGAAATAGGTAATGAAAAAGAATTTGGAGACTGACGGCATACTGCATATCGACCCTCTCTCCAGTGCCAGGTGCCACTGTGTACGTGGCCGTCTGTCTCAGCTGCCCTGCAGCCCTGCTCTGTCTTTCCCTGCCTGCTGAGCCATCCCTCAATCCCAACCCTCGTTACCCCTGAACATCAAAGGAAAACCAGTGTAGAGCGTGGTGTCAAGGCAGTGCTTCTCTGCCTGTAACTCTGATCCCATGGTCTCCATTAGAAACTTGTGGGGGTGGTGATCCAGGTACCTCACTGATGGATAGAGAAACAGGTTTGTTTCCCCCCAGCTGTGATCATTCCCTACAGTACCCTTCACAAACAGATAAGCGAGAAGGATCACAATTGACTAAAGTAGCGGCCGTTTAACAGCAAAAGATGAATCTCCAGTCTCAATAGTTTAGGGTCTGAAATATTTCCCAAGCAGTTAAGGAATAATGATGGTCACAAATACTGCTCAGGGCCTTGGAAGTTTCTTGCTAACGACCAAAGACTTGAAGATAATGATGCTATCCCCTGCCAAATCCTGGAGCCACATCACTGGTGCTTTATTGTCAACTAGATCAGAAGATTTTGGCAGATCTAATAAAGTCAGCGTGGACATCTGACCTCTGTTTATTCCCAGAAAGTCATCAACTTGAAGCAGCAATGTAGTCCTTGTGCCAAGCCCTAGCTTAAAGCTTGACTGATTGTGATCCAAGAAACTAGAGAAATCTCAGTTGTTGTGCTTGGCTGCCTTCCACCTTCTCATAATTTTACCCAAGCAGTGGTGTGGGGGGACAGGCTCCCATACCAGCAGAAAAGGAAAGAAAGAATTAGGCAGGATCTGCTAGAGGCAAGTTTGCTGTCCTTTCCCTGGTTAGGACTAGGCAGCTCCACATTGTCCTCATCTTGCCATGTGGGTAAAGTGTTTCTGAGGTCGACTCTTAGGGAGGGTCGAGGGTCCTGTGGGTCAGGCATTAAGCAGGGTGGCAGGGGCAGAGAGCAGTTTTCCAGTGGGCGTACCTGCTCCCCAGGCTGGGTTGCAGGAAGCTGTGCCACTCCTGTCAGGTTTCATTCCTGACGCTCCGTATTCCATTGCCATCGACTTTGTGTGGCCAGCACATCTTAGGAGCTGGGTGGCCAGGAAGCTGCGCCAAGAGCCTAAGCAGAATCCCTAGGAGGTACCCAGGGGACTTACGGGGTGGGAAACTATCCTATGGGGAAGGGGACACAGCCACATAGGATACAGAGCAGCAGGTGGGGGAGAGATGTTGATTTATAAAATTTTGACCTCTCAAGTCTTAGGAATGGGGGAGTGAGTCAGACCTCCTGGCTTGTGAACTTGGCTAAGGTCTGGCCTACTACCCATGCCTTGTTTCACTCATAACATCCCACAATTCTTTAGCGGTCCGCCTCTGCTACAGACCTGCTGCAGCCGCCCAGGTCATGCCCTGGGGCCTGTTTCACAGAGTAGGTGCATGGCATCGCTGCCTTGGTCCTGTTCCTTGCACAGACCTGCTCATTTTGGAGTCCGTTGTCCTGGCCTGTCCACTCCCGCCCTCCAGCCCATGACCACCAAGCCTTGTTCATCATCTGGTGGCTTAGCCCCAGGCTGGGAACCCCCTGGACCTGCTGTTGGGCTCTCACATGTACATCTGGGTGACTCCCCTCCCCCTTTCCCCCCACACTCCCTCCTGAACTCTAGCAGCCACTCCAGAAGTACCAGTGGTCAGCCCACATCTTGACTTCGCTGGTAGTTAGCCCTGGTCCCTGTTTTCTGGACTGTACCTCCACATCACAGGCTGCTCTTGGCTGCTTGAGCTGCAGGATGAGCAGGTTGTTTTGCACGCTGTCCTGTGCACAGTCGATCTCCGTGACGGGGAAGGCCTGCTGCTGCGTGTCCTCGCTGACACTCACCACGAACAGCACTTCCGACGTTAGCAGCAGGCACCCTTCGTGCTCCTGGCCAGAGCCCCTCACCAGAACCACATCCAGGGCCATGTGGACGTCAGGTCTGCCCAGAGACTGAAGCATTTTCCTGTTCCAAAGGAGAAAACAGTCAATACCCATGCTCACTGTACCAGGGTTGGGACCAGATGCGACCTCCCCAAGAGTTTATTCATTTGATCTTGAAATAGAACTGTCACTTTAATTCTCAAAGTGATTCTGGTCCACCCCCATTCTTTTCCTTCCCATTAGAGATGCCATCCCTAATGACAAGGCTCGTTCCCTAGGAAACCTCAGGCCCTCTCACAAGCCAGGGGCATCCTGGGTGGGAGACCCAGATCTGGGTCAGCGGCCTCCCTCTGGCTCCAGGATGCCCTTGTGCTGCCTGAGATGCTGAAACAGCTGCTCCTGCGTGGCTCCCGTTAGCCTGAGATCCAGCCCAGCCCGTGAACCCAATGCGCATGTGCAGCTGAGCGAGCATCTAGAGGATTTTACCAGACGTATTTGACGTGGCTGTTAGGAGCCTGGGCAGCATGTAGATCACTTGGCTGGTAGCGCTGTTTGGGAAGCTGAGAAAGTCCAGCTCCGTGTAAAATGCCTGCGGTAAGAGAAGGAAGGAAGTTTTACTAGTTGTTTTCTGGAAAACAGTTCCATGCTACAGTGATGTCATCTGCTAAGAGCCATCATAAAATGCTGCAGATCCAACATGATGTCACATGTTTGGAAGCAAGTGAATAGATAATCATTAAACACTGCAATGCTCTTAACCCTGGTGATCTTACATCAGCTACAAACTGAAGTCTGAATGAGCTGCAGTCTAAGCACAGACTGCAATTAGAGGGAGCGTGATGCTCCTGGGAGTAATGGGTCCTGAGCAACGGCTCGCACATCATTTACAATTTATGTGATCAAGTCAAGACTGTTAGTTGACTTTGTTGCTTAATAATACAGCTGTATCTGTGCTGTGGCTGGTTAAATAGTAAAAAACAACGGAGATGCGCACAAAGGCACATGGTTTGTCTGGATAGTCCCTAAGTGACTTAATCCAGCTCTTAAGCATGAATCCACATACATTTACGAGCGCTCCGGTTTTTCACACGCCCCCCCTGGTGCCAGCACCCAACCAGGGCACCCAGCAGCAGCCATGTAGGCCTCCAGAGACTCCAGAGCCAACGATGGTACAGCCTGTGTGCTCTCAGGGCTGGGAAATGTTTATAAGCGAGGCAGTCATTAGACTAAGAGTTAGTGGTTTATAAAACCTTCAGTGCAGTCATAAAAGTTTTACAGGATGATGGAAACCACCGAGGCCATGTGAGGCTCTGCTCTGAGATGCTCTTACATAAGGAAGGGAGAGCCCTCAGCCCTGGGAACACACGGTGAGGGCCAATGGCATTTTTAAACCAAAGGAACTCATGAAGTATAAGTTGTCTTTTCCTCACAAGAAAAAGGGAGTATTTGACTTCATCCAGTGAGGACTTGCAGCAGTTCTTCCTGTCAGTTTCCTTGTGAGTGAAAATGTCATTCACAGGAAGAGAATAGAGAGGGAGGAGGCAGGGGAGAAGGAAGAGGAGCACATGTTTGTGTGTGTGGTCTCTTAAAGGAGCCTCTCCCTTGGCTGCCTGAGTGTGGGTATTCGTCTGCTCTCTCTTCCTTTCAGAGAGGGTTTTTATGCTCTGATCTGGCTGCCTCTTGTCAGATCAGATCTACTGAGGTGCAGGATGTCTGCAGTGAAGTGTCCCCCCAACCCACTGCCAGACTATGGCCAGATGCAGAGCGCTCACCTGTCTGGCAAATGACAGAGCCCGCCTGTAGTTTGTGATACTAATGAGACAGCCCACTTCACCACCAAAATGATGACACTGATTTCTGGGTAAAAAGATGACAGTTCTGGTCACCTGTTTTTTAAAAGTCACTTCCATGTGCTCTGTCAAGAATGCAGAACATAAGCATGGGATGGCGTGCTTCCTTTCCCATACACGGTCCTCCCATGTGCACCCGCATGCATGGGAGCCCGTGCAAGCAGTGCCACGATCC
This sequence comes from Myotis davidii, assembly GCF_000327345.1. Lineage (NCBI taxonomy): Eukaryota > Metazoa > Chordata > Mammalia > Chiroptera > Vespertilionidae > Myotis > Myotis davidii. Next base: position 4,422,957 of record NW_006288434.1, read on the forward strand.
CAGGTCTCCAAGCTGTCTGCTGGGGGAAAGGGTTTTCACTGCAGCTCATACACCTTCGCTGCCCTTGGCTAGGACATTCAGCCTGGCTGCAGTGGCAGCATGGAGTCTGTGGGTGAGAAAGCCATGCCAAGTGCAAAGCTCTGTGGGCAAGTGTGCGCACACACATACATGCTCCTCTTTCTCCAAATGCATGTACATTGTAATATAAAGATATCTTTCTGCCTCAATCAATTTTTCCTTTTGAACTGCTCACCAGAAAAATAATTGTAATCATATTGTCCTCAACTTCTAATTGGTTACTTTTCATTAAAGTCTACTTTATTAAATGGATTGTTAAAAGATTCTGTGCCATGCATAGATATACTGAAATTACTAGTTGATTTCTGGTTCTAATTTGTATGTCACAGAATCTTTTAACAATCCATTTAATAAAGTAGACTTTAATGAAAAGTAACCAATTAGAAGTCGAGGGCAATATGTTGAAGTACTGAAATTGCTAACTGATTTCTGGTTGTACAATTTTATTACAACTTATTATTAGTCATACAATTCTACTCTTCATGCAAACAAGCATAAGGAGGTGAGGAAGAGAACTATTTAACTGCTGATTTATCACTTCTTCCTCCTCTGCCGCGTGTGGGCGAGGGTATCTCAGGGACTCCTGGTAGAACAGCACAGGTTACTTGGCCGTGTCCGAGCCGGCCCGCCAGGCTTCCCCGCACTCACCGTAGCCAGTCTGCGACACGAGCTCGGCAGCTCCTCCGATGGGTTTTGTGAACACCCCCATGATGCCTTTCCCCATGCCTGAGATCACGCCCTTGGCCTTGTGTCCCGCTGAAGCCTGAGCATCGGACGTTCTCTGGAAGTTCTGCATTGGCTGATCGACGATGCCAGCAATTGCACCTGAAACACAGCAAACGCCCAGTAAGGGCTGAGGCTTAGCATCTTGAGAAAGGGAAAACCGTCCATTAGGAACCCGGTTGCATTTTTGATTGACAATGAAAGCCCACCCTCATTTTAAGTTCTTTACATTTATTTACCAACCACCTACACGCACTGAGGGCAGTTCAAGTTAGACATTTATTGTCTCAACAGAATACAATGTTCAGACTGGGTTTGGTCCATTATAGTCAGGATCTGTGAAGTTCAGTTCAGAATTTAGTGAACATGCCAGACTATTCCAAAGTGACCCCCCTTTTTCTCCCCTCATTGCCTTTCTCCAAAAAGCAGGCAACACAGTTTAGGGAAGAGAAAGCCTGCTCAGACTAATAAATTTGCAATGAACAGGAGGATGAAAATAACTGGAAGGCTCAGTTCCTCTCCATGTTGTCACTTTTAATTAGAGCAATTATTAATAACTTAAATGTGTTAATTACTTAAAGAGTAGTTGATATAATAATTTCCATTACACAGTTCTGCATAACGACATTTGGGTCAACGACAGAATGCATATGTAATGGTAGTCCCGTAAGATTATAATGGGCCCTGGCCGGTATGGCTCAGCTGGTTGAGTGCGCCGAAAGGTTGCCAATTCTATTCTTGGTCAGGGGCCTGCAGGAGGCAGCTGATCAATGATTCTCTCTTGTCACTGATGTTTCTCTTCCCCTCTCCCTTCCTCTCTGAAATCAATAAAAATATACTAAAATAAATAAATAAAGTGAAAAGTAAGTGGCCAAACCTCAGTTGAAGTGAGAAGTTTTTTCCAAGACTAGCAAGGGAAGACACTGTTTCATAAACAGGATCAGTGAACAGCTTGGTGGTTAAGGGGGAGGCAGTGACCCAAGACCCAAAATCCTGCCTCAAGCATGGGACAGCTGTGTGACCTTGGGGAAAACTCCTTAACCTCTCAGTGGCCTGATCCAGGAAGTGAGGATAAGAACCATGCCTGAATCCTAGGACTATTTGGATTAATGATTTCATACAAGCAAAGCTCTTAGCACAGTCTCCCAGCACAGATTAAACACTCAGGTTAGCTAAGTCATATGCAGCTTAACGATGGGGATATGTTCTGAGAACTGCATCACTGGGTGATCTTGTCATTGTTCAGATATCATGGAGTGCACTTATAAACCTGGATGGTGCTACACACCTGGGCTACATAGTGTAGCCTACAGCTCCTGGGCCACCAGTCTGCACAACACGTTACTGTACGAAACAACATGATGAAATCAAGCATAAGAGAAAGTGATGCGAAGAAGAGCTGTGGTGAACCTGAGCTGTATGAGGCTGCTGCTGTTGTAACACGGATGCTGTTTTACAGCCAACTTTCTTCTATAGTGTGCACACTAAAATCACGAGAAGTACATACAGCAGGTCCTCGAATAGTCATCTCTGTAATGCTGATGAGATGCCATAGAAACGTCTCTTTTATGTCAAGCAGCCTATGGCGAAGTTTGCTAGCCACGGTGCCACACTGGCAGGCCTCTTCCCTTTGGAACAGCTACAAAACCTGCCCCCGCTCTGCCTCCGCGGACGGCTTTCCCATGGGGTGGTCTGTTCCCCTGCTCTTACTTTGAGGGGCCAATGATGCGATTTAGCCAAGGCCTCACCAGTCCAGTGTTTTCCGTAATGGAGTGGAGGGTTCCCTAACTCAGTAAGAGGTAAAAATTTCCCTCCAATTCTTGACAGAATCCGTTTTCAACTCAAACCTGCTAGGATTAATGAAAATGCACAGTCCCCTGTAGAAACTTCAGTACATGTCAAATCCCATTATTCCAAATGCCACTAATTCAAGGTCTCTTGGGAAACAGAGGTTTCCAGGTCTCAGTTAATGACCTGCTAATTTCAAGCAATATTCCATGGAACAAAATCCAGTAAAACCAAAGGCCAGTTCCTGCGGGTCAACTGTAAAGGGAATGTGCTTCAAGGATTCCATTCCTCTCAGTTTTGACAGAGCCATTTAAGTTTATGTACTGACAGATTAAGAATGACCTGAGGCGACAGGTCCGTTTCCCAGCCTCGACCAATGCTGCTCAAACCGTCTACAGAAATGATGCCGGAAGCGGGGGAGCGGCTCGCAGCTGGCCCTCGGCTCTGGCGATGGAAGGTGGAAGGATCACTGTTTCAGTGACACCCAATCCTGGCACCGAGCCGGGAGCCCGCCTCACATTTCCAGTCGCAGGAAGCCGATGCTCTGCTCCCCACTAGGAGGTCAGGAGTCAGCGCAGCTGGGCGCGTTAGTGGACCGGCCACAGTGGAGGTGATGGCTGCCTTCAGCGTGCGGGAGAGGCCTGGTCACCAACTCGTTTCATAGCAGACAGTTCAAAATGGTTAGCACAAAGCCCGGGACCACGGCTCCTGTGATTTCATCATCTGGTTCTGACAGGTCTCTGAGTGTGGTGATTGTGTGTCGGGGGGAGCAGGGGGAGGTGGAAGTGGGCATAGAGGGGATAAATGGTGATGGAAAAATAAAAGAGGAGGAAAACTGGAGTAAATAATTACAAACTCATCAATCAATTAAATTCTTGCCTGCATTTCTGGTAGAAATGTCTATTCTCAAGTGCAGAGTCCCATAAGCCTATAACAACCGAGTTGGAGGGCTGGCGGTTGTTTTGGGGAGCATCTCCCATTTCCCTTTAATGTGCAGGCCTAACCGTAGTGGGCCTTGGGGGCGTGGCTGTCCACCACAAGGGCTCCAACTCCCACCTGCCTGAGTGAAAACAGGTATCACAGTGACACTCCCCTTTGATCTTCGCTTCCTCCAGCCAGCGGCCAAAGTGAAGGCTCGTTACTATGGCTTTGACAGATAAGCTATTTGGGCCTCCGGAGAGAGTGGAAAGCCTGTAGCCCATGACAAGGTGTTAGGTTCTCAGAGGTAGAGGAGAGGCTGTCAGACCACATGCCATCGCCGCCCCAGACCCTGCCGGGGGAAGCTGCCCGTCACGCATGCACACCGACACCTCCCTGGTCTCCAGGTGCGAGCTGGGAACAGAGAGGCTGCAAGCGATGGGCAGTCAGTCCTGTGTCCGGCCTGAGAAGCAGCCTCCCCGAGGGCTGCAGAGGCTCTTACCAGCAGGACCCACCACCCCACCACTGCTGTTATTCACTGCGTATGCTCACACGGCTCAGAGGTTTAAGTAGTGGAAATTGAGCCCCACACTTGTCCTTGGCGCCAGGCCGTGGGGTGGGCGGCCACCTGGAGATGGCTGTGAAGTGATGAAGTGAGGCGAGGAGGAAAGGCGCACCTGGAGGTGTGTTCACAGACCCCTGTGCTGGCCACGGCACGGACTGCGGCGGTGTCTCCTCTTCTAACCTTCTGCTGGGAGGGGAGGCTTTGAAGCCAGGGAACTAGAAGGCCTTCCCACCTCTTCTGGGACTTGCTCCTTGCCTCAGGCCAGAAACCCCGTCCCTGAGCTATGAAATTCCTGCCTGTCCGGTTATTTTGGTGCTGTCCTTACCACACATTGTAATTCTATTTGGGGCACTTCAAAATAAATCGCAAAAGCAAAGGTACAGGCCGAACCTGGGACACCCCTCCACAGCTCACCGTTCCAGAGACAAACAGCGCATCGGCTAGTCCAGCTTCAGGTCAGCAAATTGAGAAGGAAGCACCGTCTTCCTGAACCCTCCCCCCTGCAAACCCATCTGTGGCGCTGACGGTGGTGTCAGAGATGACCTGGTGCCGTCTCTTGGGTGCACAGTTCTTGGCTCACTGGAGGGAAGTGTCCTGCTCATCTGGCGGAGGCCTATTTTGTTGGGATTCCACATGGCACCCCAGGAGTGGTGGTGGAGGGTATGGCTGCCAGGAAGTCAGTGATGCTTCATAGTCAGGCAGCAGCCCAAGAAGCGTGGGTCAGAGCAAGTTCTGACGTCCTGCCAATGGGACTCACGAGCGAGAAGTGACGTCTGGGGGAACGCAGAGTGTAAGGGTGATAAGGAGCCACGTCCTCTCAGCACAGACTCCAGGGAGGGTAGAAAATGGAGCGTCTGGGGACTAGGTCTGGTACATGTGGGCGAGCCCAATGCCAATTCTGCAGCCTACACAGCCTGTTCCAAAGCTGTTGTTTTTTCCAAAACTGTGGTGGATCCTGTCCAGGGCCTTGGCCACATCTCTCAGTGGCATCTCTGCTGGCTGACACTTGTTGTTGACCTCAGGCGATGTGGCTGGGCACAGCCTCAGAGACTCCCTTTGATTTTTCAAGTGTCTCATACACTGCACAGCATCTCCATGAGGGTGAAGCAGCGCCAGGAAGGCCCACCACCCCATACACATTTGGGGGATGTGCTTTCC
>NW_006288434.1:4428766-4452585 GCF_000327345.1 Myotis davidii
CCAGGCGTGGAGCCCTTGGGGGTGGGGGATTGTGGAGGGGCCGGGAACTTGTCCTGGCTAGAGGTTTGACCTGGGCAAGCTCTGAACCTCATTCAGGCCTGGGGTTTGATGATCAAAGACCATGCATGTGAAACCCTGAAGTGTTCTTTAAATACCTTTCTACTCACTGGGTCATTAGAGGGAGAAACTGAGGAACTAGCGGTCTGATGTCACTGCTACATCACAACAGCTCTAGCTTCAATTAGGTATGCAATCGCGTTTCTGGAAATGGATTAAATGGTGACAGTCCTATTCTTTCCCAGAATCCTAGCTTCTCTGTCTTCCTCTGGGACCTGGTGTTTGGAGCTAACACTGAGATTATGTGGGATACAGAGGGTTCTTACGCTCATAGAGGGAAGGGAGCCCGTGTGGGCCCACCTTGAGATGCCCACTGTGAACTAAATGTCTGAGAAGCACAGACAAGGACGTGGAGCCCAGGGTGTGCTGTGGGCATGGAGCTCCTGGGCCCTGGCCAGGCCAGCATCTGTAGGTGCACACGCGGGGCAGGGTCTACGTTACCCCCAGAATACCTAGGTTTTTGGAAATTACCAGAAATGCAGAAAAACTCTGCACCCACGGCAGGTCCCACAGACAGAAAGATTCCCTTGCATGGAGAAGGATGTACAGGACACAGACCGAGGAGGAGATCAAAGCTTCATGGCCAACCACGAGCCAAGCCCCAAGGGCGACATCGCCAAGGCAGGTCCACAGCTCCTCCCACAGCTGATGTCTACGCCAGGCACAGCGTCCTCAGTGGGGAGTGGTAGTGGCGCTGCTTCTCGGGGACGAGAGCATTGGGACAGAGGCGGCCACAGGCCAGCCACGTAGGTCTCCTCCGGAGCACCTGGAGCTCCTCTGGCTCAGACGGAGGGAAGGAAGCTCTCCTGCCAGAGCAGGGCCACAGAGCCCACAGGTCTCAGCGAAAAGAGGCCCACAGACCCCAGACCATGACCTGAGCCCCCAAGGTTGTCATTTCCGGTGGTTACAGCACCTGGAACCCACTGGACTGAAACTAAAGCAAGAAGGCTCCTGCCACTGCCCATCCGACACTCTTTGAAATTGAGCAACTCGGACAGTTCCTTCGCTGCCATGATTTCATGATGACAGGTTCTGATGACCGAACACAGGCCCTGGGCGGACACACGCCTGACCCCCATGGCTTCTAATGGTGATTCCAGCCCCGATTTACACCAGAGAAACCCAGGCTCAGGGAAGATAAGCACATGTCTGAGGTACAAAAGAAGGAGTGTGGTCCACCCCACACCACTGCCCTTTCCCACAGCAGCCACCATGCCTCCGGGCTGCTCCTCTACCCAGCATTCCCATCCCAGCCACCAGCTCCCCACTCCCAAGCATGATGCAATGACTGCCGCGCACCACTGCATGTTCCGACGGGAACAATTTCTAGTAACCTAGCTGCTCCTGTAACACCTCCCCACACCCTCTCCGAGCCTCCGTGGCTGCACTGCGAGCTGGGGTGATGTCTGGGGAGGCAGACTGGGGAGAGGGGGAACCCTTCAGGCCCAGCTTTGCTGACCTTTGCTCTCTCTGCACTGGGCACTCTGATCTCAGGAGATGCACCCTTCTTCAGATGCTGGGCAGGCATGCTGCCAAGCAACACAGTTTTAAATTCCTTTGCAAACAAACAGAAAATACCCTTGAAAATCCTGCTCTGCAAAAGTTCAGCTCCGAAGCTTCCTTTTTATAGATTTTTCCAAAGCAACTTATTTATCAAACATTTGTAAAATTTGGAAATTTCAAGAGCAGTCTTCACCTCTAACTATACCATCTGGCTGCTCAACAACTGATGATCACCCCAGTCAGGCTGACCTGGCATTCTTAGAAAACACAAAAGGAAAAGTGGCTTCCTCATGAGGTTCGCATGACAGTTGCAAGTTGCTCAAGTGCTTAAAAAACAAAAGCAGGCATCGACCGTGGTGCTGAGGGAGCAGGTGTCTGGGTGGTGGGGGAGCAGGTGTCTGGGTGGTGGGGGAGCAGGTGTCTCGGTGGTGGGGGAGCAGGTGTCTGCAGTAGTTGCAAGTTGCTCAAGTGCTTAAAAAACAAAAGCAGGCATCGACCGTGGTGCTGAGGGAGCAGGTGTCTGGGTGGTGGGGGAGCAGGTGTCTGGGTGGTGGGGGAGCAGGTGTCTCGGTGGTGGGGGAGCAGGTGTCTGCAGTGCCTGCAGTGCTGAGGGAGCAGGTAGCCTCTGGTCAGACAGGATGGCCTGTCATAGCCTCACCCTGGTGCTGGAACGTGGGTCCTGTTCCACAGCCTCACTGACTCAGGGCAGGAACTGGGGTGAGCGCCATATTCTCTCCAAGCCTCCGATAGTCTACAGAAAGGATGTGAATTTCCCAACCACCTCCCATCCTGGGAGTCCATGTCCCACGGCAGAGCCAGAGGGCAGGCGGGCGCGCACATCCCTGCACCCCTTACCGAGCAGGCTGATGCCCAGCCGGGACAGGCCCAGTCGGAGGCCCTCGCCCAGGCTCTCCGGGAGCTGTCGCCGCCACTCCTCCTGCCGGTTGTAGTGCTCCTCATCGAGGGACAGCCGGTCCATGTTTCGGGCCAGGCTCGTGGCCAGGTTGGTGATGGAGGTAAGGGTACCTGAGGGCACAAGAGCACATGGGTTGGCTCCTGGTCATGTATGGAGGACATGGGAGAGTGGTGCCCAGAGGCCGCGGGATAGTAGAGAGGGCAGCAGAAACCCATCTGTGCCCTCTGGGTGAGTGATGGTGGCTTCACTTTCCTGTGCCGATGATGGCTCTCCTCAGAGGGGTAGGGTAAGAGTCTGTTACCAGAAAAGTGCCTAGAGTTTCACATGGAACTGGGCTCCCTACTATCTGACTGTCAGGGCTTGGCTAAAACAGTTGGTTTTAGGAGGTCTCAGTTCCATTCCTGGTCAGGGCACATGCCCGGGTTGCCGGCTCGATCCCCAGTGTAGTGCGTGCAGGAGACAAGCCCATGGATGCTGATGTTTCTCTCTCATCGATGTTTCTACTTCTCTCTCCCTCTTACTTCCTTTCTCAAAAAAATCAATAAAAACAGTAAAAAACAAACAGTTGGTTTTGAAGTCCTCGCTGAGGCCCAGTTTTGAAGGTTAAAATCTGTCTACTCTGATTATATTTTATTGTTAATCCATGCCCGAAGACATTTTCCATTGACTATTTATTGATTGATTGATTGCAGAGAGGAAGGGAGAGGGGAGAAGAGAGAGAGAGAGAGAAAGAAAGAGAAACATCAATGATGAGAATCATTGATCGCTGCCTCCTGCATGCCCCCTAATGGTGATCGAGCCCACAAACCAGGTATGTGCCCTGACTGGGAATCAAACAGAGACTTCCTAGTTCATAGGTCAATGCTCAACCATGCAAGCTGGGCTGGGCTCCATTAATTTTTTAGAGAGAGTGAAGGGAGAGGGAGAGAGAAAAACACTGATGTGAGACACATTGATTGGTTGCCTCCCACACAGAATTGAGCCTGCAACCAAGGTACCTCCTCTTGACCTGAATCAAACCCTCAACCTTTCAGTCTGAGGGCTGATGCTCTATCCACCGAGCCAAGTCGGCCAGGGCTGCCTGCTCTGATTTTAAAGGTTGAGGTTAGTTGCTGAATTTCTGACAGACTGCAAAGAGATGTTTCCACTTTTGGACTAAAAATTATTCCCTCCTTATTATTTGACATTTTTGAGGAGATGATTATTGTGCTGCAGAGAACATGTGCAGTTTTGATATTCAGGATGTTCACTGTGAAAAATGTGAGGACAACAAAGGAGGCAAATCACGTGAAAGCCATGATCCTGTTTTTCTCCTAAGAAAGGCTATTTCAGCAGCTTACTCAAGATATTCAGCATCTTTTCTAGCAAGTCTGCATCAATCCCCATGAGCAAAACTGAAGACATCAATGGACACATTTCTGAAGCTAATGAATTGGCTCATCTGTTAGGATGTCAGGTTTAAAGAAGAGATGGGAAGTGTCATTCTTGCAGTTGCATCTTTACCAGTAACCTGAAAATAAAGAAGATACATGCGCACACACAGATCCCAATAAACCGCACGGATTTGGGAAGAGGAGAGAGCCAGTGTAAAAACATGCAGTGGGCCAGATGTTAAAATCACCGTGGACTTCAGTTTAGCAGGTGTTGGTTGTCTTATTTTAAAATACAAACAACAGAACCACGAAGATCTAAGTGTCACGGGTGAGAAGTCTACCAGTGACTCATCTGTGAGCGCTGGCAGCTCTGCTCACAGGCCTCCTGGGTGACTGGGCGGGGGAGTGGCCCTGCCTTTGTCCATTACCCAGGGGCCGTGCTGTTGACAGTAAAAGGCCTCGCTGGGGAGAAGCCCTTCGCCCCTTTTCCCTGCCTCCTGCTGAGAAGAATGGGGACTCAGATGGTTCTTGTTAGCTCCCGAGTCCCTGCCAACCTGACCAAAATGTCGTCAGGCAAACGCGGAAACCAGGGAAACACTGCCCTGGTCCAGGGGCAGCCGGGCTTCGGCGCCTGGCGGCCCGTGCAGCCACCAGATGGCACTGTGCGCGCGGTTTCACTCCCCATCGGCCTCCCGTCAAAATGTATCCACAGCCTCACTGAAGTTATGACAACTGTATCTACGTTAAAAAAAATATGATGAGGCCACAGAGTGTAGGGTTTCTGATGTTTAGCAGAAGTCCGAGCACCTTTAGCATTTCTGCATTTATCGCATGGGAGAGCCGCTGAGGCAGTGCATGCTTCCCCGGTGAGGGGTTTCACATTCGAGGTTTCTGGGATCCTCACACACTGCACAGGCCGCAGTGATCTGCTCAACACATCAGAGCGCGTATATGAGCTGTCACAGGTCCAGCGTTCACTGCAAGCCAACACGCCACACAAAGCTAGAGGCAACGCTGAAACTTTAACATGTTCTTTAAAAAGAGAAAAATAAGTCAGGAAGGAATGAAATCAGGCATTATCACAAGGGACCGAAGTAGCTACCTTTGGAAATGTGCTTCACAAAGGACGTGGTCCCACGGGAGACGCCGCTGACGAAGGCCCCGGGGCCGCGGGTCAGCCCCTCGTACGGGAGCCGGAAGAAGTCGGCGATGCCGTTGCCCACGCTCCGCACCAGGCTGGCCGGGCTGCCGAGGATTTCCAGGGATCCAACCACCCAGCCTGTGGGACCAAAGGGAAGGGCTGCTGAGACCTTCAACATGGCACTTTCAACATTTGGGAAAAATAACACATTTTCCCTGCAATTCATTTTTCACACTAGAACTGAGAATGTAATAAGCTCTTTTGGAGCAAAATATGGGAAATAACTCATTCACTGTGAATTCAGATGTGGCAAACTTTCCTAGTTTATAAATCAAAGTGGTCCTTTGGCAGCCTCACAAACAGCTTTCTGTGACCTCCCTGCTGAGCCCCGCTGTTCCTGCTAAAAGGGACTGTGTGCCCCAGGCGCGGGAGGGCGGCCCTTCAGGCTGCGGGTGTGCGCAGGGGCAGCGGGGCCCTGGGATCAGAAGGTGCCTGGTCGGGAGGCCAGATGCTGAATGGGTGTTACAGGGGATGGTGAGTCCTGACCAAGATGGAGGAGTTACTTTTAATCTTTCCCACTCCGATCAAGCTGAGCGCTTCCCTCTAGCGCGGAGCTGGAGCCAGACACACGTCTCCCTTTCCAGCCCAGCTCCAGTTGTGTAAACCTCGGTGACAGGGACACACTGATTAGTTAGCGAGGGGAGCGTTCCCTGCCAAGGTCCCGGGGGGGAGGGGGGGGGCCCTCGGGTCTGGTTTCCTGTGTGAGCCGGGCTTGCCAGGAGCGGCCTCACTGCTGGGCGCCCTGCCCCGTGGGAACGTGGCTGCGGCATGGACTCTGGCAGTGGCTTCCCTTCACCCTCCCACCCCACACACACCCCGGGGTGGGGGCTTGGGGCTCTCGCCCAGAGGATGGAGGTGCAGGCAAGGGCCAAGGGCTAAGGAGAGGAACACTCTGGGCGGGCGGCTTTCTCTGGTGACTGCCTCCCAGCCCAGGGCTGCCAGTGCTAACGGGAGGCCAGCGGATGGAAGCCCGGGGAGCCGAGCCTGCCTCACCAGCAGGTTCGTAGCGGACAGGCCTGCGACAGAGATCCCCAGGCAGGTCACCGACCCCGGAGGCCGGACAGTGCGGGTGCAAAGCCCTGCGGAGCCCCAGGGTACCCGGGCCCAGCTCTTGTAGAGGGGGACGTTCTTAAAACTGGAGCCCCCTCTTCTCTGGACCACTAGGAAGATAGCACCAGGGTTTATGTTATCAGAGGAATAACTTCCAGAAGATGATCGTAACTGGGAGGCCTATAGGGGCCAGGCATGTAACATTTCTAATTCTCACAGGCAACTGTGCAAGAGAAGTACTATCACTCCTTTTATTAAGTTCAGGTCAGCTAAAAACTGAACCCCTGGGCTCAGGAACCATTGAGGCCCAAGGGACAGAGTAGACTGTTAATTCCCTACCTCCACTGCCTCCCAGGCAGGCAGGGAAAGGAGGAAAGAGACCAAGTCCACTGTTCACCATCTCCCCAGGGTTAGACATGTAGGCTGGGTTTCAGCCCAGGTTTACCTGGTTCCATCTGCACCCTCACCCCTCCCCGTGAGCCCAGGTGGTCCAGAAACATTTTAATTCCCCTTCTCTCCAGATTCCACATAGAAGTAAAGGAGCTACTGCCAAGCAAGACCCCAGGGCAGGGGGCAGGGGTGGGCGGACAGGACCCAGCCCCTCGCACACCCAGGCTGCTCGGTCTCCTGGATCGGGACCACGGGCTGACGGAGGCCACGCGTGGCCCAGAGCTACTGCGCGCGTGTGTGAGCTGGACCGAAACGGCACAAAGCATCCCCGACTCTCCTTTAACGAGTTTCCTCCAGAAGCAAATGTAGCCTCAGCTTGCTTGTCCGGGAATTTTGTTGAAAAAGGATGTCTGTCTGGTATCTAATCAAACTGAGACTTAGGGGTCGTGAGGGCCCCAGGAAAATATAAAGCCCACATTCTTTCCTTTAAATAGGGTAGGTTACTCATTTCTAATTACTTTACTGTCTTTATGTAACCTGTTCACTTGTTCCTACAAGACTCGTCCTGGGGGTTGGTCACCTCCTACCGTCTTCCCATTTCCAACCTGCTCATCACTGCTTCTTCCAGATCATCTTTAGATTGTCGGTAGGTTTTTAGTGACAGACTTCCCAATAGGCTCTAAAGTCTGGCCCTCGGTATTAGAATTTCGTCTCAGCGTATAATGAGGTTGGGACACAGCTTAGAGGATTTTTAGGTGGATTACAAAAGATCCAAACAGAATGTTCTTGGGAAAGCTCGTTAAAAACAAACAAAGCAGAGCGATCGCTTTTGGGGCTGGGGCTGCAGGGACGTGGCTCCCGCCACAGCGCGTGTCTGTGCCAGATCACGGCACAGAGGGGTGCTCCCCACACTGCAGGCACGTGGTGCCCGGCCCATGCGTTTCCTCCCAGGCCTGGGTCAGCGCTCAGTAACCTACATGCCTGCTCCCCATGTTAAGAGCAAAAACTGCCCGAAAGGGTAAGTTTCTGGAATACCCGTCTATTAAATTTGAAATGTTAACAGCTTATTTCTAAATGGTTTCTTAGCAAGAGGGAATATTTCTTCATTGTTGTGCAAGCTATCAAAACAACAGCTCAGCAGGGCCCTCCCTGGACCCTGTCATTTTCAGTTAAGGGTTGTGAGTAGCCCTCTCTACACTGTGCATTTCACGGTGGAGAAAACGCAATCTTACCAGGACGGCAACAACATGAGTCATTGCTGCTAAAATGATCATCTCCAATGGGAATGCATTCTAAGTACAATGCTACAAAGGCTCTCTCTCTGCTATTTCAGAAAGTAAGACTTCCATGTTCCTTTATCAAACAGGGCCCACAAGACCCACTCTGGCTGGTGTTTGTTGCCTAAATTCAGGGGAACTTAAGGAGTCAGACTGTCAAAATGAAATGGCTTCCGAGTGCATTTAGGTCAGGAATGTGTGCTTTGATGCCGGTTACCATAGAGCAGCAAGAATTTTCAAAACACACAATACACGGCTATTCAGTCAGGGGCACGGACATCTTTTCCCTTAGATTATCAAATAAAAAAATGACAGCAGCCAACACAATAGCCATCTGTTGTGAATGAATCAAAATTATATCTATTTTTGTGTGTGTGTGTGATTGGCAAAAAACAGAATATATATATTTTGGTGTGCCACAGAATTGGTTTATATATGCCATGAGACAAAAAAGGTTGGAAACTGCTGCCAGAGTATTCTGAAACAACCTAGTCCCCAACACTCAACTCTCAGCACTGCCCTTCCCATACAACATTCTGTGCATATATTCGAACCAGCCCTGAGGGCTTTCCCAGCTTGGGTGTGTGGGAGGCTGAGGCACCGCGGGCCCTCTGTCATCTGTCCAGACGGGCAAGGCCGCACCGGGCAGGCAGAGTCTCTCTATGCCTGTTACGAGCAAATCAAGCCTCTGAATTTCTCTCCTACCTCTTCATGAAAGACTGCAATGAAGAAAGCTAACAGCCCGGCCGGTGTGGCTCAGCAGTTGAGCTTCGATCCAGGAACTAAGAGGTCAAGGGTTTGATTCCCGGTCAGGGCACATGCCCAGGTTGTGGGCTTGATCCCCAGCAGGGGGCATACAAGGGGTGGCTGATCTATGATGTTTCTCACTCATGGATGTTTCTCTCTCTCTATCCTTCTCCCTTCTCTCTTTCTAAAAATCACTAAAAACATTAAAAAAATAGTGTTGAATACAAACTACAATTAAAAAATAAAATGATTAAAGGCACTGCTTTTCGGCCGGGCTGCTCTTCCTGGCTGCACTGGTACGCTAACATGAGCCTGGTACCAGCAAGAGGCCAAAGACTGTTTCCTCCGTGGGTTTCCAATTCTGAGTTATGTGACAGTGAACAGAACAGTTGTGTTGCTTTAGTTTGTTAAGTGCCAAGCAAAACTCAGGGCACTTAACTCAGGACACTTTCACTGTATCCTCTTAAAACCCTCAACAACCCATTTTATCGCGGAGGAAACAGAGACTTGGGGATGTTCAACGACTTGCTCAAGGCCTTCCAGCTAGCGGTGGCAGAGTCCATGGCTGTCTACCTGCCACGCCCACACTCCTCGCCTCTCTCCATATTGCCTCTTGGTGTCCATAAGGCACGACCCCGAAACCTCTCCCTTTGCCCAGACCCTCCGCCCTGTCCTCACCTGCTCGGAAAAGAGCCCCCGAGGCGTAGTGCATCGCCAGGGCGTGGACGAGCTGCCGGGCCGTGGTGAAGACGGGGCCTCTTTCAAACTCCGAGAAGGAGAGCGGAGTGTGGTCGGAGGCGATGTACAGCTTGAGGGAGGCGTGGATGCTGACAAGGAGGCTCACGGGCAGGATCACCAGTTTCCGCAGCTTCACGGGGTTCACCAGGGCCCTGGCGTGCTGTCTCACCTGCACGGGCAGAGCCTGTGAGCCCCCCGGGGACAGGGTGGGGGGGCCGGCCAGGCTGCTGTGAGGAAGGTAGGTCTCGAACAGAGTTCTGATGTAGTAGACAAACGTGTCTTCCACGTACAGCCGGGCCGGTTTCAGCTCAAAGCTGAGCTCGTGAATGTCGCACAGGAAGCTCTCGCCCTCAGCGAAGGTGAGGCCCAGACGGATGAAGCTTTTCCTCCTGCACTCCTCCACGTCGCCGCCGGACGCCAGGAGGCTCTGCGTGCTGGGGCCCGGGGCGGGCTCTGGCTTCTCTCCCTGGCAGACCAGGACGGCGAAGTGGAAGTTGGACTTGTGGTACAGCTGGTTGTCCAGCTGCAGGTCCCCACAGCACACCTCCGCACAGTACAGCTGGGAGGGCGCCGGGCTGGGCTCTTCCCCCAGGAGGGGACCGGCCGCCGGGGCCACTTGGAGGAAAACGTTGTCCAGCGTGAGTCTCAGCAGTTCGGAGGCGGCCGTGTGGTGGGTGAGGTCATCGAACACGGCCAGGCTCAGCCGAGTGACGAACATCTTCAACGCCACAGTCCTGGCCCGCGTTCTGGAGGAGAGAAGGATAGAAGAGTGGCTCCCCTGCTTCCTTCCTTCTGTGTGTGTGAATGGCAGTGCCTTAGTCAACACCTGCTGAGGTCCCCTCGAGTCCTCACAAGGAACGTGAGAACTCGACGTCCAGTGCGTTGTGTCTGGGCAGAGCCCATCACACTCCGACCATCTGGGGAATGTTCCCAACGGGACTACCAGTCCCTGTCACGTTCCTCCAGGGTTTCCCTTATCAACACCAGACTTTTACTCGACTGTCCTCTCGTCTTTGTGCCCGAATCCTCTGTCACAATCATCGCAAGGCAGAAAGACTAACAAGATAACCAAGACTCCTCAGCTTCAACAAGGAGAGCAAGAGAAAGAAAACTGACCGCAAACTGCTCCAGCATCTCCGCCAGCGCTGCTTCCTACCACTTCTATGGCTCACGGGCGAGTCACTCCCCTCCTCAAGGTCATCACCACAAGCAGCTTAGAAGCTATTTTTTCTCCTGTCTTAACAAATCCCTCTTGTAGCTCCATTACCTCCTCCAGCTACCACTCATTTTTCTGATCTTTCTACCAAAAAACTCCAAAGAGTTTTTTATATACATCATCTTCTATTCTCCTTCCATTTTCCCCTAACCTTGCTCCACGCAGGCTTCTGCCCCCAACAGTCTACCAAAGCAACTCTCCTCAAGGTCACCAGTGACTTCCGCCTGGCTACATCAAATGGTGGACTTCAGTGTGTGGCTCACTCAACTACTGTGGCCTTTGATGGCGATAACTCCCTCCAGCTGGAAATAATTTCTTTACATGTCTTCTCGTGTCCTACCTCTGGACATCCATCCCCGTTACCTATGTGGCTCCCTCTTAAAGTTCAGGTGCCCAACACTCAGCCCTTGGTCTTCTGCCTCCACTCACTCCCCTTGGAAATACTGTCCAGCCACATGGCTTGACGAGTCATCTATACACTGATGACTTCCAAAGGCACACAGTTAGCCTAGGACTCCTCCGAACTCCAATCCACAGAGTCACTTACATGTCTAAACGACGCTCAACTTGTCATATCCATAATCAAACTCTTGATCCGACCCCAAATCTACATACAGTCTTTCCCATCTCAGTTAATGGCAACTACGTTCTACCAGTTGCTTAGACCAAAAAGTGTGGATTCCTTCTTGATGCCTCTATTTTTCTCCCTTATCCAATGCATCAGGGAAATCCCATGGGCTTGTCCTCAAAAGGCTATCCAGAAACTGGCCACTTCTTATCTCTCTCTGGTGTGAATAATGGCCATGATCTCCTAACTAGTCTTCCTGCTTCCACCCTCGCCTTTATACCATCCACTTCAACAAAGCAGCCATCAAGCATCTATAATTTTAGATCAGCTCATGGAACTTCTCTACTCAAAATGCTCCAAGACTTCCCTGTTTCACTCAGAATGAAAACTGGGCCCCACATGTGTCCCTCCGTCCAGTCTTTACTCTCAGACCTCCGGCACTGCACCCCCATGTTCACCCCTCCATCTGGCCCGCATGGGCTCCCCCTGCTTCACCAGACTGTGCCCTCTGTCTGGACAGCTCTACCTCCAGAAAACCACATCACTAACCCTCTGGCTGCTTTTAGGTCTTTGCTCCAATGTCAACATCTTAGAGAGACTTACACTGTTTTCAAAAACTACCCTCTGTCCTTCTTACTGAGCTCTGTTCTTATATCTGCAGAATGCCAACCTTCTTTACCTTTTATTATAATGAAATAAATTGAGATTTATGATCACCATAAAATTTCCTTTTCCATTATGTTTACCCTTTGTTTTCTCCCATTCCATGCCTATGAGAATGTGATTCCTCAAGAGCAGGGATTTTGGTCTCTTTACTCACTGATATACCACCTCCCCTAGAATAGCACCTGCATCCAGTAAGTACTTGAAAAGTAAGCGTCGAATAAATGAGTTACAAAGTGCAAGTAAATACGGGTGTCTTTCTGTTTTCACCAATGGACGCATGAATTGTGGCTCTTGTCATTAACAATGCCCTCCTAATGCTTAGATAAATGTTCATGAAATTCTGGGGTAGACTTAAAATTTTGTACTATGCAATTTGAAATGTAGTCTCTGAATTTTAGTCTCTTAATTAATTTCTTACAAATACTTCTGGGCCAAGAAAAGATTCTACTTAACTTTGTTTGATATATTAAAATTCAAATTAATAATAATTTGGCAGGGTACAAATTAATGAGTTCCTACCCATATATGAAAAGCGAGAAAATTTTTAAAAAAGGACCTAAACAAATGTATCAAAGTTGCTATCATTTAAAGAGCTCATAAAATCAATAATTTTTCTGATTATAAATTTTAACTGTAGAAAATGAAAATACAGACACTTATTAAATAATCACTTTTAACCCCACATCTATTAACACTTCTGATTCTTTTCAGGTTTCTTTTTAGGAATGTTTCTCTTGTGTGTGTATGTGTGTGAGACAGAGAGTGAATGTGTGTGCATGCACATTTATTTATGTAGAATATGTGTACATATGACATATAGCTAGGGCCCTATTTATATACCCAACTTTATACTTTTTTCTCCATTTTAGGTTTATCATGTGCATCTTCCTATTACACTATAATCCTCTACGCCTATTTTCTGTGGATATACCACTCGTGGTACATTTATGTGTTATCTCTTCCTCTACTGATAGCTGTTGTTCTCTGAATATTTTGCCATTATAATTGGCAATGTGATACATACCTCTCTGCATATATCTTTGCCAACTTCTCTAATTATTGCTTTAACTCTTAAAATTGGAATTTTAAAGCTCCAAATATGCATTTCTAAAGTGCTTTACAGAAAATGGTAACAATGTACACTTCAACTAGGACCATATATGATGGAACATGTTGTTATTTGATAAGAAATATATTATTTAAATATGCATTTCTTTAATTACTTGTAGTTCCTCTTTCTAGAAGTTTCTGTTCATGTCTTTTGCCCTTATTTTATTTTTGGAAGAAGAGGCCATCTTCATGGTAAGCCTACTGAATTATATGAGTTCTTTTAATTTAAGGATATTAACTCTTGGATTCATGTTTGTAAAACCTAATGGTGACATTCAGGTTGAAGGGGGAAAATGTGGTTCTAAGAGGTGAATTTACTTTTGATGCAGCTCTAATTGCTAAGTTCAGTTATTAATTACTAGGTTGTCATGTGGATACAGAAGTATTAATTAGCATTTCATGCTAGTGACAACATACAATTTTAAGAAATGTGCTTTAGTTTGTAAATGTTTGTTAATATCACAGAAGAACTGAAAGGGGCATCCAGGTAAGACAATAGATTGCTCCCTATTATAAATATGACTTAATGCTAATAACCATATCCTGATGGATTACCCAATAATTAATCACAAGCTTCAATGTATACATAGGGATGACCACGAATGGTAAGTGATTGCTTTACAGTTTCATAGTGGGAAAGCTTATTGTCCTGCTGTTGAGATAATGATTAAACCTACTTGTTGGTATTGGTTACAATAGGTCCTGCTTTTCCTTCTGGGGCCAGAGTGATGAAGATGGAGCCACATTGATGGACAATGTCCACGTACACATAGCCAAAGCCAGTCAGGAACACAACCTGCAGGAAGAATATTCAATATCTGATGAAAAAGAAACAAGACACACCACTGAAATGACCAACTCTCAATGTCTCAAGTTCTGATTCAATTCCACAAACACTTCCTGGTTCTGTTTCTGTATATCCATATCCAGCTGATTGAAAGGAAGAAAAGAAAGATCAAATCAAGATTTTTCAATATCCAGCTGTAAGGTTCATGGGAAACACATGCTGGATGATGGGGCATGAGTGTCTTCCTTCCCTGCTTCTTTGGAACAGGCAAATAACCCGGCGAGGGCTGGAGCCCAGCCACGGGCCAGCTGTATGTGCACATACGAATTCCTGTGGAAAAACCCCTCTAAACACTCCGAGCTTCACATGCAACGTGCAGAAAGTTTCAGGCTCTTGAGTGTTGATCTCCTACCACAAGGATGCTCTTCTATGCTGGGGATAAAACAAAAACCTACCCACAAAGGCTTGTCATAATCCTTCCAAGGCCCTCACATAACTTGTCACAAGAACATCAGATAACGTCATGTGAATAGAGTCAAAATTAATTTTTCTACAGTGAAAAGGTGGACTCAGACTTAAAAAAAGTTCTAGCTCAGAAGCCAGGTGCCAGGCCAGCAGAACAGATGTCCTTTCAGCCATAAATAGTGATGTTGCTTAAATGGATAAATATTTGAAAACAGAACAGAACTATTTGAAAAACAACTCCAAGAACACCATGTTCACAGCCAGCATTACCTGCGGGTGGGAACAAGAACCTCCTTATGCTTGGAATGTTGATTATGATGGTTAGGACAGCAAATAAAAGACTGACAATTCCTGGACGAAGGAACAAAGCCAGGTGCCCACGTGAGATGCAATGAATGTCTTCTCATTTTGACCCAACGAAGAGTTACCAGGGGTGTACACAGAACCACAGGAGTGAGTCACAGACTCAGATTTGGAAGCAACCTCAAGGCCACTGAGCTTTTTTCCTGCACAAATGGCTCTTTCTCCCGGCCGTCCCCAGCATCTAGGGCACCTAGCATCGTCTCTGCCCCCTCCCTCTCCTCACCCCTGCAGCCCAGCAGTCATCAGGGCCTCTACGCTGCTGCCTGCTAACCCAGGGCCCTTTTTCACTCCACACCGTTGCTCCAGCTTAGGCTCTTGTCTAACACTCAGCCCTGGAATATGCTCAGACACTGTGCCTAGAATCCGCTTTCCCCATAAAGTCCTTCAATTCCTGTGTACTTTTGCACATACAGCCTAAGGACACTTTCTTCCATTCCCTGAGTTTTCTAGTCCCTTCCTCAGCTTGATACCATATCTACACCTGCATTCCCACAGTACTTTGACCATATTTCTATTCAATCACAAATAGTATTGTTTGCCTTACAGTCACCTGTTTATATACCTGACTTTCTAGTAGTCATGAGACCGTCCACTTCCTGGTGGCAGGAGTAGAGTCAATTTCTATTCTCTACGGACTGGACTGGACGTGCTTCCCAAATGGATTGCTTCACAAAAATGTCTGTTTCGAAAGACTCCTGTATCCTGAATTTGACCGCTGTGTTCCAAGGTCAGAACTGAACTTGACTGTGATAAAATCTAGAATGTAGCAACTTAAAAAATGGCCCAGCTCACGTAAAACAGGCATTCTTTGAGAAACATATTCTAAAAGCCATTATTTTCTATGACATGTAAAGTCAGCCAACTGCCTCTCTGGCCTTGCAGGTGTGAGGCTATTCTCTTAGCACACTCCCTTCTCTCTATCACTGCCCCCCCGCCCCCCAGGGTTTCACCACACAATGAACAACCAGAATTACTACCCCACAAAGGGAAGGAGGGGACCAGAAGAGGGAAATATATTGTTCTGTTCATTATCAAAGTGATCTTCATGAATTATGACAGGAGGACACTTGTTTGTTCTAAGTAGTAAAAGTCAGGCAAGTTGAGGGTTCTGCTCACTGCCCAAGGGCTTTGAAAGTAAGCAAATTAACCCAAACCTTTAAGGCGCTTCTTTCTCTTCTGCAAAGAAAGTTGTGCTGGGTGTCCCTTTCACTTCATTAGAACGGGACAAGTACTGACGTGAGTTCTTGGAGCCCACCCCATCTTTTCCCCCCCGAGTGGAGAGAGAGCGCACGCGCCGTGTCTTTTGTACAGTGGCAGCTCCAGGGATTAGGGAGTTGGGTAATTAAGTGCCAGAGAAACTAGGCACTACTCAGGTCCTCCAGAGGCTGAAAACAAATCCTTGTTTTGGTCTGATGGTTTGATCACCCAGTCATTCAGTCAATTTTCAACACTTAAAGAGGACTCACAATGAGCCAGCCACTGTACTAGGCATCAAGAAGATACAATCACGCCCTTAAGTTGCTCACAGCTGAGGCTGTGAAAAGCCAAGTGCACAAAAGTGAGACAATGCATGGCTAACAGTTTCAGGGCAGAGAGCTAGAAAATGCTCCTCCCTCTCAGGTTATTAACCATCATGGTTGCTGTCTACGCTCCTGAGGGCAATGGTTTTGTGTCCATTTCTTCGGTACTTATAACCAAGAGCCTGGGACTCAGTAAAGATCTGAGTGGACGTTATCTCAATGCGGCTCCTGTGGTGGAGACTTCTGTCCACCCTTGTCTGCTGCCCTCTCCTTCCTGGCACGAGCAGGATTCTACTCCTTACCCCGTGCAATTAGGTATGACTAATTTTGGTCAATGAATTGACATGTGTTGCTTCTGAGGCAAAGCATAAAAGAGCCAGCCTTCCCCCCACTGCAGTCTACTGCGTTCTCAATAAACTACTACTGCTCTGTAAATTTATGAACCTAGAGTAAAAGAGACTGATTATTTGAGACTCAAAACAAGCTGCAATACTGGCCCAGACAGAGCTCTGAGGATAGATGCAAGGACTGGAGCAATAATGGGAAGAGCGCTCTTCCAAGAGCAGAAATGGGCTCAAAGACTAAGCTTTGCTTCCTGGGTGCGATCCACAATCCGTGCTCTCAAAATTCCAGACTTGTTAGGGACGAGAGGCTCTTATCCCTCCTCTTTCCAATTTGGAGGGACCATGCCTGTTATCCTGTCCTGTACAAGGGGGAAGGGGCAGCAGATAGTTCATAGGTCTCCAGAAGGGAGTTACACCCAGACTACGGGAGCCTCATGCAGAAGACTGGGTTTCCACTAGGATGTGACTGGTTAGTATCCTGGGGAGATTTGCTTGTTCTGTGTGTTCAGTTGTTTGGTATTGCTCAAGGAGCTAGTGGGTCCTAATCAATGCTGTCACTTAGTTATGTTTTACTTTTCTCACTTCACACCGTAGCATGGGGGCGGGGGTGTGTGTGTGTGGAAGGCTATAGGAAGAGAGGTGCTGTTCTCAGTGCAGAACATTCAGGGCTACTCTGCTGCCATTTGTACCTGTTAGAGCACTCTGTCAGTGACTTTCTCTTACGTGTGGGTCAGTGATTAGAGTGTCAGCCCGCACACTGAAGGGTTGTGGGTTCAATTCCTGGTGAAGGGCATGTATCTAGGTTGCAGGTTTAGGGCTTGTATGGGAGGCAACCTATCGATGTGTCTCTCTCACATTGACATAGCTCTCTCTCTCTCTCTCTCTCTCCCACTCCCTTCCACTCTCTCTAAAAAGCAATGGGAAAAGTAGAAACACTTTAATATAATTTTTGCTTTTCTATATGTTATCTTCATTAAAATGATTATTTATTATATTTATATCCAACATATAATATTTTAAGATATTACACAGTTTTAATTGTATTGAACAAATAAATTACAAGGTGATACATAGGAAATCATTGAAAATCTTCCTTTCTTTCCCTCTCTCTCTTCCCCCTTATAGGCAATGTGTGACAACGCAGAGATAATCAGAGGCGTCTTCAGCATCCAGCACTGCAGCCAGTTAAACCAGGCCTCTCAGATGGACATGGCTGGTGGGTATTGGACACAGATCCGGAGCTTCAAAAAGGTGTGGAGGCCAGAGATGGTTACTGGCAGTGCCTGGGTGATAGTGGCTAAAGCTATGAGACGAATTAGATTCCCAGAGAGAAAAAGGAGGGAGATGAATTTCTAAGATGACCAAGGTGGAAAAGGATGGAAAGGAAACAGCAGCGGCTTGAAACCACAGTGGTTATGTAACCTTCTCGAGATTCTGAGGACTCTCGTGAGTCATGACATCCTTGTAACCAGATAAGAAATATCCGGGATAGTTCGAGAAGTGCCTCTGCGTGCATCTTCTCATTGAAGAGATGTGGGCGGCGACGGTGAGTTTGGGGTGCTGGCGGCTAGCTGAACCCACGCACCAGGGAAGTGTCTAGAGTTTCACTGCAGTGCGTAGACCTTGCCTCGTCCTGCTCCACACACTAATGATGACGACGGACACGTAGAACGCATGCTTACCACATCTACAGACGAAGGACAGCTGCCATGGATACTTAATATACTGGATGGCAGCCTCCCATATTTTTTTTAAAGTGACTTCAACAAACTGGACTGGGCCAATAGCAACAAGATTTAATTGATTGGGGAGAAATGTACAGTCCCGCCACTGGGTTAAAATCAACTGGACAGCAAGTTACAGGATAAAGACCTGGGGAATGTGGTTGACCACAAGCTCAATAATAACAGAGTCTGAGCTCGTTAATGAAAAGCGAACTCAGTCTCTACTTTCTTCATGGAGGCATGGGGAGGCAGTGGCTGGTTAGACCACATTTGGAATACGGGGTGCCATCCGGCTGCCAGGTTTTAAAGGGAACCTAACACACCAGTGTGCTCAGAACAGGGCAACTGTGGGGATGGGTCTGGGAGTCACATGACTGGAGGAATGAGTCAAGGAACCAGAAAGGTGTGGCCTGGAGGGGAGGATGCTTAGAGAAGTGTCGAGGCTGCCTTCCGTGCCTTAGTGTCGCTCTTAAAAGGGAAGTAAATAACCGGATGCTCCAGAGGGCAAAACAAGGCTGTGTGCATGGATGCTGCCAAGGAGTCTCCATGAGACAGCAGCACAGACTGCCTCGGTCCCTGCGGCGGGAGTCTTGCCTGGACGCGGGCGACGTCGTGGAAGGGACGCTTGCACGAAGGGAAAGGGGTCCTAGAAAACCTCTAACCGGTGCTTCTGTGAATGTTCTGGTAGCGTATTTGCAGCCAATACAGGACTCCGAGGGCAGACAGTGACCTTAGCTTCATGTATGAAAAACAAGACGGGGCCGCGTCTGACCACATCCAGGTTCCAGCCTGATCCTGCTCCGCCAGTTACAACCGACCCAGCTGACTCCTCGGTGAGCCTCAATCCTCTTACCAGTTAAAAAACACGCACACATAAAAATTATTGCTCTATTTTAGAATTTTTGTGGGGATCAAAGGCTCTATCTTAGATTCTTGACAACATTAATTTAGTTACTCAGGTCTCTGAAGGCAGGAATTAGGCCTTTCTCAGGGCAAAAGGTTTGGCCCCTGATAGGGCCTCAATAAAAGTTTATGGAATAAATGAATGAAAGACTGTGGATGTGAATGCACTCTGTAAATGGTACAGAGCTATATAAACACGAAGGACTGCCATCTCCCCTCCCCACACCCACACACAATGGGAGAAGAAAACAGCGAGGACAGTGACCCACGACACAATTATGTGAGGAGTCCAAGATCATGGGTATTTACTGGGCCATTGTAGAAGTCATCAGCAAAGGGATTATTTTAATCTGAGTTTTGGGGTTCAAACAACTCATCCTTCTCAACTCATACAAATTAACAAAAGGAAGACAAACAATCCACCTAAAAAATGGGCAAAGGACCTAAATAAATAGACACTTCTCCAAAGTGGAAATACAGATGGACAAGAGACATATGAAAAAATGCTAAAAGTAACTAGTCATCAGAAAGATACAATTTAACCCCTTCCCCAACAATTTTTTTGTTAAAAACGTTTCTTTTTCAGACTAATTTTTTTTTTTTTTAATATATTTTATTGATTTTTTACAGAGAGGAAGGTAGAGAGATAGAGAACTAGAAACATCGATGAGAGAGAAACATCAATCAGCTGCCTCCTGCACATCGCCCACTGGGGATGTGCCTGCAACCCAGGTACATGCCCTTGACCGGAATCGAACCTGGGACCTTTCAGTCCGCAGGCCGACGCTCTACCCACTGAGCCAAACCGGTTTCGGCGACCATATTTTCTTAGTATACTCGTCGACGACTGAAAAAGAACATTTTGTGAAAACGAGTATACACGTTTCTGCCGGGGAAGGGGTTAAAACAACAACGATTTATCACCTCACACCTGTCAGAATGGCTACCATCAACAAATCAACAAATGACAAGTGTTGGTGAGGATGTGGAGAAAAGGGAACCCTAGTACACTGCTGGTGGGAATGCAGACTGGTGCAGCCATTATAGAAAACAGTATGGCATTTCCTCAAAAAGTTAAAAATGGAACTGCCATTTGACCCAGTGATTCCAATTCTAGGAATACAAGCTAAGAAACCAGAAACATCAATCAGAAAGAATATATGCATCCCTATGTTCACAGCCACACAATTTACAATAGCTAAGATCTGGAAACAGCCCAAGTGTCCATCTATAGATGGGTAAATAAAAAAGCTGTGGTACATTTACAACATGGAATACTCTGCAGCAGTATAAAAAGAAGGATCTCTTACCCTTTGAGACAGCATGGAGGGACCTGGAGAGTATGATGCTAAGTGAAATAAGCCAGTCAGAGAAAGAAAAATATCACACGATCTCACTCATATGTGGAATCTAATGAACAAAATAAACTGATGAACAAAATAGATCCAGAGAGATGGAAGCATGGAACAGACTGTCAAATCTCCAAGGGAAGGCAGGGAGGGGGGGAGGAGGGAGTGGGGAGAGATTAACTTGGAAACTTATCCTATCTAATAATAGACAAACATGGTAATTGACCATACCTTCACTATGCCTCCCATTGGCTAATCAGTGAGATATGCAAATTAACCACCAACAAAGATGGCAGTTAAATTTGCATACGTAGGCACGAAGTGGCGGAGTGAAGACTGAAGGTGGTTCCGGCCGGAGGAGCGCAGGCTTGAAGGTGGCTCCGGCCGGAACGAAGGCCTGGGTCCCGGGTGCTGGAGGAAAACCAGTGCCGGCAGCCAGGGGAAGGGAAGGCCTATTGCACAAATCTTTTTGTGCAACAGGCCTCTAGTTCTATATAATAAAGAGGCAACATGCAAATTAACCCTCACAAGATGGCTGTCTATGACCAGGCCGGCAGGGGGGTGAGGGATGACCAAACAACTGAAGCAGGCTGCGTGGGGTGACCAGGCCGGCGGGGGGCCATGAGGGGGGACCAGGCTGGCAGAGGGGGCAGTTGGGAGCAACCTGGCCGGCAGGGGGGGGCAATTAGGGGCAATCAGGCCGGCACGCAGAGGCAGTGAGGGGCCATCAGGCTGGTGGCAGGGGTGCAGTTAGGGGCGACCAGCAGGCAGGCGAGTGATTAGGAGCCAGCAGTCCAGGATTGTGAGAGGGATGCCCGACTGCTGTTTTAGGCCCGATCCCCATCAAATTTCATGCACTGGGCCTCTAGTATACATATATGAATAGCCCACGGACACAGATAATACTGTGGTGAAGGCCGGGGGGGGGGGGGGGCGGGGTGGGGGAGAAAAAATAGAGGACATCTGTAATACTTTCAACAATATAGATTTATAAAAATAAACAAACATAGTACTTCTTTGTGTCATTAAAAAGTTATCTTCTGCATATTCCCTTCCATAGCCCATTACAAAATTATACAACATGACGCTATCCTATTCATAAAGCCGAGACAAGGGGGCACATTGATGACTGACAAAAGCTACAGGACTTCTCTTCCCTGCAGCTTAATGGGGATTTTCCGGAGTTTTAATTCTGCTTTTTGCAATTTGCATCATGTGCCTCGGAGAGGGCTGAGGAAAGCCTCTGAGACAAGCTCACTCCTACAGAAGAGCTGCATCCTTTCATCAGAGGACACACGCCCTCCCTCCCCAGTGATTTATACGCCTGGTGCACGACTGAGGCCGCGGCCGCGAGGGGCTGGAACAAATCTTCCTGCCGAAGAGGAAGTACACCCTGGTCTGCGGGACATATGGCACACAGTTCCTCGAAGATTAATGGGAACATGACACTCTGCTGGGTCCTCAGACCAGGGATGATAAGGGTGTTGGAAAGAGTACCTCCCCTCTTAGCTTTGAAGTATCCCTGACTACAAAGGTTGGAGGAAATTTAGAGTGGATGGGAATCCCCAAAATAAGGTTGGCAGGCAGAATGCCCGACTGTAAAGACGTCCCAAGACCATATATAAGCCAGGTTTTGAAACTCTTCTAACGGATGCAGAGTAGCTCGCAGTATTTACTTTGTAAATTAATGTGACCAGGAGCGTCTCCTGAGGCTGCACAGACTCTCACTGTTCATCAAACAGCCTGTGGATGGAGAGCACACCCTGGGTATTTTGGAGCCACTGTGAATACAGGTCTCCAAAGTGAGTGTGGTCTCCAGGCTCCTTGGCCTCTTGCACCTGCCCCCGGCCAGGTCCTTCAGTTCTGCACAGCGACTGCTCTCCCAAGCTCCCCCTGCCCCCGCACCTTTTTCTCTCTCTCACAGATGATTCATTCCACACTTCACAGTAAACTTAAGGCCACTGAGTACCAATTCACTCAATGTTCTGGCCCCATCCCTCCAATATCCCCACCTACACCTGTGTCCCTTCCGCACTCTTCCATGGTCAGATGAGAGGACATGGCCCTTCTGATGAAGTCGAATTACAGGCTCTGGGTTTGGACATGTCTATCTGGGCAACTCCTTGCTCACATTTTCCACTTCTTTCCTGACTCCTCCTCTGCAGCATGCAGCGAGCTTCCTCCCCTCTGATCTCATCTGCTTCACGGCCTCGCTCCTGGGAAGGACACCTTTCCCCGTTTCTTCCCGTCGCTCACTTGCATGCACTCTGCACTTGTACTTCACTACGCTGAGTTCCTCTCTCCACATCTCATGCCCTGTGCACTCCCGCGCTCAGGGGCTTCGTGCTTCCACCTGCCGGGCTTTCCTCCTCCCTCTCTGCTTCCTCCTCAGTCTCTTGCTGCACTGGACTTAGATAATGAAGTTTCCCAAGGGTAGGCCTGGAACCCTCTTTCTCTTCTCCCTTGGTAAGCTCATCTCATTCATTCATCCATTCATTTGATATTTATTAACATCTTATTGTGCTGACTGGGACTATGTTGTAGGCTGAGAATGAAAAAGGCAAATATCAAATGTTTTGTAAAAAAGAAGGAAATCTTACCTCTTGTGATAGCATGGAGGGACCTGGAGAGTAGTATGCTAAGTGAAATAAGCCATCAGAGAAAAGAAAGTACCATATACTTTCACTTACATGTAGAATCTAATAGACAAAATCAACTGATAAATAAAATGGAAACAGTGTCATAGGTAGAGAATAGACTGGCAGCTGTCAGAGGGGAGAGGAGTTGGGGACTGGGTGAAAAATGTGAAGTGACTGAGCAAAACACAAAATAAAAACAAATTCATAGATACAGACAACAGTGTGTGATTACCAGAGGGAGACAGGGTGGAGGGAGGTAGAAAAGGGGAAAGGAAGATAAATGAAGAAAGGGAACTCGATTTGGGTTGGTGAACACACAATACAATATACAAGTGATATACTATGGAATTATACACCTGAAACCTGAATAATTTTATGAACCAATGTCACCCCAATAAATTCAATTAAAAGATGTAAAGTGCTTAGCCCAATGCCTGTCATACAGTTGGTGATTATTAAATGGTAATCATTATTACTGTACATATATTCATAATTTTAATGTGTTTTGTTATCATTATAATGGGACCTACTTCAAAAGCTTATTGTGAAGATCAAATAAACTAACAGATGAGAAAGAACATTAAAAAAGTTCAGCACAGTATTACTTGGCCATAAAGTGAAATAAAAGTTCTGACACCTGTTATAACATGGACAAACCTTGAAAATATTATGCCCAGTGAAATAAGCCAGACACAAAAGGACAAATATTATTTGATTCCACTCTTGTGAGGTGCAAAGTCAGACACAGAAAGTACAATAGAGGCTACCAGGGGCTGAGAAAAGGGGGACATCGGGGGTTACTGCTTAGTGGACAGAGCTTGGGTTTGGGATTCTGAAAGAGTGCTGATGGCAG
>NW_006288434.1:4452740-4453358 GCF_000327345.1 Myotis davidii
TGTTCTAATCTTTTTGTTTTTTTAATATTTTATTGATTTTTCACAGAGAGGAAGGGAGAGAGATAGAGAGTTAGAAACATCGATGAGAGCGAGACATCGATCAGCTGCCTCCTGCACACCTCCTACTGGGGATGTGCCCGCAACCCAGGTACATGCCCTTGACCGGAATCGAACCTGGGACCTTTCAGTCCGCAGGCCGACGCTCTATCCACTGAGCCAAACCGGTTTCGGCCTGTTCAGAGTTTTAAAACTCATATTTGCAAAGTTTTATAGACTACTAGGAAAAAATATATATTTTTAAATTAGTAAACTTTTGCCCTGGCCAGGTGGCTCGGTTGGTTGGAGCGTCATCCTATACACCAAGAAGGTTGTGGGCTTGGGGCACATACCTAGGGTTGTGGGTTCAATCCCTGGTTGAGGTGCATACGGGAGGCAACCAATTGATGTTTCTCTCTAAAAATCACATATCCTCAGGTGAAGACTAAATAAGTAAATAAATAAAATTAGTAAACCTTCAAAAGAGGGAACTGATCTATGGTTGTCATTATGATTGTTTTAACATCTGGCCAGTTGGACTACCTTCTATGACAGAAGTCCAACAATTTCATTTCGTTTTTG
>NW_006288434.1:4453485-4454120 GCF_000327345.1 Myotis davidii
GTACATATATTCATAATTTTAATGTTTTGTAATCATTATAATGGGACCTACTTCAAAAGCTTATTGTGAAGATCAAATAAACTAACAGATGAGAAAGAACATTAAAAAAGTTCAGCACAGTATTACTTGGCCATAAAGTGAAATAAAAGTTCTGACACCTGTTATAACATGGACAAACCTTGAAAATATTATGCCCAGT
Organism: Myotis davidii; assembly: GCF_000327345.1. Classification (NCBI taxonomy): domain Eukaryota; kingdom Metazoa; phylum Chordata; class Mammalia; order Chiroptera; family Vespertilionidae; genus Myotis; species Myotis davidii. Next base: position 4,453,685 of record NW_006288434.1, read on the forward strand.
GAAATAAGCCAGACACAAAAGGACAAATATTGTTTGATTCCACTCTTGTGAGGTGCAAAGTCAGACACAGAAAGTACAATAGAGGCTACCAGGGGCTGAGAAAAGGGGGACATCGGGGGTTACTGCTTAGTGGACAGAGCTTGGGTTTGGGATTCTGAAAGAGTGCTGATGGCAGTACGACAGGGTGAATGCCACTAAATTATCTATTACAAATGGCACATTTTAAGCACAGCAAAAAAAAAAAAAAATGCTTGACTCATGTGCCATTTTCAATAAAAATAACAGCAACCAATATCCAGAGTGAGACAGGGACAAAGTCAGGGCCTTTTATCTGTTCAGAATTTTATTTTATTTTATTTTTTTAATATATTTTATTGATTTTTTACAGAGAGGAAGGGAGAGCGATAGAGAGTCAGAAACATCGATGAGAGAGAGA
>NW_006288434.1:4454373-4462406 GCF_000327345.1 Myotis davidii
TATACACCAAGAAGGTTGTGGGCTTGGGGCACATACCTAGGGTTGTGGGTTCAATCCCTGGTTGAGGTGCATACGGGAGGCAACCAATTGATGTTTCTCTCTAAAAATCACATATCCTCAGGTGAAGACTAAATAAGTAAATAAATAAAATTAGTAAACCTTCAAAAGAGGGAACTGATCTATGGTTGTCATTATGATTGTTTTAACATCTGGCCAGTTGGACTACCTTCTATGACAGAAGTCCAACAATTTCATTTCGTTTTTGACCTTGAATTAGAACTAAGGTGGGCTTCTTTTCCAAGTGCCCCTCTCTGGTAAACAGCTGTATAAAATGCTTTAGAAATACATACGCTGCACTTATATTTGAGAATTTATAACATGAGGATATATACACGCCCTAATGCAGAAACAGGAAGTTCAGCATTTAGAAAACTATGCTTAAAAATAGAAAACCACCGAAACCTCAGAAAAGGGAATTCTCCTTCGGGCAGTAGCAGGACCGCACGGCTCACTGACCTGCGTTCCCTGGTTGTTGATGTCAATGGCATCGCTCCACTCGGTCGTCATTTCATCCTGGAGTTCCACCCTCAACAGGAGGCTGGGGAGGAGGTCTCTGGTCTTGCAGTCTGGGTAACTGGAAATCTGATGATAAAGCTCATGATGGACTGAGCACTCAGAAGGGACTTTTCTGCAATAAACCTCAAACTTTGGAATATCTAAAAAAAAATTTGCATTTTAAAAATTTATTTCAATTTTATTGATATTTGTTTTCAGAGCTATAAGCTTAGATAACACTAATGACCACTCATATTTGGTCAATATACATACAGTTCTTGGTTAGATAGCCATGTTGCTGAGATAGTATTTGTAAATAAAATTTTTATTGACCAAATTAAAATTAAATGTTTTACACTCTGTTACTCTCTAGAGCAGTGATGGCGAACCTTTTGAGCTCAGCGTGTCAGCATTCTGAAAAACCCTAACTAAACTCTGGTGCCGTGTCACATATAGAAATTTTTTGATATTTGCAACCATAGTAAAACAAAGACATATTTTTGATATTTATTTTATATATTTAAATGCCATTTAACAAAGAAAAATCAACCAAAAAAATGAGTTCGCGTGTCGCCTGACATGCGTGTCATAGGTTCGCCATTACTTCTCTAGAGGAAGGCCTTCACAAATATCAATGAAGAAAATGTCCTATTCAATTTAAAGAAAATATAAAAAAGATTTTTAAAAAGGCATATGGAAGCTTAGGCCTTTAAAACAAACTCAGGGATATTAAACAGAGTGTGGCAAGAAAAACTTTATAGGGGAGGAATAATATATGTATTTAAACATTCTTTAAAGAATCACAACTACTAAGTCAAAATCCTCCGGAAAAAATACAAGTTCTGAATCATTTAAATTCAATGCTATAAAATATACCTTTAATATTTTCCTTAATCACTATTGTTACTGGACATCTGTTATGGAAAATGATTCGAGGACTAGGGTCTTCTGAGAAGGTTAAATAAGTCACTCCAAAGTGTTCTTGATATGTCAGTGCAATAGCCCTAGAACAGAATCAAATCAGATGACAGAAATGGTTTAGAAATAAATTTATCTTTTTCTCCTGATCCATGTTTACTTTGGCTTGCAATTCAGGACTCTACAATCCTCCTCTTTTATAAATCAGAGGAAATGTTTTCTAGAGAAAGAAGGGCATCTTCTTACATATTAACTGCCATATATTAATTATAGTTTACTGATTTTTTCCTGAAAACAGTTTATTGTAAACCACTGTTTAAAATGTGAAAACCTGGTTAAAAGAATAACCCTAACTTCTACACTCAGAGAATGGCAGGTAACCTCCTGCTAACCTGCCTCCGGCCGCCTTCCCCTCAGTGCGCATGAGCCTTAACTTTTCAGGCAGGTGCTTTCTCCTCCAAGTGCCTGGTAGATTTGGGCAGAGGGGGGGCTGGAGTGCTTTCAGCAGTACTCCGGGAGAATTCGGGTACTTGTTTTTCCCCCCCTAGAGGTGGGTAGGCTCATAATGGCCGTTTTTCTTCACAAGCATCATCCTTTGCAGGATCTCCGTTTTGACTGCCAACAACAAAGCTGGATTATTCGGCACCATACTGCTGTGTGGGTCAGGCTGCCTTCTACAATAGAGCGACATTTTTCCAATTTAGACCTAATAAACTACCAAACAACAGTTCCTATCAAAGCAGGAAAAATTCTCTCTGAAGTCTAAATTACATGAATTATTTAAATTAATCAAATAAATCAGGTATTTGCCATTTATCCTGTTCACCAGTGTCTGAGTCCTTCCTGAAGACTGTATTTGTCTGAAATGCCAAAGTGAACTGTCCACTGGCATTTGGGGAAATCCCAGCAGCACCACCACGAGATGTGCACTGTTTGACTGAGGAGAGGAGGGAGTGGACGGGGCAGCAGGAAGTGAGTTCCCTTTCAGAATGCTGTCCTTGGGTCCGCACCAAGGTTCTGCGCCAGCTTGACTTTGAAAGAGCTGAGCAAGCCAACCTCAGAGAATCTTCTTTTGGACGGCCACGAAAGCTGGGGCCCGCACTGACTTACGGGACTTTAAATCTAACATCTTGCTTAATAGTTAAGGATAAGATTAAATTATTTTAATAAAATTATATCTTATAATTCTTAGAATTTTAAAGTTTCAAGTAGAAACTTTAATTTTGTCTTTACGTTTAAGAAATTAAGCATGTTTTCTAGACACAGGCTCACATCACTTTCAAAAACACTTCCTTAAACTCACCACACTTCACTTCTCCCATCGGAACGGAGGGACGGCCACTCCTCTGAGGAGGGAGGGAGGCAGTGTGCACAAAGCAGGGATGAGGCTGGATGTTGTGAAAGGAGGGGTGCATGCGTGTGGGGTAAAGTGAGTTAGGAAGTTATTTTCTAAAGTGTTACCACTAGAAATAGCGCCTCGCCGAGTTCGGATGACTAACACCTCAAATAAAGTCTGTAAGTCCGCACTCCCGGGAATAAGGTCCCTCTCCTGTGGGACCTTCTTTTGTACTTTCACGTATGGCACCTAAGTCCCCCCGGCAGCTACAGAAAGGACATAGTGCGAGCAGCACAACCACAAAATAAAAGTCCAGTCTGAACAAACCACTGCCCGTCCCTGGCTTGAGTCCGCGGTGGTTATTTGCATAATTGGTAACTTGTGTGCAGGAACGGCCACAGAACAGAGTCTTCTGTAACTTGTGTTTATCTAAGTTATCTCCCTTAATGACTTGTTGAGAAAAATTCCATTTTAAAGTAAGATATGGGAAAAGAAAAAGGTTTTCCAACTCGACTCTCATATTTTAATCCTTATTTCCTATCATTTGACAGGGGCTAAGAGGTCATAAAAGAAGGCGGTCTTTTCTTTGTGATGCGGTGCTGCTGTTATTCGAGGGTACAGACACCGTCATCTGCCCTAGGAGGAGCCGCCTGGGGAAGTCTCCTGGGGCCACCCACACGTGGTCTTCACATTTGTCCGGCTGTATGCTCTGTCTCAGAGCCGTTAACAATGAAAGTGAACCCTAGCTTTCCACACGGTGAATGTGGCCATTATTCTCCTGTCTCTTTCCACACCTCCATCAACCGCTGCAGTGACAAGCAAACCAGGGCATGCACATGGTGTGAACTACCTGGTACAGAATCCGTCTTCCCTGCGACTGCCGACGGGCACGGCCACACTCTGCCTGGGAAAGTCCTGCGGAACCACAGCCGTCAGGCTCCAGCACTGGGAGCTGCCGGCACCTGTGGCCGGAGAGAAGGCCAGAGAGATCTGTTTCTGAAGCAGAGATGCATCCAACGCTGACTGACTGAGGTCAGACATTAAATCCCAGCAAGGAAGGGAGCTGCAGTGCACAGCAGGCTGCTCGCCACCTGGGCAAATGCTGAAGGTAGTGCTGTCGGGAACGCGAAAATACTGAAACAAAGAACAGACGATGCAGAGAGCACACTTACTACAGTACACAGAGAAGTTAAGGTTTTTCAAGCAAAGTGTCTAAGAAACCATAGCCATGTAATCTCAGGGGTGGCCCAGACCTAATGCTTCAGGAAGCCCCCAGGTGGGGAGAAGCAGAATTTATTGTCAAATCCCTTCCCTACAATGCAAATGTTATTGACCTCTATTTCCCACCTGGGTACTTCTGCTCACCTATTTACTTATTAATATGTTTTTATTGATTTCTTAAGAGAGAAACATCAATCAGCTGCCTCCTGCACGTGTTCCACTGGGGATCGAGCCCGCAATCTGGGCATATACCTTGACTAGGAATTGAACCTTCACCTCCTGGTTCATAGGTCAATACTCAACCACTGAGCCATACTGGCTGGGTTGGTCACCTATTTATTTTAACAACACTTTAATGAATCAAGATAAAAATGTAAATACTGCAATTCATGGTAAACGTAGAAGAATAAGACTTTCATCTGAATTTTGTTGTTCTACTGTAGTATTTAGGAGCTGAAAGTAAGAGATAACGCTGAATGTAGACAAAGGTAAAGAAAGATAATACTTTCCTACACGATAGTTTCAATAGCATAAAACAATAGCTACCATTAGGATGCTCTGTATTTAAGTCCTTTTAAAATATCTTCCTTCTCTCTACATATAACTTCATTTTAACTGTATAAAGAACTGCATAAAAACCCTCCTTGGATTTGTTTTCCGCGTATTCTGCCATGGAGATGCTGACATAAACGAGTTGGTACATTTTCACGTTTACTCTCCCGGCGGACCCGGAGCTCGGTGCTCCCAGCCTCGGCCCAGCTGGGGCCCAGCCCTGCGCCCACAGGCTTCTCCAGGCGCCGCAGCTTGAGACATGGGAGCCAGGCCACAGGACCTCGCGCCTGTGCTGGACGCCTGTGCCGCAGCCTGAGACCTGGGAGCCAGGCCACAGGAGGACCTCGCGCCTGTGCTGGACGCCTGTGCCGCAGCCTGAGACCTGGGAGCCAGGCCACAGGAGGACCTCGCGCCTGTGCTGGACGCCTGTGCCGCAGCCTCCCAGCGGACAGGGTGGGCGGTGACTGCGCGCTGTGTCAGGATGTGTCTGCTTGTTAATTACCTTGCAAGCACTGACCATGACATCCACAGTCTTAATTAAAGCAAGAGCAAATGCATTTCTCTTTACCTATATTCAGCATTAGCTTTTTATTTGTTCTAGATTTTAAAAAGTTGATCCTACTTTATTGTAACTTATTGAAACTTAAGACAAGCCAATCACATTGAGAATCACTTACCTCTATTTCAGAATGGGGCTTGGAGACAAGTAACTGTGGTTTATAAAATATTTGATATGGGGTATTATTGATTACTGTAGTCTTGTCTTCAATCTGAATAATCTGTATGCCCTGCTGTACCATGGAGGAAATGCAGAACTGACACAACTGCAAGAAATTGGGGGAAGAGTGCACTTGAGAACCTTATAAGGCAAATAGAAATCTCCTGGCTATTTTTTAAAGGTCATTTTACATTGGGTTTCCCAGGTCAGTACCAAGTTACCTTCCACTCCAGAGTATTTAACAGAGTCCCCTCTCAGTTTCAAAAGTGCCCAGGCCCCTAGTTACTCTACAAACGGGGTGCTTCAGCAAACCAGTTAGTTTTACTGCCACCGTGTAGCGACCGATAGAGACTTGCTTTCAAGTTACTCCCTCACAAAATATTTATTTATAAAGCACCTTTGCATAAACAAACGCCACTCATCCTTTTCAACATAAAAAATTCAACGAAACATTCCTCCTCTCTTCCTTGTGTGCATGAGAACAGCTGTCTCGCTGAGTGCCTACCTCGCCAAGGGGAGTTCTGGGAACTTTAATGCTGCTGCTAATGAAATCATAATGATTGGCCCTCATGTAGTGCCTTCTGTGGCTCCCTGTATTTCATGCATGTTAACTCACAGAGCCCTCACAACAGCCACATGGAGTCACTACTCTTATCCCCATTTTACAGACGAGGAAAATGAGGCACAAAGAGGTTATGTAACTCGCCTAAGGTCGCAAATATAAAGAGGGTTGGACACCAAGCAGTCTGGTTCCATGGTGCTGCTCTTAATCACTACATGTATCATCTCACGACCTTAGCATGTTATAGGAACTGGTGCTCAGAGAAGACATTATTGCCTAAAGGTACCCACCTAGCAAGTGGCACTATCAGGACAGCAGTTCTAAACATGTGGTCTGGGCCCCATGGTCTGAGGGGGTGTCTTTGAGATCCTTGGAGGGGTCCAAAGGTCAAAACTGTCTTTAAAATAATACTAAGATGCTATCTGTCCTTTCCACTCTAGTTCTCTCCTGAGTGCACAAACGGAGTTTTCTGGAGGTTATAGGATGTATGATGTCATCACTTTCATGACTAATGGATTGTATGTGTATCCTCGTGCTTTAATTTTTTTGTTTTGATTTCTAATTTGATAAATATCAATAGGTATAACCCACATGAGCGAAAGATTTTGGGAGGTCCTCAGTAATTTTAAAGGGTCCTGAGAATAAAACGTTTGAGAATCGCTGCTAAAGAATAATGAGATATAAATATATAAAATAAATTTTCCAGCAGTTCATTCATTCATTCACAAACATTTATTCAGCCTTTGCTGTGGCTACGCTGTGAGGTGCTGGACATATTGGGTGTTTGACTGTATATCATAACATTTTTTCCAGGTTTTGATGGTAGTTCTCAACTTACAACTATTCAACTTTGGGTGATTCACGCTTACAGCTCTTTGCCATTTACACCCATGTTCCAGTATTTTGGCCGGCAGAGCATAAACATGTGTTGCCCAGACAACTTTGAGGAAATGGATACCAGCCTTGAATATTGAAGAAAGACCAACTTCTTTGTATCAGAGAAATTTATTTTTAAAAAGTCACCAAGTGACCCTAACATTTCTTAAGAAACTTTTCAAAGATGCCTGTCAAACCTAACTTTTCCCACAGAAAGGCCACTGAATTATACTCCCCCCATGAAGTATTCCTTTCTTTTTCTGATTTGGGACCGCTGAAACAACGAAGATATGATTAAGTACAGCAGGAGACCTCGACATGGTACAACAGGATAGCGCACTTTCATACATGCAGTTTAATATGACTCGTCACTGTACTATTCAGCTTCATTGGTTTTCATGGACTTTGGAACATTTGTATTTAATTAATAACTGCTTAAGTATGTTTTTTGTATTCAGATCTTTAAAGACATGGGTACCAGTCTCCCGTACAAGAATACAGCTCCCTCTTAGAGCACTGGTTCTATGGGAAACCTGAATGGAGGCCGTCACTGCGCTCAGGACCGAACCTGTGTGGCAGGAGCCTTTGTCCTTTTAGGTGTTGCTCAGAATGTTAGCAACTCTACGTCCTCCTCTACCAGAAGGAGGCCAACTACAATCTGTGGGGATCTGTGAATACATCAAGTGACTGCTGAGTGTCCTGAGCTGGAGTAGTTACCAGGTAAATTATGTGATGCAGCTTTTACCACTGGCATAAGGAAAAACCTATAAAACGGAGAGGTCTAAGAAATCACGTGTTTCACTGTTATAAATTGTCTAGAACAAGTAGTACCAAAGAGGGATTACAAAGGAAAGGGTGGGCTCATTTTAAGCAGGCTGAGGGGACGGCATGCTACTTGCCCTGACCCACACAACTTTAGTCCTACCTTCTGATGTCCTGGGAAAGCACCGAGTCTTATTTCAGCATCAACAAACCCTTCTTCATCCAGTGACACAACTTCGCCATTCCCTCCATCTTTCCACTTTGGAGATGTCAGGTTATGAACCAGTTTAACTGCTCCTGACTTGTGCACAGTGTTTGTATTTGCCCAGTATATTCCAATTTGAAAAGCTTCCTGGAAAAATAATGCTTCAATTATAAAGTATTATTCTTAACTTTGATATTTTTATCTCAATTCACAGGAATTTTTTTTTATATTACAGTGGGGCCTTGACTTACGAGTGTCCCGACTAACGAGTTTTTCGAGATACGAGCTGTCTCTTGGCCGATTTTTTGCCTTGAGTTGGGGAGAAAAG
>NW_006288434.1:4462442-4462681 GCF_000327345.1 Myotis davidii
TCTCACTCGTTCACTTTAAGATTTGACATACGAGTAATTTGAGTTACAAGCTCCGTCACGGAACTAATTAAACTCGTAAGTCAAGGCCCCACTATATATAATAGGTCTATTTAGGCAAACAATTCCTTTATGGTTTTCTCTTTCTTTTTCTACTTTCTTTCTTTTTGTAATGGCAGCACACATTTTATTTTAGGTCTCACTGTTTTCTTTGATTCATGATGGAATTCATATTTATGGAA
>NW_006288434.1:4462725-4470635 GCF_000327345.1 Myotis davidii
TTTATTTTAGCACTGTTTTCTTTGATTCATGATGGAATTCATATTTATGGAAGAGCTGAATAAAACCAAACCCAAGCTGTAACTACCCTATAAATACCAAAGGCTTAAAAACTGAAGGTTTCATTTCATTTGACAAAAGAATAACATGCAACTTTAGGTCCATGGAGGTCAACATTCCAATTCCATAAGGTAACATCATTTGATTATTTTTTAAAAATGCAATTGAATAAAGATGTTTATGAACTGAAGTCCCCCCAAAAAGAACTCTCAAGTTGTTCCCTATCTGGAAAACATGTTACTTAGGTGTCCCTTGTACTCTATTTTCTTATAGATTTATGTGCCCTTTAAAATGAGCTAGCCTTACTGAGAAAATTCCCTGTGAGGGAACATAAATCTTCCTGTGAAGTTCTGTCTGTGGTTAGGTTTCCCCCCCTGACAGTGATGATTCCATGTTATTGTCAACACTGGGTGGGCATCATGATTATGGAATTCAAATCCACTTATTTAAAAAGGGGGCCCTGACAAAAATGGTTGCTCAGAAATCCTCAATTCTTAACCATCTTGCAGATCTCTGGGGGGTCGGTTAGCACAGAATATGGCTCTATGGCCTTAATATATCTGAGCAGGCTGGTTCTAATGCTTGTCAAACATCCAGTACACAATGGAAATGAGAATGTAACAGTACAAGTTATCAAAGTTAATGATATCTCAAACATGAATACTGCTGATGGGCAAAAAAGGACGTCTGAGATGTTTGAATATCAAAGAACATTCCATACCCCTTACATGTGCATCTCAGAGGACAGTTTCCCACATCTGATTCATTCTGCTGTGAACATAAATGCAACCTCAGAATAAAAGCTAGCTGTTGAAAGAAAGGAATTCATATTAGTTAAAAAAAGTTATAGTACCTGAAAATTAGGAGGAATAATAATTTTGCCAGCAGGAACCTGCAGAACAATCTTCTCTCCTTCAAACAGCCAGAGGTCCCACTGGGACTGATTGATTAGCAGGGCCCAGGGGAGAAGCTCTATCAGCAAGGTTCTAACATGTGGCTTCCAGACTGACAGCTTCACGCGCATCGGGCTGTCCCACTGACTGAGCTGCTCGTTCCTGTTCCAAAGACCACATCAAGGGACTCGGTGAAATGCAGCTACTTCAGTGTTCAGGAAACATGGCTAAAGACCCCAGACACACCGTGTCCGGCAGGACACCTCTTCACACCACCATTATCTAATGCTGGGTGTGCACCAGGAGAAACTTTTCATGCAATTATGTGCCAGATTATGAGTAAAGTCATCTACAAAACACATCTACTGGATGATAAAAGGGCGGAATCTGACACATACAGGCAAGTATCTTCTTACAAACACACCTTTTATTTTGGATATCTAACTCTGTTGTGAATGGTCTTTTATTACTTAATATTGAGAAATGTTTGTAGAAAAAGATTGCTGGAGGACATTACCTGTCAGTATCCTTCCTGCTATAGGGCCACAGGGGGTGAAGGGACTTCTCTGGCCCGTAGAAGTCATCAAGGATCTGGTGAATGGGACCTCCCGGGTGCGCCTTCGAAGCTATCTGCTTAACGAGGCACGTTGAGATGGGGACAGCGCAATGTGAAGGATCATCTTCTTCTCTGGGAAGTGGGGAGAAAAAGCAAGAATATCAGGTTTCCACAGTGGTCTGCAACTTACGGAAAAGATTTAAGTAGAAAGGTAGTATAGTCCGGTATTTCTTTTGTGAGGTTGAGTCAACTTTTGGTGTTTGCATGAACTGGCCCTGGCTTCTTCCTCTTCCTACCCCTCCCCCGACCACAACCGTGCTTGGGTGAGGTCTCTATTCATCTCTTCTTCTGTGAGAGAAATTATGTGCCAATTAAATTTTCTGATAATCCCTCTTGTTTACTTCTAAGCTTAATAAAAAAAAGGCTGAATTTTATTTAAAACTATAGAACAGTCGGCAGGATAATTTTAAAACAACATTATCATAAGATATCATACAAAAACCTCAATCTTCCCTCTTCCTCTCAATAGGTTAATTTTCTACTGAACTTCTCTTAGGAAAATACAAGGATTTTCCCAGTACCTTGCTTGAAATGTGAGGTGATGCACAAGGTCAGGCTCTATGTTTTGCAGTGGTTTCTCCTGCCCTTTTCCTGGAATAATCTGTGTTTCACTCAATCCCAGACTCCTTTTCTCCAAATGTATGATAATGGGGTCTGGAAGATGACTCCTCATGATAAAGAGAGGGCTGAACACAATCTGTAAAAAATAAAAGGACAGAAGAACTTTCATATTTGCTTTGTTGCAGTATTCCAGCTGTTTGATGCCGAAACAAACGTCATAAATCTCTTCCTTGGGTCACTGTGACCTTAATTTATTTCAGAACAGAAAAGGTCAGAGTCATATACCATATTTTAGGATTGGGAAGCACTCACCAGTCGCTGTTGCACTTGAGAGTTGGGTTCCAAAGTCAGAACAGTGCACCAGACGTAAATGATGGAGCTGTTTGAAGATGGCACCTGCAGGTGGCATAGAAAAGGGTCCCATCAAACCCCAGGTCACTGATTAATGAAAATAAGGCACAGATATAATACCGGGTGGGAGGATTAAAAGGTTTGAAGTTATAGAAAAGAGCCATAAAAAAGAAAACTAAGCAAAAACAGACTTCATTATGGCATCAAGTGGATGTGCAGTGAGTTAATGGGGGCAACTGTTTCCATCAAGACGAGGGGACTTCTACGGGGAGAGACTGATATGAGACAGAGTGGGAGAATGGAAGAGAGGATTTGTCCTTTATGGGGATGAAAGTGATGATGGTGGAGATTGAGGGAGAGATTAAAAAAGTCACAGGTCATCACAGATTCCTGAGTGGGGAGGACACTCTTTTTCCCAACAAAGCCTGTGCACCAGCAGCTTTTTCAAGATACAACTCGCCTTCCTCTGGGAGGGGCAGCATTTGGCTACACGAACGCCTGGACCGGATACACACGTGTGGTCCTGGGATGGGGAGGAAGTCTGAGAAGCAACACACAACGCCACTTCGCATTATTTCAGGTCTCCCCTCTTTTGAATACACTGCCTTTTATTTTTATTACTGAGAGCATTACAGACGTCCTTCATATTCCCAGAATAAGTCATCTTTTAATCAGAGGTCTGTATTGAATACAGGACATCCTGACAGTTTTAATTGTAAAGCTGCTCTCCTCTCGATCGTGCCACTTCTCGTACCTGGATGACAACGCTGTGCTCGGGGGCGGCGGACTCCAGGCACACGTCCCTCGACCAGTCTTCATCTCCTTTGGCCTTCACACACAGCTCCGTCAGCTCACTGTTTTCCAGGATGTAGGAAGGCAACTTCTGCTGGGCTGTGAGGCAGTCAAAATGTTCTCGAACCACAGCTTGTCCATCGTGACCCATGTAATGCTGGACGACTTTCAGTTCTATGCTTTGAGACAAGTAACTACAGATGATCTGTCTTCCACAGATGATAATCTAAAAGACAATAAATAAATAAGGCCTTCATCACTTCTGAAGGGTTGCAGGTTGGGGTGCATGTGGGAGGCAACTGATAGATGTCTCTCTCACCAATGTCTCTCTCTCTCGCTCCTTCCTCCTCTTTTCCTCCCTCCTTCCACTCTATCTAAAAGTAATGGAAAAATAGGCTTGGGTGAGGATTTAAAAAAAGAAGGAAGGAAGGAAGGAAGGAAGGAAGGAAGGAAGGAAGGAAGGAAGGAAGGAAGGAAGGAAGGAAGGAAGGAAATGAAGTCTCTGGCTGGGTAGCTCAGCTGGCCAGAGTGTCATCCAGTTACACCAATGTTGCGGGTTCCATCTCCAGTGAGGGCACATACAAGAAGCAACCAATGAATGCATAAATAAATGGAGCAACAAATTCATTTTTTCTCTCTCTCTCCCTCTCTCTTTCTCTCTCTCTCTCCATTCCCTCCCCCCCTAAACTCAATTAAAAAAGAAAAAGAAAAAAGTTATTACCTTAGAGAGTGCAAGAAGAAAAGAGGCTTAAAAGGAGAGAGTTTGCAGCATTCAAAGGAGAGACAGTTGGGGGGGGGGGTGCAGGTCCAGCTAGAAATACTGGCCATATATGCTTGAGAGGGAAGGTAGGGCTGGAGATAAAAGACTTGCAAATGTTCACAGGAAAATAGTTTACTTGGAAAATAAGGTAGAGGCTCAAACCCAGCAACTGACCAACACTTTAGGGAGAGCTTCTCCGGGTGAGAAGTCAAAACTGGGACGGGGGAACAAGGGGTGAAGGGGTGGAGCAGGCGAGAGCAGCGCTGCGGGAGCCCCAGGAAGGGACTGGCCAAGGGGAGGTGGTCAATGGTACAAATGATGCAGCAGAAAGAAAGGATGGGACCGAAAACAAGACTTCCCTCTGGTAGCTGAGAGGGCGGTTGTGGTCACTCTGTTCGCTGAAGCTGATTTCCAAGGGTTTATTCTATTCTTACGCAATAAGACAATTTGTTACTCAGATGCCTAGTTGTATTTTATTTTATTCAGGTTTTTCCTATAGTGTAGAAGCATGTATCTTTATAAAACACACAGAATTACTCATTAACCCCATGGATTACCCAACTGTTCAGTCAGCTAAGAGTATAGTTCATAGTAGGGACTAAGAAATCTCTCTTAAATAGATTGAAATGGAAAAGACAATGCAAAATTTGTTCTTATAGAGTGAATATTTTCAGAAAGCAAATCCTTCCATAATAGGAATACTCACCATAATGGGGGAAATAGGACTTTCCCATCTGGATTTCCTTCTCCGTAATATTATTTCAGGTTATAAAATAATAACTAGTGTAAACACTGCAGAGTTACAGGCCTAAGCATGTGATGGTTCATTTTATGTGTCAGGGCACACAGATCCGGTCACGCGTGGTCTGGTCCGGGTGTGTCTGGGAGGCTGCCTGGATGAGATTAACATCTGAGAGGGCTGATGCGTGAAGCAGACTGCCCTCCAAATGAGCGTGGGCCTCGTTCTATCAACTGTGGATCTGAACAGAGGGGCCTGAGTTGTGGGGGGAACCCCGCCTGCTGACTGCCGGAGCCGGACACTGGTTTTCTCGGCCACTGGACGTGGACTGAAACGTCAGCTCTTCCTGGGCCGGCCTCCTGCTGGTTTAGGACTCGACCTCCACGCCGGCCACAGGGTCTCTGACTTGCAGACCTTGAATCTTGGGACTTCCTGACCTCCATAATCATGTGAGCCAACTTATCACAAATCTTTCCGTTCCTTCTGTCCGTGCATACATAATATATGTGTGTCAATATCTGTGCGCGCACACACACCTTCTGGTTCTTTCTTTGAAGAGCCCTGACTAATACCAGCCTTTCACAAATTAACTCTTTTCATCTCACAGCAACCTTATAACATAGGTGCTACGATGACTCCTCATCTTAACAAGGAGAAAATGGAGGCACAGATGGTGAATGACTTGCCAATATTACCCACTTGGCACAGAGTCTGTGCAGATAATCACCTTGACAGTCTCTCACCGATACCTATGGATTAAGAAAACTTAGAACTATAGAAAGAGGATAAAGGCTGCCCATCATAATGTAAATGTGGCAGACACCACTGGTTTTGTTCCAAATAGCTGGCCCCTCCTCCTCCCTTGCTATTAAAAACCCTGACTTGGTTTAGGTCTCAAATATCAGCAAAGCATTCAGGGAAGTGTACTGAGTACTGTATCATCATTGGCATAAGCTAATCCTGGTAGTTCCTTTTGCAATGATTAAGGAAGAAACGTGGGACTCTTGGCTAACAATATGTAAGGAAAGACTGCTAAAAGGCTCTGGGGGAGGCTTGCTCCTGGATAAAAAGGGGGACAAGTCCTCTCTCCTGGCCTGGAAGGTGTTAGGAGAGGAACGCAGACCCCTCTGCGGCCATCCCGAAGCTGGAGGGAAACCACGTGGCGGCAGAGCAGCCGAGCATCGAGGCGCTTAGCTGACCACCATAACAGTGTCTGCCTCAATAACCTGCCATGAAGATTAAAAAGCCTATTTTGTAACTTTAAGCTGAAAACATCCTAACTGATATTTTTGCTATGTCACTAAGGATATTTTGTAACCATTGTTTTTAATGAACTATTACTTACACAAACATGAACGACTATTTAAGAACTATAGTTTTACCCCCAAGAACCTGTTGTATTGACAGAAGAAAAATTGTTATTGCTGTTTCAACTTGCATTATTTGAATAGTGAGGTTTAGCATTTTCTTAAACATTTACTTTCCAACGATTTATTCCTTTCAGTTTTCTTTAGAAGGAATACATCTGTGAAAACCAAGCTGTGCTTAACTGTTATATTTCCCCTAGATACTCTGGCCATTATATATATATTTAAGACAAAAACAATGTTTTCACAATAGCTAACATAACACTCAACTGAACTATGGGTCCTAAATTAGGAGGCAAGTTTTTCTTTAGTGTATGCAAGGGGTTAACACACATTCACGATGACTATTTTGATGCCACAGCATCACCCAACTTTAAGCAAACATTCGAGAGCTCTGGGGCCGTACGGAAGTCAGTTCGCATTCCGGATGAGCCAGCCTGGCCGTGCACCACGGCACTCTTGCTTCAGAACCTTTGGGCCCCAGGAGGTTGGGGAGAATTTCACTGTCTCTCACAGAAACCACGGCATCTCTGCAACCATCTGGGACTCACTTTGTTTAAAGACAGAGATCGTCTTGGTGGGTTTTATATAGTTTCATTTTCAACTAAAATGCCTGTTAAACAGGCTTTCAAATTTGATAAAAAGAAAACTTTAAAAGTGGCCAGGAGGGAAGGCCACTGGCTGAGGGGCATCCAGCACGGCTGCTCCTCCTGGCCTGTGCGTGCGGCTCCCACGCAGGGTTCCGTGCAGGCACGTCTGCTTTTCTTCAAAGTGGCAACACTTACAGGGCCTTTATTTTGAACATTATGGTTAGAATTTCAAGATTAATTTATCAGTTGAAGACAGCTACTTAATTTTTTAAATGTAGGGTTTCTCTTTAATACACATTTCCAGGTTTCACACTAATTCCCCTCTTTCCCCAAAGCCACAAAGATGTGTACTGAAGATTTCCACATATGATTGTACTTAGCAGGTTTCAGAACTCTTATTAGATCAGTGCCAAGGAGAATAGTGATATTAAAGAAGGACTCCAGAGCACCAGATGCACTGGAAAATGATATCTCAGCCATGATTAAAAGTGTATGGATAAAGATACCAATGTCTACACAGACATACACACGTACATGTAAGGTTTTAGAGTGGTGCAGCTCCATCAGGGGGTGGAAAACATGGAAGCAAATCCGTGTGCATGAGTTGCTGTACAAAGTGCCTGGGAATCTGTCATTCAGTGGGGAAATGCGAGGGGCAGAGGAAAGGCGGGGTACAGACAATAACCAAAAGTCACTGCTCAGAAGAGCACCAGTCAATTTTCCATTACACAGGGGCCTAGTAATGTGGTCAAGGTACACCATCTCCCCAGTAGGGCTTCGTAATGAGGCAGCTGCAGTTTATTGCAAATTCCCAGGCCCAGGCTGAGTAGAAGGAAAGAAACTAAGAGACAGGGAGGCAGGCATCCACAAAACTCTTCTCAAGGCTTGGTTCCTATCTTCCTCCCTGACCCGGCTAATTGAGGAAATCTGTGTCTCTGATGTACTTGAACTAGAGCTAATCTCAATGTTAATTAATCTACCCTGACAATAAAATAATAAATCCATTTTAAAAAGACACTAAATTTTTGCTTGTGTGTGTGTGGTGGTGGTGGAGGGGAGGAGGGAGAAGTATAAAGGGAGAGAGGGAGGAGGGAGGAGGGAGAGAGGGAGAGAGAGAGAGAGAGGCTAAAAAGCACTGACTACAAAGGTCTTTCATGAGTTCAATAGCCGCAGCGGTGCCTTT
>NW_006288434.1:4470661-4495226 GCF_000327345.1 Myotis davidii
CCTTTCAGTAACCCAGGTTCAGCATTAACCACTCGCCATTTGCTTCATTCCAGGTTAAATAAATTGCTGCTTTTGTGTCCTGCGTTTCACAACCTGCTAAGTTTTTAAATGGCTCTAACATAGAGCTCAATCTCACCTGACTACAAGAAATGCGAACATTCAAAATATAACTGAAGTGTGTGCCTTCCTGACAGTGGGGATGTGCAAGGGACTTCCAGCTCCTCTGGGAGATGATGGCACGTCCCTTCAGACAGGTGAAGGCTGCCCGCTTCATTACAGCTCTCCAATAGGACTTTTCTGTGTGGCTAGATTCTATTTTTTTTTTTTTTTAGGATTATTGATTATAAATAGGGTAGAAGCAGAAAAAAGTGTGAGAGGCAGTACCCACAGAAGATGATTACCAACATTAATCAGTACAAATAACATTTGGAAAAATTCTGAAATGTCATTTGGCACCAGATGTCTTAAAATATGTATACTAGTATTTGACATTAATGCAAAGAATGATTAAAAGAATTCCTTAAACTTGAAATGTATGGAAATTATTTTTGTTAGTTATGTTTTGAACCCCTCTTTATATTAATACTTTAAAAAAAATAATGAACAACATAAACTGATGAACAAAAACAGATCCAGAGACAGAGAAGCATCGAGCAGACCGTCAAACCTCAGAGGGAAGGTAGGGGAGGCTGGGGGTAAGGGGGAGAGATCAACCAAAGGACTTGTATGCATGCATATAAGCCTAACCAATGGACAGACACCAGAGGGGTGAGGGCATGAGTGGGGGGTGGGTGGGGGGTAATAGGGGGATAAGGATACATATGTAATACTTTAATTAATAAAGAAAAAAATGCTTAGTTTGAAAACTAAGAAAATCAGCAGAAGTTTTGGGACAAACATATATTTAAAAGATTAGTGTAGCCCTAACGAGAATTTGGTGAGACAAAACAATGAATTTTTGTTAAAGAATGAAAATACATGTTTTTAGTTTGGGAATATGCATCAAGTACCACAAAAACATTCATATACTTTGCTCACGGAATTAAATTTTATAGCAAATTATATTAGGGATAGACTCAGAAATTTGGACATCTATTTATACACAAAGATATTTATTTATAAGTATTTATTACAGTGACAATTGGAAATTATCTAAAAACCCAACAACAAGAAAATGCTTTTTCAATGGATCATATGGTAAATTAATATGCAACCATTCAAAGAAAATTTTCAGGAATTTTAGATAACATGAGAGAATTATGTTTTAAGTGGAAAAAAAAGTTGAAAAATTGTTATTATAACCAGATCTCAAGTTGTTTAAAAACATCTACATAGAAAAAATACATGAAAGTAATAATAGTATTTATCTTTGAGTGGTTGAGTTATGGGTAATTTTTATTTTCTTCATTAGACTATCTGTGGTTTTAGAAATATTTTATAACAGTTAAAATAAAAATAACAAAAGTGAACTAATATTTTCTGGGTGCTTTCTTTTACAAAGGGAATATAAAACATGTAAAGATTAAGAAATTTGTCTAAGATCATATGGGTAATAGGTACTAGTTATGGGAAATCTTTTACAATCAGAAAAAAGAAACAGGTAACATTTTTGAGAATTGAAAAAAAATGTATTTTTCATGACCAACTTTTTTGACTTGTGGGGAACTATTGTAGTGTGTCATATCTGCTCCGGAACATTATATATATTCATTTATCCCTGAAATTTAATGTCACTCCTTGAAAATATGTAATATGCATGAAAGAATGAGAGACTTAGAGTAAACAAAACAAGTCCAACTGGTGCCACTCCTGCCTAGGAGTATGTCATCATTGTTATTGTAACGAAAGCTTCCTGGGTTACGACAGTGGGCCAGACATGTTGTGAGGACTTTACATGTAAAACTCATTTAATCCTCCCACTAACTTCTTGAGGAAGCACTATTACTATCCCCATTTTACAGATGAGGAAAGTGATTCACAAAGGTTAAATAACTGGCAAGATCACATAGCTAAGCAAGGGCACATAGCCAATTGCCTTAACCACCAGGACCTACCACGGAAACCATTTCTTCATAGAAGGACCCTGCCATTCCACTAGTTGGTAGTTGCCCCAACAACTTCATGCACAAGAGGTGGATGAACTGGGAAAGGTCAGACAGAGCTGTGTGGTCAAAGCATGGCCCTGACCGGAAGCATCATCACTTGAGAACTTGTTAGAAATGAGCACATCACACCAAGAATTCCTGGACCTGGTCCCGTGGGAGTGTGACCAGGAATCTATCTTAAGTCCCCAAGGACTGTGATAATACTCTTCAGCTCGACAACCACTAGCCTAGAGAGAAGGACGGTAGGAAAAGTAAAGAGAGCAGTAAAATTTACTGATTGTAGTTTCACCTAAGAGAGAAGGAAAGTAGGAAAACATCCTCGCTTCCCTCCTGTTCTTGAAGGTGCAGAGGGGCGTCCTCCCAACAAGGTGTGTGGCTGTTCTGTCCACCTCACAAGTTCTGAGGAATGGTCAAAACTGGCTGAATGGTAATGATTTCGACTCAAAATTAGGAAAAAGACCTCATTAGTAGCTATAAGTAACGGGAAGGGCTGCTGTGTGAGAGCATGAGCCTCTCATCGCCTGGAGTATTCAAACAGATGCTGGAGGACCTTTTCTCAGGCACGCTGGTGAGTGAGGAGGTGGATAGGCAATCTTGGAAGACCGTGAGTGACAGAGTCAGAAAACCGGTCTGCACGAGCGGGAGGTATTTGTTGAGAGCACATCCATGTAAGAAGTTCTGAGGGCAGATGGGAGTCAGAGACGCTGCTTGTTCTTATGACTTTCCAGCTCAACACTCACACTGGTTAGGCAGTCCCCTCACTGTCTACTGGAAATGCCCTCCCTTCATCCACATTCTCCGTGTGTTACAAAGTCCAGCTCAAGTCATACCGCCTTAGTGAAACCTCTAAATTCCCTTCACACTTACTATTAGTTGTGTACGTTAAGTTTACATAAATTTGTAATTTAAGAGCAGACTGTGTCACATACTTAGTACCTTTCCTTTTACCCAGTTCCACTGTAGCCATCAGTTGACGGGGGAGACTACTCTATGCTTCACTTCTGAGATGCCTCTGTTATAGTTCTTATTTCACTTCTTTTGCCCACAATATTAACATGCAATTCAGCTGCGACCCGATTAGGTGTGGGCCAGGAATACCGTGTGGGTCCTCCTGTTCACCTCACCAGTTGCTTCCTGCTCACCCCTGGCAAACAGCAATGGCGTAGCCCTGCTCCATAGGGAGGCTCCCCCTTTCTGTTTCCGGGGCTGGGAGCTGCTGCTATCATGTCCTCAGATAACTACGTTCTGGAAAGACTGTTACAATCAAGATGCAGAGTGTATGTTCAAACCCGTATGACAAGCCCAGTTATATTGTGGGCAGTGAAGCCAGCTTTCAGATTTTCATACTTCCTTTTTTTCTTTCTACTCTTGTCATATGCTCCATGCTCGAGAAACATCTTTTAAAAACCACATTTTCACATCTTAAGAACACAAAAAAGTGTCAGATACTCCACCCCCCACCCCCTTTGCAGTCTTGGAACTTCAAAAGCAGCCCAAAGGAAGTTTTATAAAATACGTAGAAATATGTGCTGAGAGCTGAGGTTTTATATGCCAAGAGCTAGACTGCAGTGGGTTTTTACTGCAGTGAGCATGGACTCCTAGGAAAGAAGGCTGGAGACCCAGCCCGGGTGTCAACGCTTCCTCCCAGACTATGACTGCACGTATGAGAACCAAGTCCCGGTCATCCACTGGGGGTTATCCAGAGTCCCTTCACTCTTTGCTTTTTTTTCTTTCTCAATAAAGGCCTTTTGGCCATTTCACAGCTCATTAGCACCTCCACCAGAGGTAGGTGGTGACAGGGAGAAGAGGTGAAACTAAAATCAGTAAATTTTACTGCTCGTTAGCAGCTCTTGTAAAAGACAAGGACAAGGGGGTCTGAGCCATCTCCATCATCATCAGGACCATCCGCAGCATTGAAGTGCTCAGGTGCACGGCTGTGGTAGGTGTAACTGGGCCTATCACTGTGATTCTCTTTATTGTTATTTCCATTTCTTTAAGTTTCCCTTCCATTAATTACATCCAACATCCACCGACTAAGAGCTGTGGGGGTCATGAACACACGGGAACTTACCTGTTTTTGCACTCCACTGAGTTGCTGAACCTTGATGATGAGTGAAGCAGTTCGACCCTTGTACTGAATAGTTCTAATAAAAGTCCCGGCATGGTCCACGCTGAAGGGCTCTGACCAACGCCAATTGCCCCAGCCTTCGATACAGATGTGTAACAGCTGGAGGGAAAAACAATAATCGTCATAATGCCAAAAGTGCCAACAAAAATCTCGTCCTAAAATGAACGTCTCCTTGCTGGAAAACCTTCCTATTGGTAATATTTAGCATCTGTTTTCTTTCTAACCTGCATTATTCATCCACTTCCAGCTTATTCCACCAGGCTAAGAATAGCTAATATGCCACATAGAGTCAATGTGGTTTTCCAGATCACATTTTAAACCTTTTTAAAAATAATTGTCCGATCAAATGGTAAAAGGCCTGTTGAACATTTGAGAAAAGACCACTTCATTCATGTGGGGGAGAAGGAGGTTGAAATGTGAGATCAAAGAGCCTTGGTCTTGGCTGATAGTTTATTCCTTCTTTTGGCTAGATAGTAATTAAAGCTAAATTTGGTTTGTGGCATTATTTTTGACCCAAATTACCATTCTGTATTTTTTTATTTTGATAAAGAACAAAATAGCAATTTGATTATGCAGTTTATTTAATATACTCTCCTTATGAGGTCACATATATCAAATCAGAAACACCTTCAACATTTTGAATGTATAGAAAATATCTTTTATTTTTTCTAGTATGTATTTATTGTAACTTTCACCATTTGAGTCTTCTGATTCACATTCATATTTATTCATATAGTATTGCTGCTTTTGGTAATATTTAGATTTCTTTCATGGTCATCAAATATTTTCCATTTCCACTCCCACCCACTAAATGCAACTAAGAAAATGAGTCTGAGCAAGTATTCCAAAACAATGTAATAATTACTGTTTCTTTAGGACACA
This sequence comes from Myotis davidii, assembly GCF_000327345.1. Lineage (NCBI taxonomy): Eukaryota > Metazoa > Chordata > Mammalia > Chiroptera > Vespertilionidae > Myotis > Myotis davidii. The sequence continues at coordinate 4,475,777 of NW_006288434.1, forward strand.
TGTTTATATGCAAATAAACAATGTTCCCTATGATTATTAACTATAAGAAAATAAAACGGACATTTTAGGAAAAACATTTACATGATATACGAACTTAATATTTTCTTTTATATCACATATAAATTTTTAAAAGCTAACCAAAGGCTAAGCGCATGAAACATTTTCCCAATTAACAGAATAAAACTTTGAAAACATTCTATAAGAGCTATCATAATCAGTCCTTAAAATAAATACATTAAAGATTTGCATGGGAATTGTCATAATAACAAAAGTCTTTTGATGAAAAGATTATTTTTCAGTTTTAGCATTAAGAGGAGCACTTACAAAGTACTTAAATTAAGAAATTTCCCCGTGTGGGTAGATAGGGGCTGGGAGTGAAGGGGTAAAGGGGAGGAAAATGGGAGATATCTGTAATACTATCAATAATAATGAATTTAAAAAGAAAAAAAAAGAATAAAATACATACATTTAATCATAAAAACATTTTCCCAAGGTCATTGGTCACCATAATGTGATTTTTGGTGAAATATTAAGAGCTTTTTTTTTGGTTTGTTTTTTTATATATCTTAATAAAACATTTCTAAAAATCTAACTCATTTCCCAGCTTTTAATATGGCCCCACTCCAGTTCTTCCTCCACACAACTGCCAGTCATCAAAAGGCTACCTGCCATTCAGATGACTTCTAAAAAAGAAGGCTAACAGATTAAAACAAACAAACAAACCGAAAAACACCATTCTAGACAATAAATACCTTTAGGGAAAATTTGGTCTTACATGCACTCTACCATAAAGTTGGTATTTAAATATGAGTTACAGAAAAACAGAAAAAAACAATAGTGATGTTTGGAACCACTTCAGTTTTTGTAGCAGCGACTGGGAAAAAAGCTTGGGCACACACAGAACTAAAAGAAACAAGAAAGTTGTTTTCTTTGGAGAGACTAGTAGCTGGAAATGACCAAAAAAAAAAAAAAAAAAAAAAAAAAAAAAAGGCAAGGTACGTAAGGTCGAGCTCAACTATATTTAATTTTGAAAATTTCATAGCTTCTAAAGAAACTGTAATGTACACCATGTAATTTTAATTGAGGAGTGTTCACATTTGCATATGAGCGCAGTTTTAGGCAGCTGCTCACTCTGTGTACACAGCTTTTAATGACTGGATGTCACCAAGGAATATGCTGTCAGGTTTCACTTGGCAGCTAGTGGTTCTCAAAATGTTGGCGCAGTATTTTCTTTGAATTACAAAAATTCAGATTCATTTGGATTTAGTTCACACAGAAAAGTTAAGTAGGAGAAAAACATAACACTTCTTCCCACATGCATCACCAGTTGAATATTTGCAATGTTTGATCTACTGTTAAAAAGCATCTAAATATCACTGGCAAGTAGATGTATATAATTTATGAGGACAGGAATTACATTCCTGAGGGGAAATCTACAGAAGGGAATTCAGCAGGCCTGCTTTCCTAGTCCTCCTTCCTGTGGTGTCACTGACTTGGGCACGAGGCAGATACCCACGGACATCAAGCAAGAAGAAGCTATAAAACCAGGCATAAACATTCGAACTTCGTGTTAGCCTAGCTGATCCTAACGAGATTTCCTTCCATCATTTATCCAATATATTTTTCTTACTCAGAGACCATAAGGAAGGCAAGATGCTAGACACTATGGAGAAAATAAGGAAGAGCGCAAAGAAGAGACCAAGAAGCTTAAGATTTTATAGGGAAAATAAGATATGTGCGAATACCTAATGAGACATTAGGAGAGGTACAAAATGATACAGGAGTCTAGAGAAAGGAGGGCTTCTAGGCTGATGTGATTAGAAGAGCTTCATGAAGCAATTGGGTCTCAGAGTTTGGGTAGGATTTCAGCAGGCAAAGATGACAGTCCATTTCTGGGCCAAAGGGACAATCTGGTATGTGGAAGTCAGAAGGTACACCTGGGGCAAAGTTAATAGCCTCGACTGGTTGGAGGAAAGGGAACATGAAAAAAGAGTGAGGAGTAAAGTCAGACAGACAGACCTAGATTGCGGTCAGCGCTGATTTCCTAAGCTAAGGAATTGGTGTTTCCAGGAATTCAGGGGGTAGCCACCGAAGCCTTCTGTCTAGGGGAGCAGTGTATTGACAGAATGGTAAGAGTAGAGTGTGGAGGTAAGAGGGCAATAGTCAGGATGACAGGCAATGTAGGCCAGAAACAGGGGAGAGAGAAAGCAGTGGGCTTAGCAAAATATCACCATCCCTTTTGCCTGGAGCCCAAGGTATTTTTATGTTGTTGTTGTTATCTTAAAGTCAATTTGGATATTTCCTTTCTCCTCTTTTCTATTCAACTTCCCTTACTCACTTCCACTACCATCTTTCCTATCCAGGCTTTTCATTCTCTTTGGACTACTTAGCTAGTAAATAATATTTTCCATTGGGGGAAAAAAAATCAAATAGGAACTACTCTTGTTTGAACTTTTCAATGGAAAAGGAAACTAGACAATAAGGCAGGTTGTACAGTGGCCACACTTGATGGAAGGTCCCAAGGGGCAACATTTTCATTTTTTCCAGCAGATCCCTCCCCTCTTCCTCTTCCCACCCAGCCCCCAATGCTGTGCTGGCAACAAGACTAAATTCGTAGTTTTTCCACTGAAGACCTTGTAGGGGAGTATATACAGCTTCTCACTCATTTTTCCTCTCCAATACAAAATAAAGCTGGAAACGAAATTACTGATCAGGAGACTGGGGACCAGCTCTCAGGACCACCCACAGTCATGTCTGAAGGGAGAATTCCCATATTGACGGATTACAGAGGAAAGAAAACAAGATAAAATCTACAAAATCTAGGAAAACAGTGTGTACCAAAAAAGAGAAAGAGGATAGTTAAGAAAAATTTAAAAATTGTATCTTAATAATAAATGAAGGAACTAGATACTTTCCTGTGAACTTTATTTCATTATTTTTAAATTATTATCAAGATTATTTCTACCTAATAATTACAAATTAAAAACTTGTCTTCAGATTCATTTGCATTGTTTTCCACTTTATAACAATTTACTATATAGTAATTTGCAATGTTCTTAAAAAAAAAATGAAAAGTTAAAGAACTTCAAAACTTTTCCCAATCCATTGTATCCTTTATAGAAATTTTACAAGTTCTGAAAAAAAGAACCCCAAATATGTTATCCAGGTGAAATAAATGACTGAATATCTATCTATCTATCTACCTATCTATTAATATACATTATATTTATATATACTTATTACATAAATATATAGTGTATTTTAATATATTAAAGCTTAGGCAACATATTTTTTTAACTTTGAAACTTATCACTGTATACCAAGAGCTCAGTGCACAGTATTGAATAAATAAGTGAATTAAGAAACAATAACCCAAAGTAAATATGCAAACATTTTAGTAGTGATATTTTCACATAAAATATTACCATAAAATGAGTATCAAATCAAAATATTGAGAAAAGACCCTATTTTGAAAGGCCTTTAATAGAGCCCTCTGATCCATAATTCAGATACTGTAATGTTTAAAGCATAAAGTAGACCCCAAATGGTACACTAGGTGAGCACCATGAGTGAAAATTAAGTTAAAATATAAATTTTCTTTGTCTATCTACAATTACATCTGAAAAGCTACAGATCAAATTCAATAGATTCAACTAAAATTGCTTGTTTGAAATGCATAAAACTGATTGTATATTTCGCACCAACACATTAACATAAAAAGAAAATGAATTATGTTGCTCATTATTGTTTTCTCAAGGCAGTTGAATTTTAGGATGTTTAGAGTACTGGAAATAATGCTAAGAACGAAGTAGAAAAATTTCTGATAATGGTTAATGTTTGGTGTCACCCTGATTCAATACTGGAGTCTTCGGACCCTATATATTGTTTTACATTCATAGAACACTATCTCACACCTAAAAGAATGATAAAGTGGAAATAAGTCAAATTGAATTATATTCCAGTGGACAACATGGACTCTTTTGATGCATTATACTTTGGAAGAAAAAGGAGAAAGAGAAAGGAAGTTTTCCAGCTGAATCTTTTATGAGATAATATAATGGAGGAGTCACTGTCATTACACACATGTCAGGTAGTTTACTCCTCTACAAAATGAGTGCTTGTATGTTTTCCCTCAAGATTGACTTCAATGAAGGCCACGAATACTGGACAATCAGCATAAAACAGCCTCCTGCATGAGGGAAACCTAGCAAACTCACAAAATGTGGGTTACAATGAAAACTGTAGCTGGAGAGGGATCCTTGTATCACAAGCCTTAGTCAGATACTCATTGACTCATCAATTCTACATGGGAATTTATCCTAAGGTAATAATTATAGATTTGTGCAAAGATTTATCGAGATGTATGTTTTTTCCAGCATTTTTTAAATAATAAAAATGTGGCATTAACAGGAAATTGGTCAAATAAAATATAGTACAATCAATATCAACTCTCATTTACTGGATACATATTATATGTCAAGCACAAGATGTTTTTAATATGCTGTCTTATTCATTCCTTAAAAAAATCTTATAAGGTAGATGCTTTTATTTAATTTTACAGATGAAAAAACACACTAAGAGACAGAAAGATTGAGTGACCTGCCCAGGGCCTCAGTGTTGGGGAGGGCAAGGTATAAGCTTTGAATGGAGGTGTGCTTACTCAGCCCCTATTCTTAACCATACCTCTCCTGTGGAATCCTTTCAGGCCGCTGACAAAACTCACAGCATAAAAAACATTACCAATGTCAATTAGCAATAGGTTAACTGAGAAAGAGCACGTTACAAAAGACTATGTGCAGTAGGCATCCCATTTTTGTAAAATGAACAAAAAGTATATATGCCCACTCTTAAGGGAGAAATGGCTACAAGTATGCCAGAATGCTAACAGTGCTGTCTTGTGTTGGGGTTATGTGTTTTAAATCTCTTTTTGTGTGTGTGCTTTTATGTATTTTCCAAATTCCAAACTAGAAATATTATATATAAATAATAATATTATAATATTATAACAAAATAATATAACTAGTATTATTTTGCAATCAGATAAAATTAATGTTATTAAGATGAAAAATGTCTAGTAGGAAGCATTCGGAACCTGCATTTCCAGTAAGAAGGTACGTTTGTATTTTAAAAACAGCTTCCTGCATGAAGCCACCCACGCCAGCCATTGTCCTTTTTCCCTCTGCTGGGCGGGCATGTTACTCCTGGTGCCAGGCTCCCCTGCTCACCTCCGCAGTCTCCAAAGCTCCTCCCAGACTTGCTCTATTGCCACTGACTTGACTCCTGGAGCAGTTTCATGTAATTAGTTTGAGTTTTCCCCGTAGGGGCAATAGTGTGTGTTTGTCTGTTTATCAATTTAGGATCCACATCTATTAAATGTTTACCATTAGCCAACTGACAGTTCTACACATGGTGAATATAGATGAGTGAGGCACATTACTTGCACTGTAAATTCTCACACTACAGTGAGAGAAACTGATATTTAACAAGAAAAAAGTTTATACTGCAAATTTTTATGAGAGGAAGGAAACAACAGTTGTGGGACTCGAGGTATACAGCTTGGGGAAGTGAAAAGATTGACCAGAGAGCGTATTTTACTTACCCAAAGAAACAACATGAAAAAAGACGCATCTGAAACAGAGTAAAAGATACACAGGGCTGTGATTTCTGATAAACAAAAGCAGGCAACAGCCTAACTTGGACTGGTTCTTTTTGTACCCAATCCCTTACTGGAGTATTAAAGACACCGAAACGAAGTAAATGACAATTGCTGGGCTGTTTGAAATAATGCCATTCCCTATGTCCTCCACTATGGGACTATGTCTACCGGAAGCTGGCAGCTCTCTGGAAACAACAGATTTGAGTGGCACTCTGTTGCTTTTTATGAGTGTTTGCCACAAGATAAAGATAGTCAGGAAAAACGACAAAAACAGTATCTGCGAATGAAGAAATTGTAGTTGTTCAGGAATTTGAACAATTCAGGATATCAGAGAAGCATGAAAGAATGTGAAGAGGCTTTTACTGCTGTATAGTTGAAAAAAATTGGCAAATGCCAGCTAGAAAAGAGGAACTGACTTTATCATCTGCCCAGAGGCTGGAGACATAATAGAAACCTCACCATTCCTCAGCTGATAACAAGGTCTAGCCCAGGGTTATCCACTTAATTCAATCCTATAATAAAAGGCTGATATGCAAATTGTCCCCTTGGGAGTTCGACTGACCAGGAGTTCGACTGCTCACTATGATGTGCACTGACCACCAGGGGGCAGCACGGAACGAAGGAAGGCCCCGGCTGGCAGCCTGAAGAAAGGCCCCGGCCAGCAGCCATGAGGGACCTTACCTGTGCACAAATTTTGTGCACTGGGCCTTTAGTCATTAATAAACAACAGAAATAAAATGAAAAGAAGCCAGAGACCTATGAAAAAGTACTGCAAAGCCAAGGAGAATGAATGTCATCCTTAAAAAATGAGGTGAAGAAGAGACTAGTTAAAGTAAGCACCCTGTCGCAGAATTCAGGGAAAAAAATACCAGGAACGTTTTGGGTTTTCTCTAACGTATGCAAAATTACATGATTTCTATAAAACTGTATGAAAATATTGAGGGGAAAGAACAGTCTTATGTAAATGGAAAACAGCTTGAGGTTAAAAAAACTAAATGATATAAAAAGGAATTAGATAAGAAATAAAAGCAAGGAAATAAAAAATGCATTTGCAGAATAACAATCTACAATGATAGAAGTAGAGCAAGTTTTTTAAGAAAAAGACTTAAATACCTTTATAATTATGCAGAGCAAAATGACAAATAGATGAAGATATATGAGAGAAAATGTCATAGGTATGAACAAAAAACAATATAATCACAATTACTATAAAAAAGAAATAATGCTATTGATATCTTTTATCTCTAAGTCTTCATAGCTTTAAAACCGTGCATTGTGTCACTTCACCATATAGTTTACAATAAATTATTTGAATTTATGTGGGCAAATAGAATGTCAAATGTCACACATTTCTAGCAAACATTAAGGCTCAATACATGTTTCAACATATCTATAACCAAATCATAATCTTTTTTGAAATAAAAAATACTAATTTTTCACCAATGACATATTTTTCACTGTTCAGGCATTAGTCTCTTCAATCTCTGGCTGAGATGGACATACTTAGAGAAAAGTAAATTTATTTTTTATTTATTTTATTTTATTTTATTTATTTATTTTTTTTACAGAGAGGAAGGGAGAGAGATAGTTAGAAACATCGATGACAGAGAAACATCGATCAGCTGCCTCCTGCACATCTCCTACTGGGGATATGCCCGCAACCCAGGTACATGCCCTTGACCGGAATCGAACCTGGGACCTTTCAGTCCGCAGGCCGACGCTCTATCCACTGAGCCAAACCGGTTTTAGCTAGAGAAAAGTAAATTTAAAAAGAGGCAACAGTAGGGTGAATAGTACTGACACTTGATTTATTCATTATCAATAAAACAATGGAGTGCTTAATGGGTATTCTTTATTAAAAATTATCTAAATTGAAACTATTTAAATTAGGAAAAAATAATTAAGATTATAAAAATTTTTGCAAAAAGATTTAATGAGCAAATTCATTTTTAAAATATAACTTTATGGAACCTATCGATTATGAAATCAGATATAACTGCATACAGTACAAAAGTATAAAAATATATATATAGGCTTATTTTAAAGAAGTCATTTCACATTACACATGTATTGTTTTCATGTTTCGAAAGGGTGTGAGCACCCCTATATTCAATGATACACAACTGAAAATATATGAATTGTGATGCCAATAGCTCCCTTATATTTAGAACTGTGTGACAGTCTTTGAGATTATTCACCTTGACACTACCACAGAGGGCTGAAAAGTGAAAATTCAGCGAAATCTGATATGTGTATGTGTGTGTACAGAAAAGGATGGTGTGTCTATAAAATAGAATAACATAATTCACACTTTCTTTAATAAATAAAAACTTTAATTGCTTAATTGAGTTGAACTATCAGCAGGAGATTTGGTACCACAAAGACACACTTTCTTGACAGAAAGATAGTCAGTGGTCGTTAAGCCCTTGGCTGGAACCAATTCTTCAGTGGAAGAGATAAGAGTATGTCGGATGGAAACGATAAAGAATAATTTAGGTGCGTGGAGAAATGGAAGCCAATAAGATAAGCAACTGGAGATAGATACCCTTTGATCATCATTCAGATTTGGATGCATATTTGAGTTTCTGAGCACAAGTGTCAGGTTTTGTTTGAAAACCAATTTTGACTAAATACAAATATAAACAATAGAGACACCCAGCCAAAGTGTAAAAAAAAAACTTTCTTTGAAATATTTCTCAAATGTAACATTAGTCATTCAGCAAAATTTAGCTTAGTGTAAAGTAGAAGGCAGGCCAGCCAACATGCGTCCTAAGAAAAGATCAAGTAGTTTCGTGCAATCTTTATTTGTAGTCATCATGGCAATTTAGACAATTTTAATTGTTATCCCTAAATTTTAATTAGCAAAAAGCAGTCAACAGATGGATATGAAAGAAATAAAAAAAATTTTAGTTATTTATTTTCATTGAACTAAAATGCCTTGCCATACTAAGAAAACATTTGTATAAAGGTTAAATAAAGTATTTCGTGGCAGCCGCTGCTTCTGAGAGCCTGTGTAACAAGAAACATGAGCCAGCCAACGTTGTGCAAGTGGGTTTGCTTTCCCTGTAAGGGAATGTGGTATCGAAGACCTTGTCCTAACTCATTTTATCCCCAAGTGTAAGTCAGGCAAGTCAAACATGAACTAATGCCTGAAGGGAAGTCCTGGACTCCAAAAGTATGGATTATTTCACATTTATCTTAAAATCTGTTCTCAGAGTTCTTAAAATTCACTAACTTGGCAAGGCGGGAATTATCATGAGAAATGAAATAATTTCGTAACTATGAAGTCATCCAACATTCCATGCATCTGACACTCTTGGGTTTGGCCATGTCTTGGGCATTACTCTGACCTTTAGATAATAAGCTCTTCAATATCCTGGTCAGCATGGAAATAATTAAAACGTGCCCCAGAACAACAGGGACGCCATTGTCTTCAACGGAGTTAATGCTTTTGCTGCATGGACTTGTGGTAATAGGTGATGATGAAAGACAATCACAGTATGTACGCTGAAATCTTTATAACATTCTTGATCAGTATTTCCCATTACTTAAAAATGGCAAAATACCATGCTTTAATGGTCCAGCTGCATTCCCTTTCCCCAAGCACTCCGTATTAAAATTCACATTTAAAATTAGTTTCGTAAAGGAACTTCATGTTTAGACATCAAGAATTCACATTAGCAGAGCACTGGCTTGTGAAAAGCCTTTGAGTGTCTTGTAAAAAGCTTAAGGAATCTTCAGTATACTTTTCTCCAAAGCTGTATTTCAATATCTAGAATTTACTGCCAGTGGGGGACAGAGAGGCCATTAGCAGCACCAGCAGTCATTCCTCTGGGTGCTTCGCAGCTGAATAATCCCCAGGCACTCCCTTTCATGCAAGCTTGTAGAAAACCCCAGAAACCAGCCTGTGATGGATAAAGTGCCCTAACACAATTCTATCTTTGCCATTTCTTGTGACAGACCTTACCAAGTCTTAATGAGGTCATATTGCAAGCCATTTTCACAAAGAAACTTTGAAATATATAGAAAAAACAAACAAAACCTCAATCCAAACTTCTGCCTCTCACTTAAATAGAGTCAATATATTTCTCAACAGATAATGAAGAAATCACAAAGATGCTCTATCCACCAGCTACTTCATGACCCCAACTGTCAGGCCCATTCACTTCTCCTGGTAATTTCCCAAGGCCCTATAACCTCCCTCAGAGAAATGTATACTATAACATTCTTATAAAACTGGACCTTCTTATAAAACTAGAAATATTCTAAGAGAGAAAGGTGAAGGAACTGCGTCTACAGCCTTCCATGTGCTGTTTCATTACTGCTTAAAACGGAAATAAAAATGCAGCCGATGGTCACTGGTCTTGGGTATTCAACTGGAGTCAGTGTTTACAGAATATTTTGGATTGCAATCCGGGCCGGATGGTCCCAGGCACTGCTCGCCTCACTGTGGACTTCAGCTCTCTTACTGTCAGCGACAATAAGCAGCTTGTGACTGTCACTGGGGAGGGAAGGCACACAATTTTCCTCCCCAAGTGGACCTGCGGAGAGCTGCCCACACAATAGCCAGGGTGACACTGCAGGTTTCTGGAAACCCACTTCCATGACTAGAGATAGAGACAACATGTGGCAAATTTAACTTGATGTAGTTTTAAATTCGATAGTATTTGGTAATTGTACAGTGTATGAAAAATAAGAAATTTTCACAGTTAAACCAAAGTGGGGAGTTAGACATGCATGTGGACCTGAGGATGGTCTTGCCTGAAGGGCACTGCTAATCCCCTCCTGGAGCGATGTCCTTATGATCCCAGAGGCCACTGGGAGGCCGAAGGGCTGAGGTGGGGAGACCAGGAGTAACTCTTAATTAAGAGTCCAGGGCACTGACAGTAAACCGAAGGACACATTTTGAGATCAGAGGACCTATTTTTGTGTGCCTATATAGTATACACAACATCATCCAACATGATGAAAAGAATGTTGCTTATAATTTTCATACTAAGATAATTAAAGTTTTTTGTGTATGTTTGTGAGGAATGTCTGAAATGTTATGAGAAGTCTCAACACTTATATGTTCTGTGAAGATTGATTGAATGCCTATTATGGGCAGGATACAGGACTAGATATTGTGGAAAATCACTCTTTTAAAGCCTCCTTTTTTTTTTTTCCTTTTTCTTTTCAGCAAAACCCACACCAACCTCACATTTGCACAAAGTATGAGGCTTTTGTGGGCATTGCAAATGGCCACAGATTTTCTCAGCAGCTCTCACTAGAAGGTGAAACCTTGTCCCTTACCCTTTGGATCTGGCCTGATCTTGAGACTTGCTCTGCCTACCAGGATGTGGCAGAAGAAATACTGCATGACTCTGAGCTCAGGCTCAACAGGCTTGCAGTCTCTGCTCGTGCTCCCATCTGGGCTGCCTGCGGACGAAGTCACGTGGAAGAGAACCAACAGCACCTGGACCAATGGCCTGTCAACTACCAAAGACATAGGTGAGGCCGTGGGACCATCTAGCCCAGCTGGCCTACAGCTGGCCGCAGTCTCATGACTGAGCCTAGCAGAAGAACCTCCTGATTGAGTGCTGTAGATTTCTGACCAACAGACTCAAGAACTAATAATTTCTTTAAGCCACTAAGTTTTCAGGTGGTTTGTTTGGCTGCGCAGATAAGTGGTACAAACTCCTCCCACCCGCGGTCAATCCTTCTACTTGTGATCTGGACTCCTCCCTCTGCTTCCGCTCTAACACCTTATGACATTAATCCTTCTTCCTTTAGTCTGTGCATCATCGGCCTCTTCGCTGTTTATTTTTTCTTATATATGATCATGCCTAAGTGTCTTCCATTTAAAATCCTCACTTGACCCTGCAGTTTTCTCTAGTTACTACCCAATCAAGATTAAAAAAGAATCATGTTCATTCTCTTCATTTCTTTACCTCCCATGCATCTCAACCCACTGCAAACCAGCTTCTATCCCTATTTTGTCACTGAATACGCTCTCCCTGAGCCATCAGTGACGTCCCAATTGCCAGATGCAACAGCCTCTTCAGTTCTTGTCTCACTGAGTCTCCTTATGGCATCTGACAACACTGACAATTCTGCACCCTAGATATGCTTTGGAGGTGTTTAGAACACCTTATGTCCTAGTTTTCCTGCCATGTCTTGGTGTTCCTCATACCTCTTATTCCTCCTCAGTGGACCTCACTCCTCAGCTTAAACCCTACATTCTACCGTGAGTCCTCATGGCAGCCCACTTCTTGACAGCCCCAGTGACCCTTGGCCCCTGTTATTTGTGCCCTTGTGTAGTCCCTTCCACACTGAATAGGGCTGGTCCATGTAACCACTAGGATGTTACAGAAATGACAATGAATGACTCCTGAGGTGAGGCCATAAAAGACACTGTGGCTTCTTATTCTCTCTTGGTCCGGGAAAAGCCTGCTGCTACATCCTGGGAATACTCAAGCAGCTCCACGCGGAGACCTGTGAGGCAAGGAGCTGAGGCCTCTGCCAAGAGCCATGTGATCCAGCCATGTTAGAAATGAGTCTTGCAGCCCAGCCCAGCCCAGCCTTTAGATGACGGCAGCTCCAGCTGATGTTTTGACTACCTCCTATCAGAGCCTCTGCACTCAAGAGCCAGTCAGTGAAAACACTCCCGAACTCCTGGCTAATGAAACTGAGAATAAATATTTGTTGTTTTATGTACTCAAGTTTTAGGGTAATTTGTTAAACAGCAGTATGTAACTAATAGAGATTTTGGTATCTGTAAGTGGGGTGCACTGTAACGAAAGCCTAAAATGTGGGAGGGCTTTGGAGCAGCAGGTGGGCAGAAACTGGAAGGACTTGGGGACCGTTAGTGTCTAAGGTGCTTCAAAGGTATTAATAGGAACTTGGTGGCCTTAGAGGAGGCTGCCAGTGAGGACTTTAGGAAAATGTTATGGGAAACTGGAGGACAAGGGATCCTTGTTATGTAGTGGCAGAGAGTTTAGCAATACTATCACATGCAAAGTAGAAAGTATGCCTAATAAACCACATGATCTAGCTAAGGAGATTTCCAGGCAGTGCCTAAATGCCTCCTGGTTTTAATCTGCTGCTTATATGAAAGTCCGAGAGGGGCGATATAATCTTAAAAGAGAACTATCAGATAATAAAGATCCAAGATTCACTAATTTTCAAAATTCCCAGATTTCCAGATGGCAAATGATGCTAAAGTCAAGAAATGGCTTCCAGGCAAAAATCATATCCAGAGCATGGTCTAGGAATGAAGCTAAGGACGTGGCTGTAAGCCCTCTGCTAAAGACCTCAGAAAGATCTACATCTGTGTCTCAATGAGCTATTTAAACCACAGGGCTTCTAAGCCACGTAAGGGTGATGTCCCTCAACAGCGTCTGCAGAATCGCAAAGTGGTGAAGAAATAATCTTGAAGACATAGATGCGTGTGATTTTCTCTAGGGTGGAGGTGGAGGCGGCCATGAAGGGGAAAATGGTGATGGGAAAATATAAAAAACTAAAGGTAAGTAATATGGCCCAGTCAGTAATATGTAAGATTCAGCATATTGCTGGTAATTAAGACATAAGCAGAGAGAATATAAATAATGTTCATGAAGATTTTCAAGGCATAATTCTTCTTAGAGACATTGGAATATTAAAAAATACCCAATTATTCAAAAGAAGGAAGAGAAATGCAAAGGAACAAAGAAGAGATGGGACAAATAGAAAACATATCAATGGTGGCCATCAACTAAAATATGAGTATGTATTTTACAAAAATGTCAAGTCCTTTGTGCTATTGTTGTCATATATTTAACTTCTATGCAATTTATAAGCCCCATAGTATTTTGTTATGTTTAATTTAAGCAGTTAATTACTTCAAAAATAATTAAGATAAAAGAAAGATTAATAAGAAACCCACAAAATTGTTTAAAGAATTATATTGGCAGAAACACTGCCAATTTAGATGGAAGAAACAAAGACAGTACAAAATGTAAAGAGGTCTTTGAATCTTCAAAATTCTAGGAATAGAAAGCAGCCTGAGAAGACAATGATGTGTGAACACAGGATACTTTCCATGGAAAAGGGTGGATGACTCAGAGGCTTGGGCCAAGTGTCTGAAGCCATGAGCCATAGACAATTATTCCCAAGCAGAAGTATGAATGATTTTAACCAAGAAACTTCCAACATTAATCTGGTTGGATTTCAGATCTACTTCTCCAGTTTCCTCCTTTTATGAATGGGAGTGTCTACAGTAGTTACCTGATGCCTGTGCCACCACTGTACACTGTTCTACAGCAAGAGATAACTATAAAGTCCTCTTGGCACTCTCTCCTCAGCATTTTTCTCTCTATCCACTGCTATGTAGGCACTGATGATAGGCCAACTTTTTAACCTCTAGGCCATACTATTCTTTTGAGCTCCTGACCCGTAAGGCCACTTGGATATCTGGTAAAGGGAAAAGGGAAAGGAACCTTTTGTTACAGAGAGCGGAGCTCTTTACTAGGCACTTAATGTTGTTTCATGAGATATTCACTTATTTTTGCAGAAGAGGAAGTTGAAGCTCCAAGGAATTAAGAAACTGCCCAATCTTACACAGCTAACTAACCTTAGGGGTGGAACCCAGGTATATTCATATCGGGAGGCTCGACTCGGGAAGTTTCCCCTTCCAGGATCACTCAGGCTGGTGCAAAATTTATTGCCTTGTGGATATATGATTAGGGCCTCCTTCAAGTCCTGGGCGCTTCCCACAGTGTCCTGCCCATGGCCCTCTGCACAGGCAGTCACAACAAGGCAGTCTGCTTCTGCAAGGCAGCAGGAGCCTGTGTGTCTCCCTTGCCTCACAAAAGGGGCCAATTGCTCTTTTAGGACTTTTACCTCATTAAGTTAGGCGCACCCAGAATTATCTTTTGCTTTTCTTCCCTATATTAGTGTTTTACTTCAATTCCCCATCATTTCTCCCTGTCTAGAACTACTGCAATAATATTCTGATACTGATCATGTCTATAATAATTTGTGTACTCTTCTGATTCCCTCATCCCATATAGTAAAAGGCTAATATGTGAATTGTCCCCTTGACCGGGTGTTTGACCAGGAATTTGACCAGGGAGCGGGGTCAGGCTGCCAACCACCATGTCCCCTCTCCCTGGCCAGCCCCTCTCTCCATCGCCCCCCTCCTCATTGGAGTGGGCCAGCCGGACCCCACCTGTGCACAAATTCGTGCACCAGGCCTCTAGTTAGACAGTAAGTTTCTTAGAAGAAAATTACATATTTACAAATGAACAGGAGTGAGGGAAACTAAATAATAAGTGAGAGAGAAATAATGGCAAACAGGAGGGCTTGTGAGTAGACTGAGGAAGGCCTTTAGATGCCATGTAATTTGGAAATATTTAATAGATGGTCAGAGAGGCTGTGAAAAATTTTGGACAGAAAAGTGTAATAATCAAAACATTACTCAAGAAGTAATCTGCAGATAGACTGGCATGGGGGCAAAGCTGTAGCTAAAAGAATACCTGAGAAAAACTACTGTAATAGTTCAGATGAGGAGAAATAAAGAAAACATTGTTTAATTATTTAATTAATATATCATTACACTTGCCACCGACTTAGTCTGCATATAATTTTTTCCAGGATGCTTAAATTAACTTCTCTCCAATTTAATAATGTGTACCCCTTGTTTAAAAAGTTGAGAAGTATATAAAAATGTAATAGAGTGAAAAATATCACCTTAACCCACTGTTCAGAGGCAACCACTGGTAAGAGTTTCATGCATCTCTTATTTTTCTTTGCCTTTGTTCGTATATTGTAAGGGCCATTCTGTAAATGCAGAACCTTTATTCTGCTTTTCTGACTGCTATAATATGGTAGCACTTCCCCTTTCAATGTAAAACTTTAGAGGTCCCATAATAGTTAATCTTATAGGTATGCCAGATTTTTAATTAACTTTCCTCAAAGTGAACATAATGGTTTTTAATTTTTTGATACTATAAAAATTAAATTGTGATACACATTTTTATGTATAAACCTTTGCTTTAATTTGAATTATTTCCTGAGAGTAGGCTATGATGATTTTAATAGTTTTGACTCCTCTTACCAATTGCTTTCTAGAAAGGAAGCATTAATTACATTCACCTTCAATGTGTAAGAATGTCCTCTAAATAAACTGTAGCATGCATGCCACGTACAATGTAACAGAAGAGGCAAGCATCTGAAAAAATTTATCAATTTGAACAGTTTTGTCAACACAGTGCATTTCCTTCCCTAAGTCTGCTTTTAAATTTTCTAAATTGTGACTGTGGCAAGGGATGTCTTTCTCTAGATATATGAGTACTTGCACTTATTAAATGAATAAAGGAGAGTGGTAACTGAGTAAGAAATATAATCTAGTTAATGAAACTGCCAGTTGGGATTACCATAAAATAAGTAGATAATACTCAAAATCCATTATTTTCCCCTTTAGATAAGAGAAAAATGATCAGATTTCACTCTGAAATATTTTTACATGCAAAAAGAGAACTAGAGAACTTTTGATCTATACAGGCCTAGAAGGAGTACAATAAAACTATTTTACTACTATGGGGTGAGTACAGGTTGATTATATGTGTTAGGCATAAACTATTACTTATCATTCCTTACTTTCTGAAACATTTTACCAAGTTTTCAAGTGACAGGAATACCATTTAGATCAGAGTAAAAATAATGTAATATCAAACTGTTAATGTATTGAATTTTGTTAACTGGGAGGCCTTAAAGCAGGGCTGGCAAGTTGTGGCATGTGGGCCAAATTGGTGCAGCGTCTATTTTCATATAGCCTGTGAGCTAAGAATGGCTTTCACATTTTTAAATGGTTGGAAAAAATCAAAAGAACATTTCGTGATGTGTGAAAATTACTGAAATTCGAATTGTACCGTCTATAAATAAATCCTATTGGACCCAACCATGCTCATTCGTTACGGCTGCTTTTGTGCAGAGCTGAGTAGCTGCCACGCAGACAGCGGCCCTGAAAGCCCACACAGGAGACGGAGGCCGGCCTCTGACTTAATGTGCTTTCTATTTTCTTCACTAAATCTCATGCTTTAATGGGTACCCCTGCTGCTCTTCCAAACTAATTCTTACCTTGTTATATTTTGCATTTTTAAATATCTGCTATTTTTCATGAGCTTATGAAACTTTCTAGGGCAGTGATGGCAAACCCACGTGTCACCTCTGAACTCATTTTTTTGGGTTGATTTTTCTTTGTTAAATGGCACTTAAATATATAAAATAAATATCAAAAATATAAATCTTCGTTTTACTATGGTTGCAAAGATCAAAAAATTTCTATATGTGACACGGCACCAGAGTTAAGTTAGGGTTTTTCAAAATGCTGACATGCCGACTCATAAGGTTCGCCATCACTGTTCTAGGGTATCCATTTTGAAGCAACATTTTATTATTTTCTTTAGATCTGTCTATAGCACATTTCACCCTGCTTGGTGATTTGATTACTAACATAAAGTCACTGAGATTTGGAATTCTGCAATTCCAAAAACAATGTACAATCTATACCTTGTGCATGTTATAGGGGTAAAAGCAAATGTGGTTCCTTATGTATGAAGTAGAGGCATTCCTATTTCAAGCAGTTTATTTAGCCAACAGTGCTCTCTATTAACTAGTAAAGGACTTTAACTCAGAGGGAGGGGGGTGGGTGGGAACTTGTATGTATATACACATAACCCATGGACACAGATAATAATGTGTGAAGGGCTGAGGTGGGCTAGAAGGGGTCCATGGTTTACAATAAAGTTTTTTAAAAAAGGAACTAAACAAAAAAAAGGACGTTAACTTACATAGACTATACACAAATCCTCCCCGTTGATGGAAATGTCACTATACTTGGTTTGGTAAATTAAACATCGCTTCCCTGACTGAACTGCCCATATTCTGGGGAAGGACTCCATACACTCACACCTCCGGTCCCTATGTGAACTCTACAGAATGTGAAGCAATTCTTTGAAGACCAATCCCTCGCTGGTTATTGTACTCATACAACCTGGTCTGAAGTCTACTGGGCTGGGATATTTAGGGCCCTTTGTGGTGGCAAATATGGCTGTGTGGCTGAATAGATTCAATTCTTCCCTAGGAAATAGTTTTGTTCTCCCTCCGATTGTTTAAGGTAGCAACTGTTGTGGGATAACCAGCATTTTAAGCGACTCTGCCTCAGAGCGTGTGCTGGAAACTCTAAGGAGAGTCTTTAGCTTTTCATCTCTAAAGGGTTTTTCAGCTTTGGATTTCCTGCTGGGACTTACTGTTGTTAGCAACCTCTTGTGTGGTTCTACGGCATGTTGACCTCTTTGAAACCTTTCCAGGTGTCACTGCCACTCTCTTGATCCCTGCAATCCAAGCTGCATTGTTTGGTGGAGTTACGTTCTGTGAACTTTAGAAATCCGCCCTGCGACTACGAATTGACTAACACCCAAGGTAGCATAAGCAGCAGACACAAATGTTCCTGAAACCACGCCTGCTGGGCAATGCAGGATGTGACTTGGAGCCTGGAAAAGAGAACAGTTTGCTCACTTGCGAGGCTATGACGACCTCCAGGTGCGGTTTGAAGCTAAGTGGCTAGTTTTTCTTGATCTTCAGATGGAAGCTCTCATTAGAACACACAGAATCTGTGATTGGGGACGGAAGGAATTCCATGAGAGCCCATGGGCCCAGTGAGGCCTCTGGCTTCCGAGGACCCTAAAACACACTTCCTTCAGCACATGTGGCTGTGGGAGAGCCACCGTGGTTTGCTGCTTGTTGTCATTTTTTTTTTTTTAAGAAATCTGATCTGAGTTTAGCCTAAGATTATAATGAACACAGCTTATTCTAAAATTTGTGTCCAGAGGCTGCAGTTACAGATTTAAAAGAAAAGAAGTTTAATAGACACCTGTCTTACTTATGTCTCCAGTTTGTCATTAAAAATTATTTGTTTTTGGTAATACAGTTAAGGCTTTGTAAGGGTTCCTACTTGGACTAAGAACCCCATTAGTCTAGCTTTAAAAGTGGAGTATTAGACAGTGATTTCCAAGCCCTTCTTCTAAAGCCTCACAGCTTGGCTATCCTAACAGGCAATTCATGCTGCCAAAACCTAGGAGAGTTTGACAACGTTTTGAAAATAACACTATACTGAGAATGAAAACAGATGGGATGCCAACTCTAACTGCTATCTTAGCTGAATATTTCTAGCTTTCTCCTTGCCTAAAAATATGCGTAAGAAATGACACAAAGCACACAGGGATACTGTGAAAACAAAATTAGTGATAAATACAAAAAGACCTTGGAAACGTGCAAGAGCGTTAACGTGAAAGGTGTGGAGGCCGCGGTGGCCGTCCATTCTTTCCCGTCGGCTTCCTTCCTCCCACCACTGTGTGCCCGTAACAGGAAGAGGGATCACAGAACAGCCAGCTCACACCACCGAGCCAGCTGTTCTCACCATCTCCCTTCCCATGTGGGCTCCTGTGTCCGGGGAACCCTGAGGGTCAACAGGCCATTGTCTGATAATTATTCACCTCACTGACTACAGATGAGAAGTTTTCTTACCAACCCTGGGGAACTGGAGGATGAAGCAAGGCTGGAAAAAGGTAAGATGCCTCGATGGGTCCATGACTCAGACAATACATTTTGAGAACAGATCAAGGACAGGACACGCTTTGATTTGGTTGCTGTGCCCCGACCCTGACCCCCTCAGGAAAGCTGACCATTCTCCGGTCGGTCCCAGGAACGGGCCGAGCTGGCTATAACATCACAAATTAGCCACCTTATCGGATTCTGAGCTCCTGAACTGCAGGA